>NC_089661.1:11951333-12259500 GCF_037042795.1 Molothrus aeneus
AAAAAATACAGTTTTATTGAAATTAATTTTTTATACTCTAAATACCATCCTAATTATGCCCAAACAAGCTGAAGCTTTGTGTCTGCTTTACTATTTGTCCAAACAAGGGTGACAAAAGACTCCAAACTCTGCTTTTCAGTCTGACTGGAACACAGCAAGCTGTACAGACCTGGGCTTTGGAGCACTGCTTGGTTTTACTTCAATAGAGGTGTACAAGGGTGAAATATATCTGTACAAAAGCAAATGACCTTTAATCTGTTGGTATGTTCCAGTGTAGAAAAAAAGCATGAGAAAAAATTCCAAGACTACCAATTTAAAATTATAATGAAATAATTACAAGACCAAAACCTAGGAAAACTACTTAATTAAAAAAAAAAAAAAGCTGGCAAGATGACTCGTGTAATTTTTTAAAAAGACAAATAACAATAACAACAAACACCCAAAACTTTAAGGCAATTTATTTCACATTATATTTAATTTTTCAAACTGATTGCCACTTTGACAATCCAGAATGCCTACCATACCCAATGGCTGTATCAGAGTTTAGAAATTTAAACAAGACACTTTCTAAACATTATGCTGGAACAACAGGCCTTTAAAACAGTGGTAACAATAGCTAAGCAAAACCACTTCTTAAAGGAATGTTCAGCTGCCTCTTTCCCCTACAGGAAATTCTTTCCCCAGTCTGTATGGAGTTCATCATTCCATTTAAACATTGAATTTTGTTCTAACAATCCAAAATCACCACCCAGAACAATGAAGTCACATTCTGTGAGGCTCCTGTGTTCAAGAAGATTTCTCAGATCCTCTCATCTAGTAAGCACCATGACACTGCTCAATTCATAGGCAGTATTTATATTAAAGACTTCCTCCTGAGCTTTCCCATGTGGAAACCCTAAAGAGGGATGTAAAGGACACACAGTGCAGCTGTAGCATGTACAGAAGAACACAACCCTCAACACCTGAGCCCTTCCTTCACCTGAAGTAGGCGTTTTCCTCCCTGAGCTGGCGCAATTCACGCTCCATTTTTGGGAAACGAGCCAGTTCTGCCTTCATGTTCTTGACAATCACAGCATCATGCTCCTGCTGGGACAGCTTCTGCTCCAGATCCTGGAAAACAAGGGATGAGAACAGGACAGCAGTGAGTAAGTTGGAATTTGTAAGAGCCATTTCTGCTTTGTACCTTTTAAGCTCAAATCAAGGACTGGAATGAAGTTGGAAGGGAACTCAGGAGGTCATGTGGTCCAATCCATGCTCAAAGCAGGGATGACTCTTGTTGCACTTTAAACACCTGGGCTGGTCTCTTCTCTCTACACCTGCTCAATCCAAGTTCACAACAAAAAAACCCTCAGTTACTCATTAAAATGATCTTCTATAAACTGAACCAAATCTGTGATTTTCTTGTCCTCTATCCCTCCACCAACAAAGTGGGACCATTGGAATAACCTGCAAGAATTAGGTACAGAAAGAAACACTAATATGCATTTCAATATTATGGTAAATGTTGGGGCACTTTCCATTAAAAACCCAAATTATTTAGGGTTGTGTTGCAGACTTATATCCTGTTTTCCATCTTTTCATTTCCATGGAGAAAGTCTCCCCTTGCTGGCCATCAGGTTGCTTTCACAGCAAGGCAGTGCCACTGTCAGCACTGCTTAAACCAAAGTAACTCCAACATCTGCCTCTGCAAGGAAAACAAGATAAATAAAAAGGATACACTCCCACCAACCTATGTGCTCATTTGGAAGCACAAAAAGCATCTCTACACTGATGTTTAAGATAGTGTAGTTTTGAAAGCTTTACAAGTAATTGCACTTTCTAAACACAACTGCAGAGGAAGGATTTTCTGGGAAGCAGAAAATAACTGTAGCTCATCACACACCATTTGAAAAAAGATCAATCTAGAAGCAGTCTTTTGCAGAGCAAATTTGTGCTGTGGCACAAGACCAAAAAAAGCATTCCTACAGAGCACTGCTTAAGGATATAAATCACCTTTCTATAGAGAAAGGATGCTTTTTTCAATCAATTGATACAACAAAGTGTCATGTTACAGCTAATTGTGGATAGCCTGGTCCACCCAAGCTCAACTCTTGCTAGCAACCAACTCAGGTACTTACATAACAAATTAACCTTTTACATCTGCAACAGCCAGGTTTTTAAAAAGCAGTGTTCTGCTCTTCCACTGAAGGAATTAAAATCTAAAGCTATATAGGTCACAAAGTTTCTTACCTTAATCTTCTGTTCATATTCTGTCAGTAAGGACTGGCTTGCTTGCAGTGTCTGGATTTGCTGACTTGCCTCCTGCCATTTCCTGTCAGATGAAGACACAAGAGGCACTTGAGCACCCAGAATTCAGGTACCACAAATAACCCACCTTCAGAAGTCTCTGACCAACAGAGTCAAACAGCACTACCAAGGTAAATGCTGCTCTTATATAACATTTGCTCTTTCAATCTCACACTCATATCAGCTCCCTCGTATTTAGAGACAAAAATATCCATTCATTTTAATAAAAAGAAGCATATTGAGAAAAATACAAAAAAATCAAGCCACTTAACTCTAAGAGCAACAAATATATACTCAGAATAAACAAAATTTCACAACTTAGAAATTGAAGAGTTGAAGTTAGCAAGCAAGAAGAAACACTCATAACTTTCAATTACCCCTCCACTATGAATTAAGGTTTCATATTACTGCTCTGTTTAGTCCATAAAGTTCAGATCAGTCTTTCCCACCCATGTGCCTTCTGGTAACTCTCCACTGAAAACACGAAACATCACTGAGATTTAAAGCTCAAGTTTGTGGGGTTTTTTCCTTAAGGTACAATTAAAATTGCACCTCAGAGTTGGTTTCAAACAATAGCTATAACCTGCACACCCAGATCAAAGAGCCCCTTTGAAGAGCAGAAATCAAACACAGTTGAAAGTTTTCTGAGTGATGACAGCTGCACAAGACTGAAGTTCTGTTTGCCTTTTTCTCCCTACAGTCATTCATCCCTTGCTTACTTTTTTTCAACATCCAGCTGCTCCATCAGTTCCTGCTTCTGAGAGTCTTGGCTTGTCATCTGCATCTCTTGGTTCATTATATTCCATTGCAGCTCTGATATTTTTCCTTTTAATACAGTGATTGTCTGAATTAATGGGAAAAAAAAAAGCATAAACACACAAGGCTGTGACTTTCCAAGTCAGATATTATGAATGATGACAGAAATAATATCCAACTAAAAAGTACTAACACAATCTTAGAAACAAACCCACACTCCTGCAAACCTTCAGACCTGCAAACCTACCTCAAACAAATAAAAGAGAAAATAATTTTGAACTTTGCCATCCAAATTGTCATTTGCATTATCCTTTAAATGGGTGACCTCAAACTGGCATGAAAAAATATCAAACTTTAAAGTTAGGTGATGTTTTTTTCTAAATATATTAACTCTAAATAAAAGCTCACAGGTTTGTTTCCAATAGCCATTACTCAGCTCCCTGTAACAGAGAAAAAGAGAAATATCTCAAAACATCACATATGCATTGTGTCTTCTAGACAGACAGACAGGTAGAGTTCTCATCTTGATACTGATAGGAAGAAAATACAGACACAGAACTGCAGCACACATCTTTTAGGTGGGTTTAGTTTCTCTAATGTACCATCACTGATAACTGGAACATTAAATCTGTTTACCTGCTTTATCACATTGCTACATTTCCAGTGACACCAAGGCAGGAGCAGGGCTTAAGGACTTAGTGATTGCTGATCAACAGCTGGTATGGGAAAGTTACAAATTAAACAACTGAACTCAACTATAATGATATTTGAGGAGGCTGAGGGTTGAGAAGATGGTCTGGGCATCCAAATATACCAAAACTGTTACCCAAGTATTCATTCTGCAGTAGAATGCACAGGTATTTAAGACACTTCAAGAAGACACACTTAGTACATAATGTTGCTCTCATCCATTCTACTGTTCTCCTGACTTCCCTGAATTTTCCCATATTATCTCCTCTATTACTGTTCCTTTCTATCTCCTCCATTACTGTTCCTTTCTTCACACTTCTGAACCCAGATGCTGGATGTTCCATCACACTTTTTTTTCCTCCTTCTCCATATCACCTTCTCTAAGAAATCTCTTTCCCTTCTGACCTGCTCTCTTATATCTGGGCTTGGTTTGTTTCTAAACTTTCACAGAAAAGACACACACCACCAGGGTTTATTCATTTCCAGGTGATGAACACAATGTTCCAGTTATTTTAAATCAAAAAGGGCATTATCAAGTCACAAGAACTGTAAAGTCACCTGAAGCTACAAATGAATTAAAAATTACTCTGTTCTTACTTCATTAGCTTCAGCTAATTTGCTCTCCTTCTCTTGCAGCTTCTTACTCATTGTCTCCATGCTCTTCTTGTAAGATTTGTTCATCTCCATTTGCTCTTTCAGTTTATTTTCAGCCTCTGTTTCCCTTTCCTGGTACTGCTTGATACGTGTGAGCAGCTCCTGGTTACGGTCGGCCTCTCGCTGGCCAAGGGAAAAAACACAGAGAGATTTCAGAAGAAAGCAGCAGAAAGGTGAAGCCATTTTTCCTTCTTTTGTCCTCATTCCTCATTACTGTGATCACCAATGGTAATTGCTTCATCATGAAGCAAAGTTACTCAGACCACAGTTTTAACCTAGCAAGGACAAAAATTTATTAGCAGTAACTCAATGGAATTACCCAAGGAATTACCCAGGGAAATGGAGCTGGAAAATTAAGAGACCACGTTTTCCAAATCTCTTTCACTAAGACATGACTATGAGAATTCAGATGTGGCTTCACAGACTCCATTGCACACTCCCTAGCAGATTAAAGATGAAAACATTCAATCTCCAATTTAAAGCTGACCCACACACAGCAAATTGACTTTCAGAAACTCAGCCCTCAACAGCTGGGTTAATAAGACAAACTTCCCTCTGCAACTTCTGGAATTGAGGCCATTTAAAAGAAAATATTATTAACTAACACAATAAATACTCTTGCAGTCTGACAACCTTTCATATACCATTTCAATTTACTTGTACCACAAATTCATCAATACTTATTGAAAAAATGCATAGTAAATTGCTTTGCTAATCAAAGCAACTGGGGACACGGATTTGCATAGTAAGCAAGGATTATGCAAAGCAATGTGAGGTTCCTAAAACCTTTATCCACATGACTCAGAAAAACACAGAATCTGAGCAGGGTAATTACCACAGTGCTGGATTAATGCTGCTCCCTTTTTTTGTACCAGTATTTCAAGGGTTTCTGTGACTGACTCAGCTACATTCCAGTTTGAACTCTTCCTGGCCTAATCCCACATCACCTTCCTTCAGAGGAAGGAGGAATTTAGTCACTGACTCCCTATTTCACAACCACACACTAAATCTGTCACCCTCATAAAATACAACAAAACATAGTTATTATTTTTTACAGATTTCTTTTTCAATAATCAGCCACACAGCAGACTTTTATTATGCTACAAAAGCCACTGATCCACAGCTTATTTCAGTAATGTCATTAAGCAAACATATGTGGGCAGAAAAGCAGAACCCAATAAAAGCTATTAGTCCCTGAGTGAGGCTCACTGTTTTATCAGTGCAGGCTCTCTTGCGTGACACTGCATGGCTGGAACTGCTGCCATTCCAATTAATTACAGTCACACAAACCAAATGCTGGCAATTGTGCCAGCAGAACTTTAAACCCTCTAGGAGAAAAATTATTAGATACTTCTGGGAGAAACATATAACAAATCCCTTTTGTTACTGCTACCCGTGACAACTTCAGGGCTAAGCTAACAGAATCCAGTGAGCAGATCAGCAGTCTGTGAACCTAACAAGGCTTCAAGTTCACACTCTTGTGCACATTGGCAAGTTAGTGCAGTGCACTGAGAGAGGACCTGCAGAGCAGTTCTTGTAGTGCATTGGTGCTGGCAACTTGACACGCACACCTGCAGTAAATGCATTCCAGATTCACTGAAGTCCTGCTCTGAAGACAGTGTCCATTAGCAGTTAGAGAACACCAGGCTTGCTCCTGGAGTGCACCTTCAGTTCAGTTTCACTCCAAAAAGAGAGTAACCATACACACTCTGAGACAGACCACTGCAAACCAGTGCACATCCCTGAACCAAACCACTGATGTAAATGTGTTCTGGCTTAGGCCAATGCTCCCAAGCCATGAGCAAACATCCCACTCACCTCATAGTTCCTGGCATTGGTATTGGCTGCCTTCTCCAGCTCGATGCGAGCTCGTTTGTGGCTCAGCTCCATCTGCATCTTCTCCCGTTCCACCTGCAGCAGCAGGGATTTGGAGTGGATCTGCCCAGCCTGCTCCTCCAGCTGGCCAGTTCATGTGTGAAAAATTGCACACCATTAACAGCACAACAGTATCATCATGCCCTGTATTGCTCAGCTAATATTAATTTGCCATTTTACAAACTATCACCACATTTGTGGTACTTCTCACACCAGCTGTAGATGGGGAAACTCAGAGTTCAACACCATGCCCAGAAACCCACATCAAACCAAGGTGAATTGGAAATAAACTAATTCCTGGTTCTTAAGTCAGAATTTCTCAATCTCTAGATGTAGCCTGACAAAATCTACCTCTCTATCTAAAAAGCTAATTATGAACTCCCCAAGCCTAAGAAGCACAGATCATACTCCCAATAAAAGTAACTGCTGAGCAAAATAACACATTTTTCCATGAGCTCTACAACATTACCCTTCATTTTTTCATTCAAATTACCTGAGAGCACAGACAATACTAACAGAACTGCTCACACCCTGGTGATGTACATCCAACACACAGCCAGTGGAGACTCTAACCAGAGAGAGCCTCCTGCAACTACTGCTGTCACCAGAGATGTAGCACAGACAGAAAAAGATTAAATTTTTGTCAACATTCCAAATGCAAAGCAGATTTACATTAAAAAGAAACAATCTCATTTTTTACTTAGAGGCTGAAATAGAAATTATATTAAGGTACAGAATAGAGAAACTTCATTCCAGCCTAATAAACAGTCCCTGGGATCTAAGATGCCAATTTACTTTATGCTTTATGAGCCTGAAGCAGCTAAGAGGAAAAAAAAAGTAAATAACCCAGGTGGATAAGAAAGCACAACTGGTTTGCATATCAAAGCCACAGCTCAATGCAAGTCTCCTGGATGTGTCCAGGCTAAGAAGCCTTTGAATCCTGAAGAAAGGTAACAAAGTGTCTTACTAGAAAAATGTTAAGATACCAAGCTCCTTTGTTCAGCAATATAAAAACAACTCACAATTTTATTTCCTGAGCTGGTACACAGATATAACTAGCAGGGAATAAATTCAAAGGACCTTTCTTAAGCTTTTACAAAACAGAAATAAACCTGTCTGCCACTGTAAAAAAAAATTAAATATATTCTGGGAAAGATTCCAGAATGGTGACAGAAAGCTTCCTTTATTTGTTTGTGTCAATTTCAGAACATCAACTTCAGAAAGAATGGTCAGAACTGAATGAAATTCCCAGCTCCAGGAATCAAAAGGAGCACACAAGCACACTGAAGTGATACTGCAGGCATCACCAAGATGAGGATTCCTCACCTGCATTCTCTGCTGGTACTGCATCTGTAAGGAGCTCTGAGTTGATCCTGGTGTAGCCAGCCCAGACACCCCCTCCATACGCTGTGAAATGAAGTTGTTGAGGGATCTCAGGGTGGAGAAGACAGTGGTATTATTTTCCAAGTCCTCCATGGCTCTGGAAATGCACAGAAAATCATCAGCAAAACACTCAGAGCAAGATGCTCTGCTAAAGAGGAATGCATCATTGTCCTGAGGAAACACTAAACACAAGGTCTTCCAATTTACAGGGTAAAAATCAAACTGCAAATCACTGCTGGGATCCACAGAAAACATAACCCCACCCAGGCTGAAGTTGTAATTTTCTCTGAAATGAGAAAAAGATGCAAGACAACCTCTTCTCTCTGACCAAACCAAATTCATTGTTCTTCCCCCTGGTTTTCGAAGCTGATGGGAGCAGAACTAACTCCACAGTAGCAGCAAACCCTTCCTGCTACACAACTTGTTTCTGGTTTCCCAGAAGCACTTTGAACTCTAATTTCCAACAAGAAGTCTTCCCAAGTCCATTGATCACTTGTAAAGTGAAAGTGCATCTCATCATTCATATAGTAAGATGTAGCTCTTCCTTCCAATTCAGAAAGGGATTAACTAGAACACTAACTAGATGAATCAGGAGTGGTGCTCAGAAAAGCCTGCAAGGTTTCCCTGGATATTTCAGGAAGCCTTAGGTGAGTCCCTCCAGTGACTGCATACTCTATAAATCCCCAGAAACACCGGAAAAGGTCCAGGACCAGGAAAAGCAGCCACAACATCCACATGGCTTGTGGCACACACAGAGCCCTGGGGCTGCCTCCTGCATCCCCGGGGTCACTCCGCAGTTACTGTTTGCATTCGCAGCACCACGAGCAGGCGGCGTAAGAGCGGCGCAGAAGCAACAGATCTGCCTAAACCCAAACTGAGCGCTGGATACCAAACGCACCTGCCGGCAGGTAGCTCCAGCAAGCCCTTTCTCAAACCTACTAACAATTAAGGCGACACAGGTGTGGGACCCGGTCCTCTTTAGGCCAAGGCTGCCCCGGGGCACGCAGCGAACACCGAGAGCGACAGCGGCGGGCACGGGGCAGCTCCGGGCATCGAGGGGTTAGCCCGCACGACTCCGCCAGGGGAAGAGCGGGGTGGGACGGGCTTGGTCGGAGCCCTCCTTCTCTCCCCTCTGCCCCCGTCCCTCGCTCAGCGCTCACCGCCGCGCGCCCCGCTTGGATCTCCCTCCTCGCCCCGGCCACGGGATCTCGCGGGAACTCCGCGCCCACCTCTCGCGAGAACGGCGGCGCCGGCAGCCGTAAGTGCGGCATTATGCGCGCAGCACTGCCCGCGGTACCGTAATGCCCGACACGGCGGGCTGAGCTCGGAGCCCGCCCCGCGCCCTCCTGCCCCGGCACCGATCCATTCAGCTGCCCCAAATGAGCTCCTGATGATATGAGAAAGGCCTCGGAGTCTTAAACCAGCCTCTGGTATAATTCATGCCACAGTCAGCCTGATAAAAGCAGTATTTAATATAAAATTTGTCACTTTCAGATGAGGCAGCAGCTGAATTTATTTGTGCTAACAGATTTCTGGCAATTCAGTCATTCTCCCTGCTGGGATCTTAGGAACACCTTGTGTTTTTGCCTGAGAAACACCACTGGCCACACCTAAAAAGCACTGGGGAGATGATTGGCATGGCCATGACCCTGTCCCACTGCCACTGACTGGATTTATGAGTGCCAGGAAGCAGCAATTCCTAAATATAACCTAAGTCCGCAGGAGAGTCAGCAGAGCCATAGGGCTGAACATTCCCAAGGCAGCCGTGCCTCTCACATGGCTGTGTTACACACCCTGCATGAGGATGCAGATCCTGATGTGCCCAGAAATATTTTCTAAAAGGCACTGAATTGGCTCAAACTCCCCTTTGCTGTTCCCTCACATTCTAACAATCACCTTTAAGGTCAGCGTCATGTATGACAGCATTAACAGTGCAATGGTTTTCAGGCAAGCATTAAAAAATCATATAATCAACATTTTATTTTCATTTCCATTACTCCAGCCCCAGAGGTTGCCTTTCAGATTATTCCTCTCCATTCCCAACCATTTTGTCCACAAGTATTTGAAAAGCCTGACGGACTTGAAGAGTAGCAAACTTCCCCAAGGCCTTAATAGTGGGATTTTCCTTTAAACACCCACTAAACGGAGATTTCCAACCAATGTCCAAGAATCTTGCAGCTCATGACTTTTATTTCCCTCTGTACAGCCTGGCCAAGTAATAAGATTCCGCAGAGTCTTTCCTGCTGGCCTGAGGCTTTATAGTTCTCACATCCTGGAACTGCTCCTTCAGTCTGTTTTGCAGCAGGCGGGCCTCAGATCCATCCCAGAATTTACAGAGCATCGTTCCTTTTGGCTTTAAAATGCTTTGGGCTATATCCAGAAGGCCTAAACACAGCCTGATCAGCTTCTGATGATCCAGCTCTTTAATGCCCGTGGCGTTGGGGGCCATGTCACTCAGGATAACATCTGCCTTCCCCGAGGGAAGCAGGCTCTGGATGGCCCTCAGCGTGCTGGGCTCTGCCATGTCAGTCTCTGACAGGAAAACTGCTCCTTCCAGGGGAGAAATCCGCAGCAGGTCAACGCCAAGCACGAAGCCAGTGCGGAGAGCAGCATCTGTAAGGATGAATGGCACAGGGAACGCTGAGAGTGGCTGCAAAACCCTGCACGTGCACGAGCTCTGTGCCAGCAGACACAACCCACCCCCTGCCACAGCCGCCTTCTCGTCCCCTGGCAGTTTGCTGGTGCATCTGGATGGAGGGTTTGCCATAAGCTCATCCGTTCAAGACATAAAAACTCAGCTACTTTGGATAAACAAGGAGGATTTTTCTTCGTTTTCTGCTGCTCTTACAAGGCTGACAGTCCAGAAATCCTGGATAATGGTGCACATGGTAACACCTCACTTTGTAAATATCAATGGCTTCACCCATATAAACCATGCAAAGCAGTTGCTTCCATTTTTCGAGAAGGGAATAATATTTCAAATAAGCCAAGGTAATTGCTAGAGGTCACACCAATTTCAGAACTGGGTGAAGGGATCTTCCCCATAACAGCTAATCAGATCACCAGTGCCACATGGTATGTTCTATTTCATAAACACAATCTCTCTACATGAACATTTACTAGGCTCACCCCTTCATGTTTTTATCAGTGACTCTAGCACTTGTCAGTACCCATGTCCCCTTCCCACACTGTTTCTATCATAATATTTCCTTGATTTCATAGTATTTCAATTTAGATTCCATAGTATTTCACAGACCTCTCACAGACCTTCAAGAGGAGTACCATCCCCAGCTTGCCTGCCAAAAAATTGCACTTACCAGTACCTAAGGCATTGACCCTCTCTACAGCAACCTGGCTCCAAGCACCAGGTGCTGCTCCACAGTCAAGAACAGAAAATCCTGGACGAAGAACACAGAGCTTGTCATCAATTTCCAGCAACTTGAAGGCACTTCGGCACCGGTACTGCTGCTGCTTCGATGCCTTGACAAAGGGATCCTTCAAGTGCCGCTCCAACCACCTCTGCTCAGTTCCAGTTTTCCTCAGAAACTTCACCGTGGTGTGCAGGCATCTGCTCATTCAAAGCCAGGAAGAGAGACAAGTCAACCAGTTAGTAAATAACCACCCACTCTGTATTTTAAAAGTCTTTATATTTATTAATTCCAGCCACTGCAGGCAGCCATGGAGGTTGTGGAGTCTCCCTGTCCGGAGACATTCTCAATACAGCTGGACATGTCCCTATGTCACCAGTTCCATTGGGCTAGATGGTCTCCAGAGGTCCCTTCCAACCCAAACCATTCTGTGATTCTATAAAGAAGCCCCCAAATTTGAGATTTCTGGCACCTTTATTTATCAGTTCCTATCACAACAGCAGGGTCAGACTTTGGATGAGGCCTCACTTGCTATCCTGAGCTAAGGGGGGAAAACGATCCCACTCTCGCTTCTGCTCAGGTGTTTTAAGGACACGACATAGCAGAGTGACCCCAGCACTCCTGAGCTGCCTCAGCGGGGCCGGTGGCCTCCGTGAGCCGCTCAGAGGAACGGAGCGATGCCCGAGCTCCCGCAAGCCTGGCAGAGCAACCAAGAGGCACGGCCCCTGCCCGGGCGGCACCCAAACTCCCATTAACCCATTCCCGAGAGAATCTCCAGGAACCGGCACTAGCGGCACCCCACCATCGCCCTCGTGGGCGCCGGGATCGCCTCAGCGGCCCCGCCACGCACCTGCCCCCGGCAATGACAGCTCCGCCCGCGGCCGCCATGGCCGCCTCGGCCCGCCCTGTCCCGCCTCCCCTCACGGCGGCCGCGGGCGGGGCGGCGGCGGCGCGGGAAGAGCCGGGACGGGCCGCGGCCGAGGGTGACACCGAGGCGGGCGGGAAAGCCGCGAGTGCGGGGCTGAGGTGCGCGGGGCGGGGATGGCAGTGCAGGGGGCTCAGGGACTGGGACAGGGGATCAACGATCTGGGGAAGGGGCGCTGGGAGTCAAGGATTCGGGGAGGGGATGTTGAGGGTGATAAGGGATTTGGGGAGGGAGTTTAGGAGGAATAAAGATTTAGGGACAGCGGATCGGAGATTTGGGGAGGAGTTTCTCGGGGGTCAGGGATTCGGGGAAGGGACGTTGAAGGTGGTCGGAGAATCTGGCGGGACGGGGGTTTGCGGAGAGGATCGAGGATTTGGGGAAGGCGTGCTGGGAGTCAGGGATGCTGGGAGAGGGTGTTAAAGGTGGTCAGGATTCTGAGGGGGGAGTTTGGGGAAACAAGGATTTGGGAATGGGGGATCAAACTTTGGGAAGGGGGTGCTGAGGTGGCCGGAGAGCGAGGGTCAGTGGGAGCGTTAGAGAGGTAGGCACTGGAAGAGGTGCTGGGGGACCAGAGTTTGGGGACCGGGCACTGGGGATGGCTGCTGGGTGTTCGGGGCTCTGTGCACCCCCGGGTCCCCTCGGAAGGAGGCCGGGAACCCTCGGCACAGCGTGTCCGCCTCGTCCCTCAGCCAGGAGCCATGCACACCTCCAGACTCTTCACCCTCGTCCTGGTGGTGCAGCCGTCCCGCGTCCTCCTGGGCATGAAGAAGCGCGGGTTCGGCGCCGGGCTGTGGAACGGCTTCGGGGGGAAGGTGCAGCCCGGGGAGAGCATCGAGGAGGCTGCCCGCAGGTGAGGGCCGAGCCGGCGCCACGGGGACAGGTATGGGGGCACAAGTGGAGGTGTTGGACCATCGGCAGTGGGCTGCAGGTGGAGGTACCACAGCTCCTCTGGTCAGGGACACCCTCGTGTTACCTGACCCAGCTCTGAACACCTGCTCCGCAGGTGATGAGGGATTATCCACATGTACAGAGAAACAGGATTGCTACTCTGCACAAGAGAAACAATCATCACCTTTGTCACCTGCATATCTTAAACTCATCCAGTCTGTGAGCAACTGGAGCTTCCTGTCCTCCCTCCCATCTCCTGGACTCTAATCTAAACTGAGAATGAGTCTGAGTGGTGGGTAGAGGTTCTTGCAATCTTCAGAGAGGTGCAGGGTTTAATTTTGGCTATATAGCAGAATTACAGCTAATTGAATTTAAATAATTAGCCAAACTGCTTATTATTTGATCGTATGGTGTGACATTTTTAAGTGCTAATGCTGAGTTGTGGAATTGAATTTCATCAGTAAAAAGGCAGAGTGTAATTTCTGAACCCTTTAGTACTGATTTCTTGTAGTTCTTTCATCTATCTGGTCATTAAAATGAAGTAGCAAATCACAGCTAAATTGCTAAATTCCTCTAAAAATTAGGTACCTTGTTCTTTACATGAATGTTGCTGTTACAAAGCCATGCTTTGCCATCTCCTCAGTTTCTGATAACGTGCCCACAGCTGCCCTTGCACCTGCAGGAAGATCAGTCATGGTGTGCTCAGCTTCTGCCCTCAACAGCCTCCTCAGCTGTGCCAGCACAACTGCCCGGGCTCTGTGGTGAGCTGGGCCCAGGGACAGCAGGGTCTCTGTGCAGATGTGCTCCCAGCAGGACATGGCCCTAACGTACCTGACATTTTATCATGGCTTTTTGTGTGGTTTATCATCTCTGAGCGGAGGGAGGGACACAAGTTTTGTCACTTAACATTTGCTAGACTTACCTGCCACCGGCTGTGGGGTAATCTAATGGTTTAATGTAGCATTTGATTTCCTTGGTGTGTTTACCTGTGCTGGCCCCGAGTTTGACACCAGAACCTCTGTTCACACAAGATGTCAAGCGCTAAAATTTCCCTCAATCCAAATGCAACGTGCCACAGCACAGCCAGCACCTGCTGCTGGGGACTGTCCCCATCCCTTCAGCTGCAGTTTAGTCCAGAATGACACAGCCAGTTCCTGCTGAGGTCAGCTGGGCAGGAAGCTGTCCCCAGAGCCAGGAGCAGCTGGACACACTGGCCACCTTGCTGGCTGGAGCACCACTGGTGCAGTGCTGCCTCGGGGCACAGCTCTGCTGCAGGAAGCACCACACACTCCAGATCAAACTCCCCTTGTACCACTTCCACTCTGCACTGGCAGTTGAGGTCTGAGGTTGTGGTTCCATGTTGCTCGCTCTCAGTTGGGTTGGCAGAGGCAGCAGGTGTGAAGTCTCAGCACAGGTAGTTAAATATTAAGCCAAAACATGAACAAAAGTTCCCAGCACCAGCAAGATTTCCATCTTCTGCTGTGTACAGCACATTCCCGTGAGCACCTGGACAGGTCCTTAGTGGCACAGCTTGTAAGGGGAGCATTTAATAAATGAGTTATTTCTAGTTTGCCACATGTAATGTTTCCACTTGCTACAGACAGAGCCAAGCAGCTGATGGATAAATTGCCTGGAGAACTATAGCAGTGTTGTGCTTTGTTGTTCAATTATCAGTGCCTGTAAAAGGAGGCTTTTAGAGTCATTGCTGGAAAACTGCCTCTATTTTAGACATAGATAGCTTCTCAGAAGATAAACTAAAATTAGCCAAGACATTAATTTGAAGTATTATTTTGAAAGATGGGATCCATGAAACCAATGCCAAAGAAAGCTGGAGCCTTGAAATAATTTCCATTACATTTTAAAATTGTTGTTCCTGCCAAATAGGCAACTACATTAATTATTAACTATAACTAAAGACACACAGTTTCAGAGTATTCCTTATTTTTGTACATTAGAAAAACCATTACTAACTTCAAGCCATGCTGCTTCTGTTAGAGGGAGGTAAAATAAAAAATTCTCTGAGCACAGAGCATAAAGAGAGGAAATAATTGAATGCACAGCTTCAAGTAGCTGTGCATGGTGGTGCGTGGAAAAGAGCTGGCACTGCTCTCCAAGTGCTCTTAAAAAGTCTTGCCTTTTGGCCTCTGGTTATGCTCAATGTGCTTCCAAGGAGCAGAAAGGCAAAGTTTGCACAAGTGCTTTGTGTTTTTCACACTGCATTTGAATGGGAACTGGAATTCTCAGCCTTCTGTATGCAAATGGTGTTATGGAGTGTGTAATTTAACTAAGCTTCAGTTTGCCTCAGAAGCAGCTGATTGTGTAGCAGGTATAGATGTTCTTTCTGGTATTCATGACCTGCTTCTCCACAATTCTAAAAGGTTCAGCTTGAAGTTGGCAAAGCTTTTTGCCTGTCTAAATGACGTGTATCTTGGAGTTCTGAAGCCACACCCAGCTATAGTCAGATGACTTCACATCCCCACTTCTCCCTTACCTCAGAGAAGAGCTGCATGTTGCAAGGACTGAATTCTACTAAATGTTCCATTTTCCTGAATCTTCCCCTTCCAACATAGACTATTTTCCTGCCAGGCTCAGGAGCCTAAAATAACACACAATCCCACCTGACCAGGCTCCATTGTGGTGTTGTAGCTTTGTGGCTTGGTGCAGGTCAGAACCCTGCTCTACTATTGTACTATAAGAGCTTTCACCTTTGGTTCACTGAAAGGGTTTTAAATGTGTGAGTAAAGCTAATGACTGAATTTTTGTCCTCCTAATGCTCAGTTTCATGTAAGAAGTCTTTTTCTTGTGCAGGGAGCTCCTGGAGGAGAGTGGACTGACTGTGGACACTTTGCAGAAGATGGGTCAGATCACATTTGAATTTGTGGGCAACTCTGAACTCATGGACGTTCACATTTTCCGTGCAGATCACTTTCATGGAGAGCCAACAGAAAGTGAGGGTAGGTGGCTGGTCTGGGGAAAGGAAGGAGGTGCATGCTCTTCTGAGACAGCATTGCCCTTGGGAAATGGAGAACTATTCACTCTAAAATGCCTCCCAGAAGGAAGGCAGCTGGGCTGCAGAGGGAGGCTGCTTGTTGGCCAACATTCACAGTGCAGGCAGCAACAATCCATGAGCAGGCCCATGCAGAGTTCTTTTGTTTTCTGCCACCAGAAATGCGGCCCCAGTGGTTTCAGCTGGACGAGGTGCCCTTCCATCGCATGTGGCCAGATGACAGCTACTGGTTTCCCCTGGTGCTTCAGAGAAAGTTGTTTCGTGGCTATTTTAAGTTCCAAGGACAAGACACCATCCTGGAGCACAGCCTGAAAGAAGTGGAGGAAGTTTAAGAAAGCAGAAGCATTCAGCCCACATGCTACTGCCCACATTGGGCTACAGCATCCTGAGTGTGACGTATGAGGGTCTTGTTGCTCGGCTCCAGAACACAAGACTTATTTTCCAGATCACTGGAAAGTAAGGGGGTTTCTTAGAGCAGAAATAAAAGTAACAAGATTTCCCATGCTGTGAAGTCCCTGGTTGTGGTAGGCTTTGGTGGTTATGTCATCACAGCTATTAAAATCTTAACTGTTAACCATTTTTAGTGGCTTAAGCTTTTCCCTTAGGGGTGGGTGTTTTGTTTTTTTTATTATTAAAAATACTTTTTTAGTAAAAGCATGTGTTGTTCTGTTGTAATGATGCTGTGAAAGCCTTTTGAAAAGTTCAAACCAGAGACTCCTTCAGGATCCTCCAGCTGAAGGCAGTGTGAGGTTATGGCAGTTAAAGCACAAGCCAGAGGTAGATATACAGCCCTGTCTCAGCCCAGCTTTCACTGTTGCAGCTCCTGCTGTGAAGTCAAACTATTTGAGCATTTCAGGTAAAAATATGCTGAATAAATTCAACTTCCAGCAAGTTCCTGTTGCAAAGTGCCATCCCCTAGGGCTGCAGGCTTTGTCCCAGGGCAGGACCAGGTGACTGCTCAGCACTGATGTCAGCCCAACCCAGCATGGTGGGCAGCACAAGTTTAATCCAATCATGCCAGAAATAACACATCACATATGTAACTTCTTACACAAGTTGGTTTTTTTTTTTTTTCCTTTTTTCAAACACTTTTACAGACATGTAACACTTACAGATAGAATCTTGGAATGTCATGTAGGATCTGTAAACATTTCCAGTCTACTAGCTGTAGTAATAGTTCTTTAATTCCTGCTTTTGAATAAAGTGCTTCATACATAAGGCTATTTGAGCAAAGCAAAGATACAGGATATTCCAGGCAGGCAAAATTCACACCCTCTGAACTATGTTTGTTTCTTGTCTCCTTCCAGCAGTTTTGAAAAATTTATACCACTCAAAACCATCCTTCTTCATCTGCTCAGCAAGCCACAGCTCAGACTTAGGAGGATGAGTTAATACCTTAAAACCTTACTTTTCCTTTTGTGCTGCACGTTTATTTGCAGAGGTTTTGATACCCACCTCTGCTTCTGACCTGGCAGTGAGGGTTCCTGGCTGCTCTAACAGAGAGAATGGCTTGGGGCAAATAGATTAAGCACGAAAGGACAAGCAGCTTTTACAGAGTGTAGGACCTTACTGCATGGTAGGAAAGGGCATGACTGGCAGCCAATATCTGTTAAATACCTTGGGTTATTTCCTGATGGAAACTGTAAATTGCTGGGTGAGAGACAGCACGTGACAATTACACAGAATTACTTTCTGTTCCTCCAGGAATTTGGGTAGGAGAAGAACAAGCATGGCTCAAAGCTTGCACTTCTGTCATTCTGTCTGCAGTCAGGTGAGTCCTTTCAGGAAGGTGCTTTCCCCAACCCTGATTTTTAGCTCATGTCAAAGAGCTGGGATGTTACTGCTGTTTTAAGTGAGTTCTGTCCCCAGCTGGTGCTCCTTGTCATTTAGTGAACAGCACGAACTGAAGAGTGTAGATTAGGCTGTTACAATTCTAGGAATTACACTCTTGCATGGTTAAAGGAGAGTTAAAAGCACTGGAATGTAGCAAGGCACCATTTAACATGTTACAACTGAGGAGGAGCAACTTGCCAGCAAGATGGAAGGAGAGGGAAAGAAGGATACAAGATTTAAGGTACTGTAAATAGAGTTTTGAGCCTTTCAACAGGATACTGACAAAAAGCCTGTATCTTCCCACTTCACAGCTGGAAGTGGAGAAGCCCTCAGGAGTGAGGAAAGTTAGAGCCCTTTTCAGAGAACAATTTTCAGGCAGCCTTTCAAGGTCTCAGGTGTTTACTACCCTGGTACCTCCAGCACTGCTCTGACAGACACTGCAGGCTTTTCTACCATCACTCCTTTACACATCAAAGTCCCCTGACCTCAAGCACACACAGAAAAGCTTCCATTCACAAAAGCACATTAACACTTTGGCACTGCATCTTACAGGAGCATCAGATCTCAGATAGGCAGCACACACTCCTCAATTAGTCTCGCTTGGTTAGTGTTCACTGCAGAAGGCAAGAGCATGGAGGTAACCACAACTGTTTTCCCCACATTGGCTAGGACAGACAGACAGCTTGATGGATCCTTGAGTCCCTGCTGCTTCCCTCTGGAGGAAGGAAGCTGTGCTTGATGCTGCCCTCCAAGTCTGACAGATCCATAAACTAAACAGAGACAGTAAGGAAATCCCTCACACATTGAGGTAAACAAACAGTGCTATTTGCACACTGACCAGTCTCCCAGAAGAAAGGTTTCCAAACTAAAGGTTGTATGAAATAGTGTCTGCATGTGTTTTAGGAATGAGACAGAAGCTTGACAGTCCAGTTTGAAATAAACTCTGAAAGTGCCAGCATCTGGATCAGCTTTGAGAATGCTGGGCCTCAGTTCTCAAATACCTGGTGAACAGAGTAAAACCAAAACAAGAAAAGCCCACCCCCAAAACTCTCCTCAAAGACACAAGGTCTGACAATGGAGGAATGGGGTGTTTCTCAAAACAAGACCATTTCAGTTTCTTTATAGGTCCTGTGGTGTGTCTATTATTGTTACAGTCTCTGCACTAGGACTGTACAATTTGTGCTTGAAGGCAAACAGGAAAGAGGAGTTAGTCTAAAGCCCTAATGACATTTTGATGTTTGCTTTTTGGGGGGTTGTTTTTTGATTTTAAATCAAGTTCAAAATTGTAATGTTTTTCTAAAAGTGAGAAGAGCAAAGTTCCATTCAGGCTAGTCCTTTGCAAGCACTCCTACAGAACACTGCCCAGTCAAACAAGTAACTCATGGGACCCATCATAAATTATCAGATCTTGCCCCAAAACATACAGTATTTTCTCAATTTCACTGTTCACCACATCAGGCAAACAAGTGAGGGAGGATGGGTGCTGAGACTAAGCCAGCCAGAACCAGCCAGCACCTTCTGCTAATGTGAAGAGCATGGAAAAGTCTGGTAACACACTTTCCACACTTAACCACAAACCATCTTTCTAATCAAGACAAGGTCAAGCAGAAAAAACCTGTTGTACCATGCCTGAGATGATATCTTCTCTGTAACTGGACTGTAGAAACATTTCCCTCCCCTGACAGTTTGCTCCAGCTTGTGAGCAGAATTTCTTCTGCATCACTTAGGAAATCTCCAGGAGAGAATCAAATCTGTCACAGCCATTTGCAGTTCATCTGTCTCACTGGACAAGACCCATGTGCAGGAGGAAAGTGAGTTAACACTTGAATTGTTGGAAAAAGCTCTTTAATGCAATCTGTGCAAGGTTGGCTACACACTGCTTAAGGCCCAGCACTCAAGGAGTTCACCCATAGCAGTGTATTTACTCCATTTTGAGGAGTGTGAGTAATGGTTATTCAGTCTCCTGAAACTGGGCAAATAACTTATCTTGCTCCTAGCTGAAGAAACTAATCCAGAATTTCCATCTGGGTTAGGAAGAGTTTCATGTTGCACTGAAATTTCTAAATTAAAAAAATCAAATCAGAAAAAGCTTTTGTGATTGGAGGATTTAAATATACTTCCTGATAATGGGGAAGTTCCCCAGTGGGAAAACACTGTAATGATTCTGATTAACAGCAAGCATGCATCCTTGTTAATGTGCTTCCTTTTTTACCCATTCGAGGAAAATGCTAAGAAGCCAAGTAACAAATTCCCCTTTGGAAGCTATTTTGGCCCCAGAGAAGTCAGGTTCAGGGAGTCCTGGTCACACAGAGTTTTGCTGCAGACGTTTGCAGTTTGATTATCAGTTTCTCGGGAGGATGTGCACCATTTCCCCTGAGGTAACACAACGTGCACGTTCTCCCCCTTTGCCTCCCGAGGCAAAGCCACTGGAGATGCAAAGTGGGGAATGTTTACTCCCTTTATCACAACCACAAACCATTCTGAAAACCCCATTACCAAGGGCTGTGGTGGTTTTAGAGATGAGAACTTTTACTTAATCATCTACTTTCCTTCACAAACAAACATACTGCAATGCTACCCACAGCCAGGAAGAATGACAGTAACATCCTGATAATACTGAATTTTTGCTAATGAACTTTATCAGCACTGTGTTCCAGCCTGCTGGTGCAGCAGGATACTTCTGATATTACACCAAAGAAAACACCAGCCTTTGGGTCAGCAGCTCTCCAACAGATCTGAGTAGCTACTCACCAGATGGAGGTCAGAACCTCCAGAAGAAATAAACAAGCTACCCTGTAGCTGTCCTGCTCCTGTAGTACAAGTGGTTTACAATTAGGGAATGTTTTAGTCAATTATTTTCTCATTTATGCCAGGCAAACTCCTCTGAGTTCCTGAACCCAGCTGTCTTTGGCCCCAAACTGAAAAATATGAGCAAGTCCCCAGAATGCCCTTCAACCGTGAAGGGAAACAAACTGACAATCCAGTCCATCCAGCACCATCAGGAAAATCCCTGTCACAGAGCAGCACTGACCCCTGCCCAGCTGGGTTACAAAATCCAACCACTTCATTCATTTTGTGCTAAGGTCTAGCAGTAAGAAATCAAATCCAGACACCTACAACAGGATGGGGGATGGCTTTCAGCTTTCCTTATGCACACACGTCCCTAACACAGGCCCTCCAAGGCATAAAAAGCAATTTATCTCCACTACAAGCAAGTGCTTCAGCTATCCTGTTCATCTCAGCGCTTCAGAGACGTGCAGAGATGTGTCAGCACAGCTGCAGATAAACACCATTGGAGGACTGTTAGTACAAGATGCAGAGGCCTCAGCAACAAGAAACCCCGCAGCACTCGCGGTGCAGGCCCTGTCCCGACCCCATGAGGAGTGTCTGCAGGAGAATGAACATCAGCTCTGCCCCAGGGCATTGCAAAATTACAAAATTGTCTCTATATCCATATGTTCTGCCCCACATCCAGTCTGTCTAAATCAGAGAGCAGCTCAAAGCAGCAATATTAAAAAAAAAATAAAAATAAAAATAGCTGTTTTGGAGGATTCATTGGAGGTAGAGGTCCCACCCCTTCGTTGATTGCCCTTCTTGCTCCGTGTGGGATGCTTGGAATGTTAATTGGAAAAGAAGTTTCCCTCTGGAGGTGACAGTGGTGGAGTTGGCATACTGCTGGATCCCACAAAAAGGCAGCTCAACTTCGGCTTCAATTCATTCCAAACTTTACTCATCTGTGAGTGGAGAAGGAGAGAAAGCAGACATGACCACACAGCAAGTAACAATCTCACCACATGGAATTTTAGCAGCAGTCTCAGACATACAGAGACAACAAATTTGCTGAAGTATTTTCAGGAAGTTCAGTGGACCCAGAATGTTCCTGTCAGACCAGTGAAGTTCCATGTATATTTTCCTGAGCCTGTATGGAAGGGAGATTTCCCTTCATCAAATTCCTTCACTGAAAGGATGGAAGGGAGCTGAAGGAGACAAGACTTTTTTAATATAACCAAAGCAAAAAAGTCTGTATATGGGAATATTAAAGACCATGTTTAGGGTTTAACAAAAGGGAGCTTCTAAGTTTTAGAGCAAAACCTGGAAAGTTTTCTTGTCATACAATATGTTGTGTAGCTCAACAAAAAACCACATTAATCTAACAAACACACATCACTCATTACAGAGTAGAGATTGAATGGTTGGGTCTTCTTCAACTACTCACAGGGTAGGGCCAGCAACAGCTGAGAGAAGAAAAGAAGAAAGAAAACTTGCTGCAGGAAGATACCATCTTTTAGAGGGGTTAGAGGCCAACCCTGATCCTCACCCCAAACTGGAAAAACCTCAGGTAACTTCCTAACCTATGAGAGAGCCCAACTGCACAAATGATTAGAGGATGAAGGCCAATGGGTGAAAACAAATTCATTCAAATTCTCATTCATATTTTGAGAAAAAGGACAGAGTATAGAACTCACCTCTTTGTGACCCTGAATCTGGGAGTTGACAAAGGCCCCCAAAATGTGAGATGTGAGAGGCAGGTAGATGTGGATGAGCTGTGTCTCCTGATGCAGGCAGTACAGGGAGAAGTAATTCCGCAGCTCCATGGTTATGATGGCGTTTTCTTGCTGAAAGAAGAGGAACTCAGTGACCAGGAAGAGGATGGGAAAAAGGAGAAACAGGAAAAAACAGCATTCCTTCCCATACCAGCAATCCAAACACATACCAAACCCCAAAAAGGCAGTTCCTAAACCCATTTGATAGAGCAGGAATTGCCCTTTCCATTATGCAGACTGATGCTTCCCACAACTCCTGCAAATGATGTGCTGTCTGAGACCCAGTAACAAGTGTTGAGGAAAACCAACACATTTTCCACGTGGCACAGTGGGGAGCACAGATTTCCCAAAGTACAGGCTACCCTTTCAATCCAAAAACTGTCTGCAAATGTGACTGAGTTCCAGAGCAGCAGCATCAGAGCCCAGTCCCACCCTTTGCTCTGCCTGCCCTACCTCCACAATCCGAGACTCCAGTTGCTCCACCGATTCTGGCTCTTTGTTCTGCACAGTGGCACTCATCATCTGCTTCTTCATCATGCTGTACTTGTGCAAGGCTCGCTGGTGCTTGTGCAACACCCCCTTCTCGTGCCTTTCACACAGGTCCTTTATGGGAAAAGAAAACAGCAGTGGAGCCAAGAGTCAGCAAACACACAGCCAAGTACATCAGGAGCACACACGTGTGGTCACATTTTGTGTCATTTCTATGCTGCAGATTTTTCCTCCTTTGTTTTCAAGAGGATCAAAAAATGCCAGTAGCTAAGAATTTAAGAAACAAAACTGCTTGAACCCAGACCAGTGAGCTTAAGAGTCAACCTGGAGCATCACTTCTGCCAACATTTTGGATCTTATCAGGCCTCTTATCTTTTCTGACCTTCTCAGTACTAAGTGCTGGCAATTAATTAAAGTGCTGGCTCAAGTACTTCAAATTCAGTCCTGGCCTGGGAATGTCAGGAGAGGCTGCCACATACAGCTGACCAGAAGATTAGTATTAACAAAATCCTTTCATTCATAACTGAACTCATGTCTCCATGACCAAATCAGTAGCAATCTAGTTCACTGCTTTGACTCAAAAGCAGCCAAATCTAAAACCAATAAGTTAGCTGATCCATACAGTTTCACCAGTCATGTTTTTAAATTCCTTGCAGAGTTTGCTCTTTGGCAAGTTCTCATCATCAGATGAGCTATCAGGAAGGCTACAGAGCTCCTTGTGGCCAACAGCCACTCCCCTGCCTCTGCCAGATGCCCAGTTTGCCTCTGAACTGGCCTCACAGACAGTTTTCCATCCAGTTGGCGTTACACCCTCTAAAGAGCACAGACTTGCTCTAAACAACTTTCTTGTTGGCAGAACAGCAGAGCTCACTTTATAGGACTGGAGTAAATCCAGGAAAAGGTTCAACTTCTCCACCACATCATTCTCTTCCTGTTTACCCTAGAAAACAAGGAAAAAGTACATTTTACGTAAGCCTGGCATCACAGCCCATCACCCCCCCACACCACACAGGCTCTCACTGCTCTCTCCAGGGCACATCAGAGCTTACACAACTGCATCAAAAATCTCTCCAATGGCACTGGAGTGTTTAGTCTTCAATGTGCAGAACAAAGACCTGACTGAGGCAGGAACAGCTTTTCCAACTGACTGATCATTAGAACAAGAGGAGTTGGTTTCACAGGCCTGCATGTCAGTCCTTTCAGCACACTCTGCCTGGAATTCCTTGCTCTTGCAGATTCCTCCAATCTTTCATCTTCCCTTCCTACAAGATAACTAATCCATTAAAACTCTGAATACCTGCATGTTCCCCATAACAGTTCATGCATCAGAAGGCAGAGATGAGACACCAAGACAAATTTCACTGCCATTTTTTTTATTTTATAGAATACTCTTTTCTTCCTGTATCAATAGAGCTCTCTGGAGCATAAACTCCTGAGAAAGAGACCTGGCCTGACTGATCTACAAAAGCACACTGACTGTTTTAACACAATGAGATGAAGAGCACTGAAGACAAAACTATTACTTTTCCTTCCCAGACTGTCGTGTTCTCACATCATTCTGACAGTCATTACCACACTGTGCACTTAGACTGGAATGTGATGCTGAATGATTCTCATGTAATGTTTAAGTACATGAACATGAAAATTTGATTCAGAAGTACGTTATTCTGGGTTCTCTGTGGCAGATTAATAAAATGGAACATGGCACTTTCGGACAGCTCACCCTAATAGTGAGCTTAATGTGTGCAGTAACATTTAAAAATATGAAAGAAAGCAGGTTTTTTCTTCCTTTCCCTTGCCTGTTACATTTTTTCCCCATTTAAACACAGTCCAGGTATTTCACACAAGCTTGAACAAGCAGGCTGTTAGTTGAGGATGTGAGTTTGGACTGCAATCTCCCTCTTAACTCTTGAAGGGCTTATGTCCACAAAACTCATGATTCAAGATAAAATTTAGGGCAGCAGTGTACTTCATTCATGTTACAAAAAGGAGAAAAAAAAAAAAGGACAAAAGTAAAGGACTCACCTGCTGCACAGCCTTATCTGCCAGAAGTGCAAATTCAACAGACAGACCCTTCAAGGCTTGTTTCAGAGTCCCCCATGTGTTGTTATTCAAAGCAGCCCAGGAAGGAAGTGGAGTAGTGTCTGAGCCCAAAGCACTGGAAGGAGAAAAGCAATGGTCACATCTAGGAGACAAATTCCACTGAGCAGATAAAGTTATTTGCAGAGAGCAGTTTCAAATCTGCCTAAATAGCCCACAGTGCTGAGCTACTACTGTCCTATCTCAAATGCAGAGTTAACTGTGTACATACTGGGGAGAGAGACAATAACACAAGTACCTGAATGTGAAGGTATTTCTGTTTTCTTTCCTCACACTCCAAGGAGTGCAGCCTTAGTGAAAAGTGTGTATTTCCTTCTTTTATAGAAGGAAAATTGATTATGTCCTACAGCATGCACTAAAACACTCATTTTTACCAGACCATTTGCAGGTAAACTTTACAAGAGTTTTGAGTTCCAAACCAACAGCAGAAATCAGCAAATCCTGCTCCTCCAAACCCACCTGAGCTCCTTCCCAAATATGAGGAGGTCGGAGGCGTTGTCGATGGCTCGGGAAGCGATTCTCTCCGCACGGTCCCGGAGCTTATAAAAACTGTTATAAATATTTCTGATCAGCTCCCTGCTGGCAGCAAACTGGGCCTGAATGTCAGCTGGGAGGAAGTCCTGAAGGAGGGGTACAGAGGGATTACTGGTGGATAAATCAGAGGCACACCACAGGCTGCAGAGAGGGACAGGCTTCCCTCCTGTGCTCACGCTCTCCCACTGTGCTCTAACAACTCTGCAGAGATCAGTTTGCCATTGAGGTGTCCAAGTCACATGTCACACAAACAGCCCTCATTTTCAGAGGTAGAAAGGGGTTCAAATGCCCAGCACAGATGGAATTGGCAAAATCTGCAATTCTCCTATGTAGTTAAAAGAAGGTATGTGAGGTTCCAAGCTCACAAGTTCTGATCTGATCCAACTGGTAACTCCCAGCCCAGTAAAGTCAAGCACAAATTGAAAGTTCAGCTTTTTTTGACCAGTTTATCACTGGTAAAAGCCTGAATTAAGCTCCAGTTGCAAAACCTTCTGCAAGCACTGCAGGAACCTGAACAACAACTTGCTTTGAAATTGCTCAATGAACACAGTGGATGTGTACTTAAAACTTCTCATAGCACTAATCACTGGGATAAACAGATATATGGAGAATTTATAACTAGCTTTTCCGAAACAGTCCAAATTGCTCTCCCACAGAGAGAGAACAAGACAGAATGAGGGCATGAGCACAAGGGAAAGACATCAATCTAGACATTACCTTTTAAATTGTGCAATTTGTGCATTTGTTTGTTATGCAAGTACAAGTAATTACAGAGAAACGTGTTCTGAGCAGGATTCATTGTTTAACCTATATCATATTCATGAGCCAGAATTTAGCTAGAAATATCAGGCCCTTAAGAGTCAAAAGTTTATTTGATCTTTTCAATAAAATTACAAGTCCTTCAATCTCTGGAAACAAATGTCTCCTACTTAAGGTGTCCATCACTGAAAAACTGCCATAACTGAAGCACCAGGAGAAGAAAGCCATTTAAAGCAAAGTAATGTTGCAAGAAATTCATATACGTACCTTGGCTTGGGTAGCTAATCTGCAAGTCACAAATTCATCTCCTACTCCCTGGACCAATTCCCTTAGCTTATTCTGTACATCCTGGAGAAAATATAGAATCAAATGAGCATGAAGGAACTATGAAAAAACACAGGCAGTTCATGCAAGTCTCAGATATATTATATCAGCAGATACAGCTTTACCCAGGTTAGATTTAATTTAAGGAAAAGCATAATCTCTGCCTAAGAACAGTTATAATTTTCAAAATACTACACTCCTGGCACTGAGTGAAATTACCTTCCACTTCCCACTGTGGAAACACCTACTGAGAGAAAATTCTCTTCCTCCCAGGGAGCACAGCCATGCAGGCTAACAGCAATCCTGAACGCTGTGGCAGTTACAGCAAGACTTGCAAGCTCAGGACTATTGCTAACAAACACTCACTGAGCCACTGAAGGACAGGAAGAGTTTCAAGAGCACATCTTCTGAGAAGGGGGGGTGTCGAGCCACCAGGTTTATGAATCGCTTCAGCGCTCTCCTCCTCGATTCTATGAACTCACGATCAGCTGCAGGAAGAAACATGAGATTTCAGCTAATGTCCCTCACGTGACATCTCAGAAAGAAAAAAGAAAGCACTGCAGCCAAAACCAAAGAATGGATACCTATAGTCCGTCAGCTCCCAAAACCAGACCTTTCAGACTGACCACCTGAACAAATATTCTCTAAGTTGTCTGAGGCAAGCAGAAGCCAAGACTTTCAATCTTTTTAACATTTCTTTTCAACAGTATCACACTTGCAGCATGAAGCAAACCCCCTGCAGCCCAAAAAGCAGATGCAGGTTTACCTCCCAGCACCCTCTTTGGGGGCAGTGCAGGCACCATGCGGTACGGGAACTTGTGCAGCAGCATCTCATGGAACACCACAAAGTCATTGTATCTTCTGTACACCGAGCACTTGAACCTCTGCAATTAACCAGGGGGGATAAATCAATGCACAGCTTAGACAGCAACACCTCAACCTTTTTTTTTTTTTTTTTTGCACTGTAAATAGAATTTCTTCACTAGCTCAAATCATGTTGGAATTCCCAGCTATCTACGCCAGTTTGTTACAAAACCGTTCCATTTCCATTGTCACCTGCTCTGGTACAGAGCTCAGGTTTTCAAGCAAGTGAACTTGCAGAGCATCCTTCACAGCTCATTTAGATGGTCCAAGCTGCAGAAGCCCACGTCAGGAAGGCCCAGTGCTGCTGCATTAAAAATCAGCCCACACAACCGGTCTGCTTAAAACCAGCATCACTCAGCACATCTAAATCACTCAGGACTTTGCCAGCAGAAACTGCACAGACATTTTTAGGAGGATGCATTCTCAGCAAGCCCAAAGCTTCTTCACATTACCTTGCTGGAAACTTCATATTCCACATGTTTCAGAAAAAGGCCCTTCTTCTCAGGTATAAGCTCCACCTGCACGCTGTCCTTGCTCAATAGCTCTTGTAGGGTGTGGGAAAGCAGCAGTGGATTTCCCTGGGGCGTCTGCATTAGAAACTGTTCTGCTTCCCTTGGTTCATTTACTGGAGGCTTTGCCAAATCTACAAGACAAAAAGGGAAAAAACAATAGACCTGATAAGATATAGTAAAAGAAGTAGCCTTAAAATATTCTGTTCCTTTGCTTGGTGCTGCCAGAGTAGTGCAACACCACCAGAAGCCCAGCCAGGCCACTCCCCTGGGAGGTTATGCTGCTTCTCACACGTTCACATCACTGGTACCTCCCTGCTCCCAACACCCAGGAGCACCACCAATTATATCGAGTCAGAGACATCTCCACTAAGCAAAGAATCACAGGCCAAATTTGTTCTGTGAATCAGCTAAGAGGCCTGCATTTCCTGTCTGTCCAGCTCCCACCACAGCAGGATCTGCCAAAATGAATGAAACCCTTGCTCAGCACTTTTGGATCCTGCCTAGAACAACTCATGGAAGGAAAGAAAAATGTGTCGTTTTACCACGCTGCAGAAATTTAATCCATTAATTCTGCACATCATTACAAAGGAAGGAGACACTTCATTTGACATAATTTTATTAAACTCTATGACAGTGTGCTACAGAGAGTGTGAATTACAATAATTTACTATGTCAACATACTTAAGTTCCAAAGCAGAGGGAAAAGGTTCCTAATAAGGGCTCCCAACCCAAGAATTCCTCAATCACAGCAAGCCGTGACAAAATCTTTCAAACTTACCTATTCTCTTCCATTGCTTGTAGCTAGAAAACAAACAGCTTTTGACAGTGAATTTGACCATAACTGGGCAGCTTTGGACAGTAACTGACTCTCAGATGCAGAAGTGAAAGAAGATGGCTCTTAAGAATGTGGCCCCAGAGGACAAATGGCATCAGAGAAGGGGCAAAGCTGATGACTCAGAGTGTTCTCTTACCAAGTGCCTGACTGCAGCCTGTTATCTCACCCTGACTTCATAACTGCATCTATTATGTGACTGTAAACTAAGCTTACATTGTTTTTCAAAGCCATCCTTTCTTTTCTACCCATTCCACACATAGGAAATAGTGTGAAAAATGAGGGTACAACCCTGGGCTCTGTCCACTCCATATCTGAGTTCTGCTCTCCAGTCTGGAGCAGCTGGGTTGCTTCCTCTCTGTAAAAGGCATACTGTGAACAAGCTATTTTATAAAGCAAGACATATCCATGATGAAAGGTACCTAGAAAAGCCAGGTAGGATTCATCATCCCTTCCTTGCCATTGTGCAGAAGTTCTTAAATATATCTGCAATTTGGAGAACACAGTAACACTACAGAAGCAAGAAGCATTTCTTTCAGCTCCGATACACAGTTCAAAAAGTTGCTAACTGGGTAACAGATTAACTCAAGGAAGATAAGAAGTCATAGCCTTAACTTGAAAGCCCTGACCTCCTCCTGATAAGGATTTCCTACCTGCTCCTTCATGTGCCCTAGGCCCTGATAAACAGGGAAAACAAGCAATCTTTAATTCTTCAGATCTATCACTTCATAACAGACACTGGGCTATTTGCTCCATAAAATTACTTAATGAAACCAAACTAAATCCAGGACAAATGACCTTATCCCACATGCCTCATCAGGCTTCAGATTCCTGCTAATGTGACTCAGAGAAGCAAGTCTTAACACCTCTGCTTTAATAGACATATCAGCTGCTAACCCCACCTATGTAGCAGCTCCTAAAGATTTCCAGCTACCTGCCAGAAAATTGCAGTAAAATAATATAAACTAATTCAATGTTGACATGGGATATTGCTGGATCAAGTGATAACACCTGTAGAGCACAAGGTATCCTGGATTTCCAGAGCAGCAGTTCTCTGGGTGTCCACCCTGGTAATTCTTGGGTTTAACTGCTCAAGACACACCAGTAAAATGCAACACAGGACAGCAGATGTTGTTACTCCTCCAATGCACACACAAACCTCCTCCCAGAGAATTCCAGAGCCTTCTGTGATGCTCAGCCACTGGCTGATGTTGCAGGGGCCTCCCCCAAAGGGGGCTACTCAAAATGCACCCCAAATAATTCCCCAAGCAGTGCCAATCTGTGCTAACACAACATCTCCTCCTGCCTATTGAGTCACTGTCTCTGCTTCCCATCTTTCTGCTGGACACCAACAGCACAAACCAGTCCCTGAACTGGGCTCAGCATTGTCTGGTTAACCCCTGAAACCCCAAAGGCAAGAGACAGGTATGAGGAGAAAAGACGTATAGGGTGAACCATGAAACCCTCACTGCTTCACCTTTAAGTCCCAGAACCAAACTAATGCTGAGGACTCTGAAGTTCCTTACAGGTCTGAACCCATTACCCAGTAAGACATCCACAGAGTGATGCCCCACCAGGCAAGAATCCACAGTTTGCCCCTTTCTTGGTAATTTCTCCCCAGTTTTTATCAAATTATTCTCTAAATTTGCTTTCTAAAAATCACCTACGGGACATGCCTTCTCTTTATCAGCAGTTCACACTCTTGGCTCTCCCTGAAATATTCTGTACCTTCTTTACATCTCAACCTTGTCTAAATGTGTGAAATCACACAAACCAGACAACCATGCAAACAAGTTTGAATAATTACTGTTTAATTAATAACCTCAGCATGTCTGGTAACAAGACAGAGTGAATCTACACCCACAAACACAGCTCTGAGAACACAGTAAAATGACTTGGGAACAGCTGTTAACCTGCTTTAGGAAATGCTTATCATGGCATTAACACTAACCCTACAGAGCAACATATACTGGAGCTATTCTTCAGCCCATTTTTCATTCTACTTACTAAAGAGCCTATTTGGGAACAGCCTCAAGAGCCCTGGCCAGGAATGGTGGATAATGGTGGGAACTCATTGGTATGAGCTCCTGTGTTCAGCCAGTAAAAGGATTTACATGCATTGTAACAGAACACTTAACACTCCCCATCACGCATCTCTGCTGCACAACAGCTAATTCTGAAAACATTCCCTTTGGTTTCAGCAGATCATTGTCTACTAAAGTTTATATAGAGACAGCAGCAAGTGGATACAGAAAGGAGGTATGGAATGGTTCCCCTGGAACACTGGGAAGCAGACAAAATAAAAATGAGCTTTTTCCTACAAGCTAGGCCTTTGCTACAGCAGATTCTCAATCTGTTGTCAATAAGGTATCAGGAAGTGGCCTGATACAATTGAAAACAAGTTGATATAAAAGTTAAAAATAGTACATACAAACATACATATGCAAACATGAAGACAACAAGATGACAACAACTAAAAGTTTGAAGAAGCATTCAAAGCATGGCCTAGTTTTTGTTTGGTTGTAAAAGAAAACAGCTATGAAAACACTGCCTAATACTTTTTTTTTTTTTTGCAACAAGTCAGATAGCCTTTGGACTGAAGGGAGTTGAGAAACTTACCCAGAGAAAAACTGCAATAGAAAATTTCTCTACTTCATGCTTTAGTTAGCGTTTCATGCTTTAGTTAGTGCTCAACATTCATTACTCCACTGATAGAACTGGGCAGCAATCTGCCTTCCGTGGAGTTAGCAGTTTCCTCCACCCAAATTTCCAAAATCATGCATTTATGAAAGCCAGAGCAAAATTCCAAGTACCTGGATAGCTGCACAGAGTTTTCACATGTGAGTAAGCACACCCAGGTGAGCAATGCCAGGGCTGGAAGCACAGGTGGTAAATCACAACATTGATCTCCCTTCCCTGTTTAAGCTCTGTCAATCAAATTTGGAGGCCTTATCTCCATTTTACAGATGGCTGATGCTACCAACTCCTTATTACACCAGGCAATAATCAGATAAATTTATCAGACATGCTTAAGTAGATGGTGCCACAGAATTACTTATTATATTAGTAGCATTTTTACTAGAAGGAGAAAGGAGCCTGTAAGGAAGCAAAACCTTCAGGAAAAGCAGCTCAGATCTCTCCTCCACCATCACAAGCCACAGCTGTGCAGAGCAGAGGGGATCCAACCCACAGGAAATATGAAAACTGACTGGTTTTGTACACCTCAGATACCTCAGATTTCTCCCTGGAAAAAGTGAGGGCTCCACAACCAACTCCTGGGCCAGGAATACTAAAGCAGCAATGTAAATATCATTCATCAGCAGTTCCCTTTCCTTTCTGTCTTCTCATGAGAAGCCCCAGGAATTATGGAAATGCCTCTCCCCCTTACCAGGTCAAAAACATTCCTCCATAATTCCAGAATCCAGTGTCCACATCAGCCTCCCTGAAAACTGGTGCAGATTTCAACTACAAATTCAAATAGACTCCCAATCTAGTTCTCATTTTTTAAAATATTACATAATTTGAAACCCCCTAAAAAAAAAAAAAACCAACATAAGTACCACCAAAAAAAAAGCAAACAAAACTTTTTTCCTATTAAAGGCTTTAAAGACTTTTTGAAACAACTGCACACAACTTGTTTGGGTTGTTTTGAACCGTGCAATTCTTATTTCAAAAGGAGAAAAGCAAAATAATCAATCTAACAAAGCTAAGTGCTGCACAGCTGTGTGTTCAACATGGAAAGCAGGTCTGTATTTATTACTGGGTACAAGAAAAGTTATCATATTTAGCTTCACTCTAATTAAGAGTCTCCTGCCTTCTCCTTCCCAACAATTCCCATGTAAATGCAAGCTACCCACAATGTCAAAACAAGATAAAATAGCACACACTATCATAAAATTAGATGCTGGAAACAGGCTCCAACATTTTGTTTTTCTCCTTTAAAAAAACCAAAACACCACCACCACAGATGCCAAGTATGTACTCTGCACTAGTTAGACTGGGTTTTGTGGGTTTTTTTTCTTTGGTTAGGTTTTCCTATTTCCCCTTTTTTTAGTGTTGAAGGTAGTTTGGTTTTTGTTTGGGAAGGGGTTTTTGGTGGTTTTTCCAAGTAAGTTTAAGATAGTTATTCAGCACTTGGTGCTGCTAAAGATGAAACAGAAGTTATGCCTCAACTCAAAAATAGATGAGACTATTTAAGCTTTCTTTAGTAATATTTAAAAAGCACCTGAATTTCTGCAGTCCCCTGCAGCTGTAGGCCTCTTGCTGCTTCTCAAACTACTACAATCCCATACTCCAGCAGAAAAAACCCCAACACCAACTTGTCACACAGATTTACTGTGTGTAAAGAACTAACCTTAAGCCTCTTGCCCTGCTCTTTTAACTATGCTGTTAGATCATCAACTGATTCATCTGACTCCCCAAGTCTGGGGATCCAAGGGACACATTCCATTCACAAGTCAGCCATGAGCCACAGACCCCAGCTGCAGCAAACACAATAAAGTGAGATGCAGCTACTTTGAAGAAATAACAGGATTAGCAGAGAAAAATCCAACGAGGAATGTGCCCTAAGATTACAGGGACAAAAAGTCAAATGCTCACTAGGGCTGGTTCCCAGCGCTCAGTGGAAGACTGCTAAGCTATCATTTTTCAAAAGAGGTTGGAAGTGTAAAAATTCACACCCAAAAATGTAACCCAGCAAGCAATAACCCAAACAACTACTCTGGGAAACTTTCACAAGGACATTTTAGCCTGACTACAAAACTGGCAAGTTTCCACAACTAACCGTCCTTATAGAGGTCAAGAATATCCCATGAAAATAAATAGTTTATGTTTGCTTTGCTTCTCATTTTCCTTACATGTTTCTCACTCTCCTGATTATGCTTGATGTTAGCATTTAAGCATTAAAAATGGCATTGCCACTCCAGACCCTACAGGATCTCAATGGTCTTTTCACACATTTTATTGTTAGAACAAGCTCATTCTTATCCCAAATCCTGTTGAAAAACAATTCTTAAAGCTTTCCTCCTTTTATATCAATTCCACATGCCTGCAACTGGTAAATTTTTCTCCCTCAACCTGCACCAACCCATAAAACTTGAAGATTGTGGGGAAATCATTGGTCATGTGCAAATTATATTGTCTGCAACCTGTACAGCCTTCCCACAGGCTGAACACAGAGTTAAAGGTTTACCATCAGAAGAAAAGGAGACACCTCACTCCCTACACAGCCAACACCTGAATTACCTCCCTGCAACTGTTGCAAAGCAGACTCAAATGGAAGTAAAAGCAAAAGCAAAAAAAAAGTCAATAAAAGCCACTCTGCAGAATTGACTTTACAAGCTGGACATTATCCTTTTTTCTTTTCTCTTCGATTGTATTAAAGTACTTCTACTTTTAGTACTGCTAAATCAAAACCACAGCATTTGTATGTGCCCTCAAAGGGGGGCATCAGTGATACCTATCAGGACTCTGCTCTGGACATTTCACTGACAAGCTGCTGGTCTCCAAAAACAATTACATGTGGGTGTGAAACTTCAAAGATCTCTGAACCTGCATCATGATGCTAAAAATAAAAAACATTGCTGCATTCACAGCATTATTTTTCTTTAGCCAAAATCATTATGTACCCTCTCTCAGTGTTCATCATAAATTCTGTGCCAAAGAAAACCAGGTTTTCTCAAGAAGGTTGAGTAGATCAGAAAGGTACAGAAGCACCATCACCAGAAGTTAATCAGTTCAAGAATACTCTACTTGGAGACAACTGTTTTATCTCTATAAGGCTCCTAAAGCAGATGGTAAATCCATAACAGACATACCTGAACAAGCTCTCTCTTTGGTACAGTAGGACATTTTTTCCACAAAGGCTGCTGTTCAATATGTTACATCAGTCCTGGACAGAAATATTCCAAAATAATTTATTTATAAGCATTATCTGCATCAGGAGCATCACAGGCCTAACAAGTGCAAACTCACAGAATTCTAAATACAATCAACCAAACCATTTTTCTATGCATTAAGCTTACCTACTTACTTTTCTTTCCAAACTGAGCCAAAAAAAAAAAAAAAAAAAAAGTATGGACAGAGCAGGTACAAAAGTTCAGCCACTTCAAAGAGAACTTCAGAGAACCCTCTAAAAGTTTCCTTCAGTTTAACAGCTAAAGGAGTCTAACACGTTATTCCCTCAATTCACCCAGGAGCTCCCTCCATCTCTCATTTCGCAACAAGCGCTGGCAGTATTTGGCTACAAGTTTCTTCATCCCAGCCCCAGCCGCACGCTCCTAAAACTGCAGCGCAGGGAGCCGGTGCTTTCTCCGCTGGCTGCGCCGGCTCGGAGCGGGGGCACCGGGACCGCCCGAGCCGCTGCCCCGCTACGGGAGGGTCCGCGCCGGCTCCGAGGGGCCCGGAGCCTCCGGGCGGGCACGAGATGAACTCCGTGCGGCACGGAGGGAGCGCTCGGCCGCGTCACTCCCCACGGGAGAACTTCGGGACCGCGCCCCGTGCCCGCGTCCAGCCCCGCACAAGGACTGCGGGGAGCTGAGCGCCGGCGGCACCGGGGCGGCCACCGGGCAGGTAACCCCAGCGGCCCGGGCGTTACCTGCTCCTTACCCGCTCCTCGGCACGGGGAGGGACCCCCATGGCCCCGGAGGGCAGCGCTGCGGCCCGGCCATGAGCCCCACCGGGCGGGCCGGGGCCAGCGGGGTCCCGCTGCCCCCGGGGGAGAGGGGAAGGCGGCGGCGCTTCCCCGCAGCTTTTCTGCTTCCCCGCAGCTTTTCTGCTTCCCCGCAGCTTTTCTGCTTCCCCGCAGCCCCGACCCCGGCGCGGAGCCGCGTCCGCTCCCGGGCGGGCAGCGCAGGGCGGGCGCGGCTGCACCGAGGGGCGGCCCCGGCACCCGCATCCCCCCGTACCTGCGGCCGTGCCCGCGGGCGGCTCTCCGTCCATCGCGGCCGCGGTCATGTGAGGCCGGGGCGGCCGCCCTCCCCTTCCTCCGCAGCGCCCGCCTGTCAGCGCGGGCGGGGCGGGCGGGCAGAGCCGCCTCCCGCGGGGCCGGGGGCGAGGGGCGCGGGGGGCGCGGTGCCCGCGGCGCGGCGGCTCCGCCCGGGCCCGGCTCCGGCTGCGGCTCGGCGGGGACGTGGTCAAATTGCAGCGGGGCTGCGCCTCCGGGGCTCCGGACAGGCTCTGGAGGGGCAGCGAGCCGGCCCCGCCGCTGCCGGGATGGCTGCGAGCGCCTCTGAAGCGCTTCGGGATTAGTAACGCATCTCGCAAGTATCTTAGAGCGTGTCAGAGTGATCGGCTCAGGGGTTTAATGCAGGATTATTCCGAAGTATAACTGCTTTAGGTTTTGAAATCTGAAAAGGAGCGTTGTGAACTTCAGGGAGGGTTTCTTGTGCGCTAGGAAAAGCAGGTAACTGGTGAGGCTGGACTTTGGGTTTCCCGACACACAATCTCAGAAACAACTGGGTTTGAAATCATCGATTTGTGACCGAACAGCGCCTTGTCACCCAGACCGTGGCACCGAGTGCCACGTCCACTCTATCCTGAAAGACCTCCAGGATCCGTGACTCCCCCGGACAGCCCATTCCATGTCTGATCACCGTTTCTCCGAAGGAAATTCCTCCTGATGTCCAACCCAAACCTGCCCTGGCACAGCTTGAGACTGTGCCCTCTCATCAGATTAATTACTCCAAGTTAATTTTTGTGTACTTTCTTTAACTGAGTTCCTTTTCCCATGGCGTTTCTGCTGCCATCTAGGTGATTAATCAAGTTTCTTATGCTCAGTATTTTTTCTATATTTTGCGTGCATCTGGATTTTTGGTAAACTTGGTAGAAATGAACACTAAGCTATTCAGAAAAGCACAGAAATATGAATATTTGAAATGCAAATACACCTTCCAAAACTGCATCAAAACAAGAACTCCATGTATGAGCACCTCTCATTTTATTAGTGATTTTTTTCCCCACTTCCTGTACTTTATTAATCAGGAATGATATGGTTGACAGTGGTGAAAAAAAAGGGTGCATGTTTTGTACAGTGATTTTCCTGAAAACACCATCAGACACAAAAAAAACCTTATAGATTTTGGATCCCCAGATTGAGACATTACAATCTATAATAATAATACTTTTATATTTTCAACATCCAAAGGATTGGATGCATTCCCTAATTAATATTCCTGATATTTCTTAATCATGGGAAGCTAAATATTCACCTCCACTGTATGCAGAGAGAACTAAAGCAGAAAATGATGCAGTGAGAATTATTTCAGGGGTAACTGTGACCACCATAATAACTTTTTGTGCTGCTACAAAGATGTAAATGAGTCAGTGATTCTCTTTTTCCTCCTCCCTCGGTGCTATTTCAGCTCAGTCCCCAAGAGCGTGGGTGCAGACGAAAGCTGTGTATAAAATTAAAAAAGCATGGCATTATTTAAGCTGAGAGGCCCTTCAAATCATGTTTGTACAGCAGCCCAGCAGAGTTTTGCATGCTCAGCACTTCTGAACACCGCAGGATTTTTCGCCCATACAGCATTTTTGGAGAAAATGAATGGAGGAATCAACATGTTCTCATTCAGCTATAGATTTTTGATTGGTCTGTACTTAAGCTAATAGCATAACTATTTATTTGGTATAAATAAGATATTCTCAACTGAAGATTGCTTCGGAGTCTTGAAGAAAAATACTGTGGAAAATAATTCAATTGCAGAAATAATTTTTCAACGGGGCAGTTGAAAAATTGAAAAATTGAAAAAGTAAGTTATTGAACACTTCTGTATTTGCTGTAAATGCAGCAAAAGCTTCTGGAAAACCTTGAGCATAAAGAAACGCTAAAGAAAAAAAAGGACACGTCAGAGAATCACAGAATGGTTTGGGTTGGAAGGGACCTTAAGGATCATCTTGTCACAACCCCATTCTGTGGGCAGGGACACCTTCCACTGTCCCAGTCTGCTCCATGCTTCATCCAACCTGGCCTTGGACACCTCCAGGGCTGGGGCAGCCACAGCTTCTCTGGGCAATCTGTGCCAGGGCCTGCCCACCCTCACAGGGTAGATTTTTTTCATCATATCTAATCAAACCTACTCCATTTTGATTTAAAATAATGTAAAAATCTTGTAAAAATCTCTCTCCATCTTTCTTGCAAGCCCCTTCAGGTATTGAAAAGTCACAGTCAGGTCACCCTGACACCTTCTCTTCTCCAGGCTGAACAATCCCAATTTGCTCAGCCTTTCCTTCCTTTCCATCCCTCTGATCATCTCAGTGGCCTCCTCTGGAGCTGTTCCAAGAGTTCCCTGTCCTTGCTGTGCTGACCCCAGAGCTGGATGCACGACTCCAGCTGGGTCTCACCAGAGCGGGGCTGAACCAGCAGGTTCCAGGTGACAAAAGCAACGCAGAAATAAATCCCTACCCCAGGCCCTGCCTCACAGAGTGTCATTCTGGGCACGTCCTGTCAGGATTAGATGAAATTTCATACAAGAATTTGCTTACTCCTTCAGAATTCAGTTTAGGAAACAGAGCTGTCAGCTCCACTATTCTCAGATCACCTGCACGCAATAAAATTCATGAGGCTCTGCTGGTTGGAGAGCTGTGTTATAAAAAGCCTTTCCTGCAAGATTTTTTTCCCCCAAATTTCCCATTGATTGGGAGTTTTGCATGTGGAGTACTTAAAGGAACAGGCTTCAGCTGCCAGTGCCAAAATCTGTGTTTTTAAAAGTTGTTCCACTCTCCCTCAGATTGCTGAGTAAGGGCCAGAAGAAAAAAGAATAGCAGTGAGATAGGGCAGGGACTGAGGGGAAATTTCAACAGAGAAAGGAAAAGGAGAAGGAAGGAAGAGCAGATAAATCAAAAGTTGCTGAAAAGTAGAGGAAAGTGCAAAGAGTCAGGGAAAGGAGAATCCAATGTTCAGATCTACGGCTTAACCAAAGGACTGGAAGAGTGCAAACAGGAAAAAGGGCAACTGCAGAAATTGCACATTCCAGCAACAGAGACAGCGGTGGGAGTGGTGAAACAAAAGCAACCCAGACCTCATGCACACCCCTGGAAGAGCCACGGAATACCGAGGACCCAGCTGGGACCATGGATTGACCATGTCCTGCCTCACATTTGGAAACACACATGGCTGTGATGGCAGGAAACAGCACTTTGTGTTCACTTCAGAGTCAGTGCTGGGGCTGACCGGGAAGTCAGGGGCTTGTCAGCTACCACGATGCAACGAGGGGAAAAAATTGCTGCCCCAAGTGCCAGTCATCGTTTCCATTCACGGGAGCTGCCTCCACAGGGAAGGGACACACTCAGCCGGGGAGCTGCAGTGGAGTTCGGATGCCATCGTGTGACTCCCTGAAACATTACACAGCTGGCCTGACTCAGCTTCCCAAACACCGCCCGAAGAGCTTCTCAAAACATCCAAGATGCTGCAATAGATGACTAATTTTAAAATGTCCTGTATACTACCTGCTCTGCCTTTTTTTTTTTTTTTAAAGCTGGCATTGTCTGTTTTGATGATTGATTGAAAGCATTGGGATAAAGAAAGAAATCCTACTCAAAATGCAGGTGTTCGTCTCTAAGTTTGAACAGATGAGCCATTACTCGAGAACTTTTTCCTCTAAAATTGTCACCTCAAGATGGTATCCGAGGCAAATTCCAAGTTCTCTGAGCCACTCTGAATATACTATATAAATATATATATACACACATGGTGACGGAAGTCACACCGCAGTATCCACTCTGAATGTACAACATATACTATATATATATATATGTGTATATATAAACACACATCGTGGCAGAAGTCACACTTCATGTATTTGTGATCCTCATCAGCCTGAGGTGCCCGGGACAGAATGCGGTGCTTTAATCGATAATGTGGGGTCACGTCTCTCAGGTCAGTCATGTTGGTAGCCAACATAAAGAGAGGAGAGCTTTCAGTCCAGAAACCATTTAAAAATCACGCTAAAATGCCAGGACCGCGCACCGTGACCCCTCAGATCACTGCCCTGTGTGTCCGCCTGCACCGGGAGGTCACCGGCCCTTAAGGCTTCTCGCGGGGCAGACAGAGATGCCGTAACATGGCCACTGTCATCTTGTACCTCAGGAAAAATGTTATTTAAAACCCACAAAGGTCACGGTGGGATAAAACAGCGCTCGGAAGCCGCCCAGCCGCGGCTGCCCTCAGCTCCCTCACCGCTCTCGGCTCCGCCATCTCGCCCGGCTGATGTGGCGCTACCGCCGGGCCCTACCACACGGCCCCGCCGCCGCAGGGGGGGCGCTGACCCGCCGCCCTCGCCGCGCCCCGGCACAACCGCGTCGATGTCGGCGGAGCACCGCGCGCCTCCCCCTCTACACCAACTTGGTAGCGCCCGCGCGCGCGCCGACTGACATCGGGCGAAGCCATAGTGAAACATTGTAGGGGGGTCGTAGGGGAAGTTTCGTGCCAGTGCGCTGTCCTTTCACGTGGCATTGTCCTGTCACCTGCTGCGCAGCTCTTGGCAGCTACGTGTGCTGAGGGAGGAGGTTTCACTGGGCGCCAGCGCAGTTAAATGTAGCGGCGCCCCCAAAAAATGGTTCGGCTGGACCCCACCTCAGTAGAATGGAAGGCGGCGCCATCTTGGGCGCAACCACAGCAGTCACGAAATAGGGGTGGCAGTCGTGCAGTGGGTGAGAAGGTGAAGAAGCCGCCGCTGGCGGAGAGAGCCGGGGCTGGCAAAGGCGCCGGAATCGCCCGTGTGCGGCGGAGAGAGAAGGCGGCGACGGGCGGGAGCGGCGGCGGGGACAGCAATCCCCCTCTCGCCCAGCGCGCGTTGGTAGGCGCCGGCGCGCGCGGGCCGCTGGGCCTGGCGCACATGGCCCGGCCGTAGGAGCCGCCCCGCCCCTCCCCCGCCTTTCCCCGCCGCGCTCCGGACGGGACCGAGACCGGCACCGGGAGTCCGCAGCGAACACCGGGCACCGCACCGACATCCGCGCACCGACACCCGCGCACAGCACCCGGGCCGGGCAGCACCGCCGCCCCATGCAGGACACCGAGGAGAGCCCCGCGGCCGCCGCGCCGCCCGGCGCGCAGGGCCCCGCCGAGGAGCTCGAGCACACGGACGCGCCCCCGCCGCCCACGGAGCCGCCGCAGCAGGAGCAGGAGGAGGACGAGAAGGAGGATGAGGAGCAGGATGGGGGAGGCGAGTCCCAGGCGCCGCCGGGGCCCCCCGAGCCGCCGCCCGCCGCCGCCGCGGAGCCCGAGCAGCCGCCCGAGCCGCAGCCGCCGTCCGGGCAGCAGAGCCCCGGGAAGGCCGAGCCCGAGCCCGGCTCTGAGGCCGAGCCCGCGGCGGAGCCCAAGTCCGAGGCGGCGGCCGAGGCCGAGCCCGGCGCGGCGCAGGAGAACGGGGAGGCCGCGCCCGCCGCCCCGGCCGAGCCCGAGGATGAGATTTCCTTCAGCGACCCCGAGGACTTCGTGGACGACATCAGCGACGAAGGTGCGGGACGGGAGGAGCCGGGGGAGCCCCCGGGGAGCCGGGGCCGGGGCGGGGAACGCCGTGCCCCGAGCCCCCGGCCCGGCTGCGGGGCAGCTGCACATCCACATCGGAGCTGGGCTTCGGAAATCATCTTCTTAATGAGTTATCTCTGCCCCGAACAACGCTGCTGCTCTAAAACCTTTGTTTAGTTTAAATCATCTTCTTCCTGAGTTATGTCTGCCCCGCACACGCTGCTGTTCTAAAAGCTGCTGTCAAAGTGGTTTTAAAGCCGCTGTTACACCTCAGGTGTGGGCTGCCCTCTGAGTGGAATCACCAGCTCGTCTCCCTTCCTTTGTAAACTCAGCTCTACAAACAGAAGTTTTAAATGGTTGATGTGGTGGTTACAAATTATGTTTCATCGTTCTTGTTTTTTCCATGCACCCAGAATGAAATCCGTAGGTAAATAGGGATTGAGGAGAGTTACTGCTCGTGAAGATGTGGTGTAGGTGTTTTGTGACAAGAAAATAGAGAAAAATCGTTTCTGGCAGTTAAAAATGTCAGCCCAGGCTCTTTTAAAAGTAGTGGATATTGACTGCCTTAAAATGGCCAAGCTGTCGTGTAACTGCACAGACAATAAATGTTACACATGGGCTTGTAATAGAGAATTTAGAACTCTAATGTAGTGTTTTTCAGATGAGTCTTTCCAGATAAATTTTCTTAGTTTTTTGAATAGGAAAAGTACTTGTTTCCCCATTATTGTTCAGTATTTTTGCTATTTTAGGGTCTTTAGGGTCTGTTACACATATAAAAAGTGGAAAAATGTTTCTAAAGCACAGGATTGTAAATCAGCCAGTTATCTCAAGTGGCAGTGGAATACAGGTGATGCAGGTGCATTTTTGTGTTCCAGTCCTTTGTTTAGTTTATTAAATCAGCAGCCAAATATCCTAGATTAAGGAAGTGTTTGCTGTTCTCAGTTTAGCAATCTGTATAACAGCTCTTTGAACTTTTACATTTGTTTCTTAAAGAGACTTTGGCAAAATTGCCTTGGAGTTGGATTATTTTTGCTAAGTGCCTGCTTAATACACTTTGTGTACATTTAGGATTGTTATGTTCAGTTCCTTCTTGGAAACTGAGCACATTTTCCATCCCCACCTATTTTGCTGTTAATTAATTTGGTTAACTTCTCAGCTGTCTGAAATCCAGTGTTAGTGGCTGAATTACAGGGTTTTGGTTTAGTCACTCTTGCTGGTCTGGCTTTCCATCTGTGTGTATGGCTAGCTGAGCTTCCTTACTTCTTTCTCATTATTCTGGTGCCTTCCCAAAGAGAAAAGCAGCCCAGTGTGACCAAGCCAAGGCTCTTCCAGTGCTGTGATAACTCAGATGCTCAGGAACACCTGTGAGACAGACCAGCTGCAGCCCTGGAACATCTCAGATCCTTTGCTGCCTCTCCTTTTCCCCGGGAGATGTCGGCATGGAAGAGCAGCTGGTGTGGGTTAAAGCAGAAGGGATGTGTTGGACACCCACTTAGGGACCAGCGAGGCTTTAGTTCAGATAATGACAGTGGTCCTTAAAATGCTGCCAGCTGAAGATAGCCCTGCACCCACCACACCCTGCTTCCCTTCTGGCTGCAGCAGGAGCTGGCTGAACCTGCTTCTTGCTCTTTGAAGATTCCTTTGTTCACAATTTGGAATTTCAGGGCACAGGCTGGGAATTTGGCTTCAGTTTGTTACAGTTTTGACTCAATACAGGGTGTTGCATTGCTGCTCTGGCATCTAAACATGCATTCCTTGGCCTACAAAGTCTTTTGTGAGAAATGGCTATGAAAAAAATGGCTAAAGGAGCCTTAAAAATTACCCTTTTGTGGTTTACTTCGGTTTTCTCCTTTTGCTAATAGACTCCTGTAGAAATGTCCTTGTGGGGCATGCTTTCATTTTATATATTTTATATTGTTATTTGTAGTTCCTGCATGCACATGGAGATAATATTTTTGAGTGATAAATATTACAAACAACAACATTCTGTGGATGCTACCTAATCTTGGTGGTAATGGGCTAAATAATTGTGATTTATGTTACCCCAGATCAATGGGAAGCTTCATGTGTAATAACCTGTTGAAGCTTAAAGTTGTAGAAAGCAACTTTTTAGTAGTTTGAAATTCAAAGTAAGCATGTTTCTCATATTTCTTCATTGCTGGAGATCTTTGCAGTGATGTTTCTGGGCAGAAAAATTTCTTGAATTACAAAACCATCAAAAATCTAATGTCTTCAAAATATCAGCATATACAGCACCTTTTTTAGTTTATTCTCATAGTTGAAGTCTTTCTACATGTGTTTGGATTTTGTTTCTTAGTCTGTGCATGCTGTAGATAGTCTGACTCTCCAGATTTTATCTAATTCAAAGGTATGGTGGTGTGAACTTATTTTCTCTGTAGTCTTGTACTTTATAGTGATCTTCACATAATCTTAAAGCTTTCTGCAGATATTCAGGAATTAATAAGTTCAAAGACTATCCAGTGTGAAAAGATCTGTGCTTGTCTTCACAAAGCTTAAATATGGCTTTCAGTGTCTTGCCTTAGACCTTCGTTTTTGTTCTTAATTAAAGGTTTAGATGGAGTGTGAGTTCTTAATTACAGTGATGCTGAGACAGGCAGAACTTCCAGTATGGTGGATAGTTTTGAATTATGCTAAAACTTGGGAGGTACAGGTTACATTTACTTTTATCAAAGTCATCTGGTTATAATTTGAGCAAGAGGACTGGTCAGAGGTCAGGTAGTAAATCATGCATTTGTCTGTGCTATTGTCAGTTTTGGGGACTTTGTGAGCCAGTTCCATCTCCTGAAAAAAACTGATAGAGCAAGCATTGACGACCTCAGTGTGTAAAGTATGTTTTTAAGAAAGACTTCAAGAGTTGGGTGCTCTAAGTTTGCCATGAAACCACATAATCCTGTCACTTAGGGTGTGCTGTTGGGCTGTTGTTCAGTTGTTTTTCTGATAGAAGGTTCAGTCACTACCAAGTTTCTTAAGTGATTCTTGAAATTTCTTGAAGTCTCCCTGTTTTCTACCTCTCACAGTTCTTTTTATCTTTGTCTTCCCTCCTTCATGATGTGAGCAGTGCTTTACTTTCCTGTCTGTGCTGTCTTTGCAGAGCTGCTTGGTGACATCCTGAAAGATCAGCCACAGGAGGCAGATGGAATAGACTCTGTGATTGTCGTGGATAACGTGCCCCAGGTTGGACCAGACCGACTGGAGAAACTGAAGAATGTCATCCACAAAATATTCTCCAAGTTTGGTAAAATTATCAATGAATTTTATCCAGAAGCAGATGGAAAAACAAAAGGGTAAGTCATGATAACTCCAACTGGAAAAAGGACTGAAACACAGCTCTGGCTTATCTTTGATTTTTAGTGTCAATACTTTATGGCCAGTTTTTATGGTGACCTCATAGTTGTTATCATCACCTTCTTCTACCTCAGCCTGTGCAGTCCTCACATCAGTCTCAGTGACAAACAAGTTCCTGAGGGAACTGAGAAGATGAATAGCTCATTAGGCTCCATGGTGGAGGCTGGTGGGGATTAATTATGGAAACAGTTTGGCTGGGTTTGGGGACAAATTTCTGTGCAACGTGGGGAGTTTTTTCTTAGTTTTCTGCTATGGTAGAAGTTAAAGATCCTCTTGAGCTAGAAACTTAGTAGCAATGGCTGGCCTGTTTGTTGCAAAATAGATTGTCAATATCTGTAGCATATATTCTGAGTATTGGAGGAATCCACACTTTATAAGGCATAGAAAGAGTTTTCTGGAGTGGAGGGATTGTTGTTTCTATAAGGTCAGCTTGAAAATTATTCTGTCTCTCTGTTCATACATCTGAGACACTGATGATGTTCAGGATACCATTAGTTTTGAGTCTGCTGGACTGCAAGCTAACTGGATTAAGTGGCCAGAAGGAATCTGAGTTCTGTAATTGAAAAACATTGAAAGAAAAAAATTGAAGAAGCCTGTGACAGCAAGTTCCAATTCCTAAACATGACCTGTTACTCAGCTGGGAGGAGCTGTGGATGTAACCTGCATGTTCCTGTCTCTCACTTGTCCTGGTTGTGTTGAGCTTGCATTCACTGCTCTGTCTGGCCCATTTCAGAAAGGATATCAGATTAACTGAGGTCAGGCCTAGAGAGCTAAAAAATGTGTGTGAGCCTGTGGCCAGAATGGGGTTTAATTTGCTGTTGACCCTAATTAGTTAAGGACAAGACAAGAGGTTATCTTGTAGATGCTCTGTACTGAATTCTTAATTACTCCCCATTGTTTCTGCTTTATTTTGAGCCTGTTGTGTAGTCAATAATGTCTTCTACTTTGATTTTCCTTCCTTGCAGGTACATCTTCCTGGAGTACATGTCTCCCTCCCATGCTGTGGATGCTGTGAAGAATGCAGATGGATACAAACTGGATAAGCAGCACACTTTCAGAGTTAACCTCTTCACTGACTTTGATAAGTGAGTACAGCAATTGTGTGTTATCTGTAAATTTGGGGATTCTAATCCTGAGTGCCTGCATGGACTGTAACCAACCAAATTGCTCTTTCAGGTACATGACAATAAGTGATGAGTGGGAAATCCCTGAGAAACAGCCATTTAAGGATTTGGTAAGAAATTTTTGGAAAAGTGGAAAGAATATTCAGCTAAATATTAAATGGTTACTTCATTGCTGAAATGTCCATATGAAAATAGAAACCATGTGTTAATGTGTTGTAAATAGCAGTGCTGATCACATGCTCTGTTCCTTCATGCTCACCATCATGCAGTGATGGGAGGAACTCAGTGCTTCTGCTTAATAGTTACACATAGTGTGAAGCTTAATTTACTCTTATTATTTAAGAGTGAATAATAAGTTTGCACAAGTCATTTTTAAATAGATTTTCAAAAGCATCTTTTTATATTCTCAATTGTTTGAGGCAAACTTTGGTGTTTGTTACTGGTTGCTTTGTAAATAGGCTGGTGGAAGAAACAATAGTTTGCTTTTTCTTTAAAAACCAAATTACTTCCTGTTTAAAATAAGTATTAAACATCATCAAAACACCTTGAAGGTCCACCTGTTTATGGTGTGCTCTCAGCCTCCAGCATCCAGTAATTGGGATTGTTTAATTTCACTTCAAAAACTTGTTTGCAGTGGTAAGACCCCGAAGTTGCACTCTCTGGTAAGATCAACTTCCACCTGCCAGGTGGAAGTTACTAATTAGTGGAAGATACTAATTAGTGGAACTTGCTGACTTAGCCTTGGACTCACTAACAGTCTTTTGCTGTGTTTTTCTCAGGGGAATCTCAGATACTGGTTGGAAGACCCTGATTGCAGGGATCAGTACAGTGTGATCTTTGAGTCAGGAGACCGGACATCCATTTTTTGGAATGACATCAAGGAACCTGTTCAAATTGAGGACAGAGCAGTGAGTGTCCTGGAAGTGCTGGAGATTGGCAGTGTTTCTGCAATCTCCTTCATTTTATGATATTGCAGCTTTTTTAATTGAGAAAAAAAAAAGGCTTTTTCCCATTGCTGAAATATTTTTCTTTCCTTGTGAAGAGTGGTGAAACCACATCCTTTAGAATTAGACTTAGCTGCTTTGGTAAGAGAACTGTGAAGTGAACTTTTCAAGAGTTTGTGGTGGTGTTTGTTTTTTTTTTATAACTGGTCTATGATGCCCATTAGTTTCCTTCATCTCTCTGTTATAGGTGATTCAGAAAGACCTGAGCAAAGTCAGAGTTTGAGGAGCACTATTCATTCCAGCTGAATATGTGCTTATATTTGCTACTTCAGATGACTCCTTGCTTTTGTGCTGACCACAGAGGTGTTAAAGAGGAATAGCTGGTTTGGTAATGGCATAAAAAAGGGAGAGTTAGTCTGCCTGTCTGCTGCAGGCACTGGACTTGCTGGGAACTGTTAGGACCCAGGAGCATTTTCCTTAATAACCATTGTGCATTTCAGTAGGAGGAAGTTGGCTCTGAGATGGTGAGAATATTTGCTCATCACCATGGTCTCTGGCTGTGGTCTGTATTGCTGAGATCTCTCTAACTTAGCTGAAGGTCCAGTTGTTCAGAAATTCAAAATACCTACCCTTACTTTTAAGAACAGTATGTTCATCTGAAGAAGGATTAAGACTGAAAGAAGGAAATCCAGGGTGTTAGGTGGGTTTGTTATTGCACAAAGGATGTCACTGTTCCTGAAAAACCTCTTTGGTGATCTGTAAGTTGAAAAGGTCTCAATTGACAATTTTGAACCTGAAGAATAAGTACTGTGCATTGTGTGCATGAAATAAAACTCCACAGTTATCACACATCCTGGCATCTTCACTTAGTAAAGGGATTTACAAAATGTGCTGCTACAAGCCATGCATTAATTCTTTCCCTTCCAGGGACACAGCATGAAAATAAACTTTTGTATGTCCTTTTTTTTTTAAATCCAGAGGTGGACAGAGACCTACGTCCGTTGGTCCCCCAAAGGCACCTACCTGGCTACGTTCCACCAGAGGGGCATTGCTCTCTGGGGTGGAGAGAAGTTCAAGCAGATTCAAAGGTTTAGTCACCAAGGAGTGCAGCTCATTGACTTCTCACCCTGTGAAAGGTACAGAGCATGATGTTGGTTTGGGCTAAGCAGTCAAAAGCATGAGGCATGAGCTGCACTCCAAATCTGGAGTGCTGAAATTAATTTCTTAAGATTTTTTTTAACATTAAAGAGCTCTGGAGAGAAGGATAAAATAATTTCAGGACTGAGATGCATTTCATTTGAGTTTTCAAGTAACACATTAGGAAGCAGACTAATTTTATGCTTTTTTGTTTTAAAGAGATTATTTACCTTTCAATGGAGAAGCCCAGCATCCCTGTACTTTGGGTTGGATAAGGTCAATAATTTGTGTTTAGTTGGAAACTGATGTTATTCTCATGTCAAAACTATATAACAGTGTATTTGGTGAGTTCCCCTCCCTTGTAACATCAACATGGGAGGACTTGTACATAAATCTGGAACCTTTTCAGCCAGAGGGATGCCAGGGAAACTTTCTCCTCCTTTCTCATCCTGTTCTTACTTTTCCCTCCCCTGAAAAATCCCATTAGAGAAACTGCTGTTTAAAAGTGCCTGGTATTTAAATACTACTTGAATGAAATGGTACTGACATATTAGATGAAGTTTCAATAATGAATTGGTTTATTTATTTTGTAGGTATTTAGTGACCTTCAGCCCTTTGATGGACACACAGGATGACCCTCAGGCTATCATCATCTGGGATATTCTGACTGGCCAAAAGAAGAGAGGATTCCACTGTGAAAACTCAGCTCACTGGCCTATTTTTAAGTAGGTTGAGAAGCAGAATTAGAGTAGAGAGTTGTGGTCTCAGACTTCATTTAATAAAAAGGCAGTTCCAATTTCATGGTTTTTTTCTTGCTTGCTTAGATGGAGTCATGATGGTAAATTCTTTGCTCGAATGACTTCAGATACCCTCAGCATCTATGAAACACCAGTAAGTTCTTGCTTTTTTTGCATAATAATGAGAGTAGAAATACATGTGTAAATGTAAGAGTGTTACTAACTTGAAAATTCATCATTTTCTCATTTTAGTCTATGGGTTTGTTGGACAAAAAGAGCTTGAAAATCAATGGGATAAGGTGAGTTTATTCCCTTGGAATCATAACTGTGCTCTTTAGCTGGAATCTTTTAGTCTGGGGATTTGTTATGGCAAGAGCAATCTTTATGTTGCCTGGAGCAAAGAGCTTTACATGTTGACGTGGTCAAATTAGACAAAGTAGCAAAAAGAAATGGAAAACTCTCCACTTGTTGATGACCACACTTGGTAGAGTCTGTGCTTTGAAATCCTCTTTGTGGTACTGCTTAATCCATCTTAGGAATTCTGTTCCTTGTCTACAAAACCAGACTGGAATGCAGTTTATTAGGGAATATCTCCCTAACAAGGTGGTTGTGCTGGCTTAGAGCAGTGTGCTGTGTCTGCACAAGACACATTGACTCCTGTGAGAGTTTTTAAAGTACATCTCTGTAAAGCAGCAAGAAAATTAAGTGTACCCAGGTGCAAGAAGATGGTCTCCATGGTAATTTAGTAGGGATTTTTTTTGGCTCATTTGTTCTTAGATCTTTAGCAGTTACTCTGTGTGCAACCCCTGCTCTTTGGTGAGATGTACTGGTGAGACAACATTGGTGATACAGCAAATTTAAACAGCTGCTTAAAAATCTGTTTAGGTATTGTTATTAAATTGCTCTGAGTTATGTATCTGTGCCTGTCTTTATTACTGAGAGGTGATCTTTGTCTGCAACATTCAGATACTCTGAGGAAAGTGCTTTCTGCTTGTAGTATCCAACTGAAAATTAAAACGGCATATTTTTAACTTTGTTCCTGTAGAGACTTCTCATGGTCTCCAGGTGGTAACATAATTGCTTTCTGGGTGCCTGAGGACAAAGACATCCCAGCAAGAGTGACTTTGATGCAGCTGCCTTCTAGACAAGAAATTCGTGTGCGGAATTTGTTCAACGTAGTCGATTGCAAACTGCACTGGCAGAAGAACGGGGACTACCTGTGTGTGAAGGTGGACAGGACTCCCAAAGGCACACAGGTACATGGCTTCTGATCTTACTGGGAAAAGCTGCTTCCTTTTCTTGCAGTACTGTCTTTAAGTAAAGGCAGTGTAAATTATATTATGTCAAAGCTATTTTTAATTTTTTCCGTTTGGATTTGAAGCATGTGGAAAGCAAAATGTATGTAATGTTTGCAACCAGAATTTGATTTGACTTCAGTGGCCTCTTGGTCTCTGTGAGGTCTGTGCCTTACCTCCACTCCTGATCACAATTAAGCAGCTGTTGAACAACATGTAGGTCAAGCTGCATAATGTGCCACATGTTCATCTGTTTTAATTAAATTTTATAACAGTCTGAAAAAAGATAAATGCTTTTCTACAATTCTGAAGTTATTCTTTATCAGAACAAATTGAGAATGTTTTTGGTAAGGAGGTATATTGTATTTATCTGCTCTCATGAAAGGAATAAACCTTGACTCACTCTCATCCTGTGTCCTAACAGGCTAATTGAGGAGTTGTCCTTCTGTGCCTAGTGATAAAATTATTTACTCTGTTGTTTTTGTGCTGGTAATGAGCTGATTTTGGCCTTCACAGGGAGTAGTGACCAACTTTGAAATATTCCGCATGAGAGAGAAACAGGTGCCAGTGGATGTGGTGGAAATGAAAGGTAATGCCAAGTATTTCCTTACTTTTGAGCTTGAACTTTTCTGCAGAGATGCTTGTGTCTTTCTTAGAAATTCTTGTCAACACCTGACATAATTAGGAATTTAACCCTTTGGAAAAGAGTGGGGTTTTGATGTTGCAGAATGTCTCATGTAAAAATGAGAAATCAAAACTTCTGTTGTTGTTCGTACTTATGACTGACTGGAAAAATGACAGAACTGAAAGTCTGGTATTAATCAAAATGATAGGGCTGATAATAGCAATGTATTTTGTAGATGATGGAAGGCCTGCAGCTATAGTTAGAAACATTTCCCCTAACTCCCTGCAATTGCCTTATCAACCTGTGTTTTAAAAGAAAGTCTGTTAACTGATGGGTTCTCTCTCTTCAATATCTTGGTTTTCTTTGGTAACTACTTGAAATTAGAGGTTTCTATTGTCCTTTTACAGAGTTTTGGCTTCTCTTGTTACAGAAAGCATCATAGCCTTTGCTTGGGAACCAAATGGAAGCAAGTTTGCTGTGTTGCATGGAGAAACTCCACGAATTTCAGTTTCCTTTTACCATGTGAAAAACAACGGGAAAATAGAACTCATAAGTAAGTGAAAAACAAGTGAAAAGTGCAGATACTAAACATTTTGCATGGTGATAGATGCTATAAACTCAAAATTGCATCTGTTTGTGATGTTTTGTGAGAAATTAGTGGGGTTGATGCATGTAATTGATGGCATTGGATTGAGATCTCTTTCTGAATTTGCCTTGTTTCTTTTCAGAGACTTTTGACAAACAGCAGGCAAACACGATATTCTGGAGTCCCCAGGGGCAGTTTGTGGTGTTGGCTGGCCTCAGAAGGTGAGTGTTGAACATTGATTTTAAAAGAGGTAAAGAACTACAGTATCTCACCAAGAAGTGTTTGGTGTCCCTGACAAGGCTGATTGCTGTAATCCTGATTGAGCTGTGCAAAAGCAAAGGCAGAGCAGAGATGCAGCTTCATGATGTATCTTAGTCCTTTGCAGCTTTCACTTCCTATTTTTGCCACACCAGGTGAAGAATGCATTTTTCAACAGAAAAGTGGATCTTTAGAAACACCTTCAGCTGTTTAAGTTAAATACTGACTGAGCCAACCAGTTTGGACATGCTTATGGCTCTTGTGATGCATTTGTTGTCATTGCCTTGTGCCCTTTCATGGGCAATACCTGTTATTGACAGTGCTGCTTTGTGAAAGAATTATCAAGGAAGTTCCACTTTAGAGCAAGTGAAAATTATTGTTGTCAATCAGTCAAGTAATATTTGCTTTCATGTGCTTTTAAACAAACACTGCTGTTCGTCTTAGAAATCTTTTCTTTAATGTCTTCTTCACTACTATGTCTAAGCATATGATTGTTAAACTTTGGCTGTAGCTTGCCCAGAGTATGTTTTTACAGTGACTTTAACCCATTTATTTGTATTCTTATGGGTCCCTGAACATAGAAACAGAAGTGTCATTCTTATGTGGCATTTTGTTTTTATCCACTGCCTTCCTTTCCAGCCACAGAGACTGGCAGAACCCTGGCTGCTCTCTTGGCTGCTGTGAGACTTTGTTTGCAATGAGGAGTTGTAGAGATGCAGCTTGTGGCATGTTTTTCAAAGCCCAGGCTGTGCTGCTGTGTAAAGCAATGTCCTGTTTCACCTGTGCAGCATGAATGGTGCCTTAGCCTTTGTTGACACATCTGACTGCACCATGATGAACATTGCCGAGCACTACACGGCCTCGGACGTGGAGTGGGACCCCACGGGCAGATACATTGTCACCTCTGTGTCTTGGTGGAGCCACAAGGTACTGATGCACCTCTTTCCCCCACCCCTGCTTGCTCTTCCAGTGGTTTTGGAAAGGGTTATTGATTAGGAAGAGAAAATGAACCCTGTCACTGGTCAAATGACTTAACCTCCACTACAATTTTAAACATTATTTCTGAGCACTCTACTGTTAAGTTAAAGCTTATTTTGGCTGAGCTGCTGCTTTGCTCTTCAAGGTGGACAATGCATATTGGTTATGGACTTTCCAAGGCCGTCTGCTTCAGAAAAACAACAAAGACAGGTTCTGTCAGCTGCTCTGGAGACCACGACCAGCCACCCTGCTCAGTGAGGATCAGATAAAGGTAGGGCACTCCAGGGACTTTGTGCTGACATGGATTTGGGCCATAAAGCATATTTGGTGTGCTCCCTCTTCTTGGGGATGAGGTTTGTTACACAACTGCCTTTTGCCCTGAATGTGTGAATAAACACATTGCTGTGTGGGACCTCACTTCTAGGAATGTCTGCAGATATTAACTGTATTATTATAAGCTCAAAATAGAAGTGATTACCGGTTGTTCTTGAAGTTAGGGTATGATGAAAGGGTATAAAGAAGAGTAAATTGAGTTTTGCTCTTCAGACCTTGCTAGTTGTATGTGTACAGAAGTGCTTGTATGATCTATAAGCCAGGAGGCACAAAATTATAGTGAAAGGAAATTGCCTAGCAGAGAGATGTTTTTCAGAAGGGCATAGCCTGCTTAGGCCTACCAAAGGAGTGCTTAGAGAAGATGATGGTTGTAATTGCTAGCCTGAAACTCCAGTTGAAATAAAATTTCCTGTTTCACAGCAAATTAAGAAGGACCTGAAGAAATACTCCAAGATATTTGAGCAGAAGGATCGTCTGAGCCAGTCCAAAGCTTCAAAGGCAAGACACTTTTGAAATATATTCTAGATGAAACTCTTGTAGCCTATCCTTAGTTTGTACTGGTGATATATAAGTTGCATTTCCTGTATCACAAGTGTTCATTTGATCCAGATGGTTAGAATTAGTCCAATGGATAGTTCAGAGAGGTGCCACTGTAAAGAGTCTGGAGAGGAACTGGTGTTACGTCATTAAGCAAAGGTGGTAACATTTTGGAGTTCTTTGCACATTGCTGCATTAGCCAGTATTTAAATTAAGAAAAGCTCTTTCAATTAGAAAAAAGGACACCTCACCAAAATAGCATTCTGATCAGAGAAGAGAATCTTGTTTCTTCTAAGTCAGTAGAAGTTGTTTATGAGAACAAAGTTGCCTCACTCAAGCATGCCTGGTGCGTGGGTTTGGTTCAGGGGGAGGTTGAAGAGCCCTGGGGTGGGTTTGGTTTGGTTCAGGGGGAGGTTGAAGAGCCCTGGGGTGGGTTTGGTGCAGGGGGAGGTTGGTTGAAGATCCCTCTGTGGCCTGCAGGAGCTGGTGGAGCGGCGGCGCACGATGATGGAGGAGTTCAGGAAGTACCGCAAGATGGCACAAGAGCTGTACATGGAGCAGCGCAACGAGCGCCTGGAGCTGCGCGGGGGTGAGACAGACAGGGCTGGGCAGAGCCACAGCAGCTCCTCCTTCAGAGGGGCATGGGGCCCCTCAGCCCCTTCTCTTCTCCCTCTGCTTCCTGCTAAAGCCAGTCCTGTGTTCTCTGGAGGTTTTTGTACTTTTTATCCTGAATCGTGGCAGGATTTAAGAGGGGAAAAAAGGCATTGGCTTGACCGTGGGATAAAACTGTAGTGGGAGACAGTAATGCCTTGGATATCACTGATTAGGATTTAAAGCACCAAATACCTCATTACTTCTTGTTTCACTGCTGGTCTAAGGGCTTTCTGCCAAGAGCATCAAATCATTCCATTGCTGCCTTGTTTGTTGTGTTCAGTGTTGATGTTTTCTCCATTGCAGGGGTAGACACAGATGAGCTGGACAGCAATGTCGATGACTGGGAGGAGGAGACTGTGGAATTTTTTATCAATGAAGAAATTATTACCCTTGCAGAACCAGAGTAATTAATAAAACTGTGGTAAGATACCATAACTCTGAGAGAAACTCTCTGTCAACTATTGCTATAGAGTTGATAATTTGCTTTAGGGATTTAGGTCTGTCTGTTGCACTGGTGAATGTGGTGTTCTCTGAGTTGATTCATGTTTTTTCTATGGCTAGGAAAGATTAGTTTTTTTAAAAAGTAATTGTAGACAGTCAAAATTGTGAGTAGATTAACTCTATAAATCCTGTCTTGCCAGAGGAATCAAACCCCCAACAGAGTCAGGGGTAGCCTGTGAACACAGTGTAGCAAACCTGTAAGTTCTGTCAGTAGGAGGAATTGTAGTTGGTATGAGATCAGAATTTTGCCTTTTGGAAGATTTGCATGTTAGTCCAAGACTGGACAGAGTTTAAATACGGTATTAAATATTATACAGCATTTGTCTGTGGGCTGATAAAATTTTGAGATTATGTTTAAATACCTGCATTAATTCAGTTGTTATTTTTTAGAAAAGTTGGATAGAGATCACGTGATAGCAGATTTTTGTGTACTGATTTGCATGGCTTGCTGGGAAATCTTGTATTTAATTGCGTGTTTTTCCCAGCTCCTTCTTGTGAATTCTTACAATGGAGGGTACTTCCAGCCCCTGTTGTATGAGATGTCCTTTAGTGAGCTTGACATGGTATTGAGGAGGAAAAATACTTTCACAGACATAGACAGGGTTTAAAACTTGCAGAGTTCCTGCTCTGTCATGTTTATGATCTTGCTTAAGGAAGAGGAAGGGGAGACTGGAAATATGCAGCTGTAAGTCACCCTGCAGTGCCTCTTGGAGCTGTAGAAAAATAATAGCCTTGAGAGCTTTGACTGTATTTTGGTCTAGTTTATGTGTTCCATACATGGGAGATCTTTTTCTGGAAGGAAGAGGGAGAGAAGCTGCTTAGTGCATGGATTTAAACCACATGAGTTTAGGAGGAGGTGAAACACAAGCTGGTGTAGCCTTTCACCAGCTGAGCTTCTGAGGTTGAGCTGTTTGTACAAAAGCACCATAACTAACTCACCTCTCTTTGTTGTTTTTCTGCAGCTCCACCAGATCTCGTGCTGAAGAGAAGTTTGTTTGTTTTCCAAAAGCCTATATCAACTTTGGAATTCTTAATCCATATTCTTGCACTCTGGAAGGGTGGATGCACCAGATTCTCTCCATTCTGACACATTGTAGTGCCTTTAAGTCTTGCTGCCTGCTGCAGTGAGATACTGGAAAGGCGCTGCTTTTAAATTTATATTATTTTTTTTTCTAGGGTTTGATTATTTTTTTTTTTTCTTTTTAAATCCACTACTACCAGTATTTACTTCCCCACTCCTGTGCAGTCCTTGCCAGCTGGCAGTTTTCGCCTTGTGCCAGTGAGGTGAGATTCACCAGTGCACCCCTGTCTCACACACGCAATGTTTGGGTTCCAGGACTCTCTCTGTGCCCCCAGGGCATGGACAGGTGTTCATTTGGGTTGGGGCAAAGTCACCAGAACCATTTTCTGTATGATGTGTTTTAGTGTGCTGAAGCAGCACTACAGCGGGCTATACCCTCCTCCTTTCAGATTGTGAAAGGATGTCTCCCTCAAAGAGCTGAATATGGAAATAAAAGCAGACCTGTACTAAAACCAGGCTGGCTACGTGTTGTTTGTAAGGAATCTTTCCCTGAATGATCCAAGTCAATCATCACCCAGTAATAAGAGAGTGTTTTGGCTAATGGTTCCTTGGGATTTTTTTCAGATCTCGGTTCCTCATCGCCCCTCTGGCTTTGTGTTGTGCTTGCTTGGTTTTTTACAATATGGTACAGCTCATTAATCTGTCACCTTGACCATGGTGGTGGAGTGACTAGAAAATGAAATTAAACCATTTGCAAACTGATAAAATCCTCAGGAGTTACTGGGTTAGTGTATCTTACTAGTGAAAACTGCAGAATTCAAAGCACTGCTCTGTGCTTTTTTCCCCCTCTTACAGTACCTGTTTCATTTCCAAAGCCCTCCAGGCTCAGGATGGAGAACTGTACCCAGAGCTGGTGCAGCAGCTTCTCTGTATTTTTATTTGTGAGCAGAGCAGTGAGAGAGGCTGGCCTGTTCCTTGCCTTTGGAGAATGAGGATGTTCCTGTCTTCTCTCCTGGACTGGGCAGGGAAATTGCCAGGGTGAGCACTTCTGACTGGCTTTCCTTAAACCCAGGGCTCACTTGTACAGCAGGGTGGGACGGCTCTGGAGTGGGAGGCCCTCTGGGCACAGGGCAGCCCCACTCAGCTGCAGGTGGCCAAGGGACAGGGATGTTCTCAGACTCATTTTGTCATCAGGTAAATTGGCTGTGATGGCCAATGCACAAATGCCCCAATTAACTCCCATGTCCTCTTCACCAGGAAGCTTTCAAAATTATTTTCCCATAAATGTTACTGACTGAGTTCCAACAATTCGCTCTTTACCCAGCATGTGTTGTTTTTCCAAAAGTCTGTATTGATTTCCAATTTTCTGCATTTGTTCATTCATAATCCAACAGGTACAGTTGATTAAAGTTTACTCCACAGTATTTCCATGCCTCATTTATCAACTAGACTGGAAGGAAATATTTTTTCTAGAAACACTTAGAGCACAACTAAGTTCTCTGGTGATCATGGAATGGTTTGGGTTGGAAAGGATGTTAAAGCCTGTCCAGGGGCACCTTGCACTATCCCAGGTTGCTCCAAGCCTCATCCAACCTGGCCTTGGGCACTTCCAGGGCTGGGGCAGCCACAGCTGCTCTGGGCACCCTGTGCCAGGGCCTCCCCACCCTCATGGTAAAGAATGATGGCTTGAACTAGCTTAGTAGGAATCATTTTTATGACCTTTTTGTTGGGAAGAGCTGACATCTCAACCATTTTTTGAATCACAAATTGAGCTGGAAGGTTTTTTACCCTGTCTCCACGCAGTGAAGGTTTCATAGGCTACTATGTTTTATTCCTGGCTGTTCTCTAAGTAATTGAATATAATTCCAGTGTTGAATGAATTGAGTTCTCTTCTAAGATGCTTCTCTAAAGTGTGGATCATTAGTGGAGGAAAACAACAACTCAAGAATTGCATCCAAAATTGTTCCTGCAGCAGCTTTGGAAGCTGATGAGGTCTTGTACTGATCATCAGTTCAGGCCTTTTCTCATCTAACACTGGCATTTCTGACATCACTCCCTTCAATTACTTCATCTTTTCTCTAGTGTTTCTTACTTCACATGCCTTTTGTAAATTATGTGCTACTGAAATTGCTTTATGGGAATGCACTTGGTAAATTTTCCTCTTTGCCATTTTTTGGAATAGCACTGGGAGGTGGAGCAGGGAGGAGGGTCCTGTGGGATTGAATCCATCTGTGTAGCTTTGAGCTCTCTGCCACTGCTTCTCAGCCTGTGCCTTTGGAAGGGCTTCAGAGGATGGTCAAAGCAGAAGCAGGTTTGTAGGTACTGTCTAAAGCTGTGTATGGTGGGGGAAAAGGCTTCCCACAGCACTTGTTCCTCCACTGAGTGCCCTTAAGGGTCCAGAATTTGGGTGGGAAAGGAAATGAACCTTAAGCATTAAGATAGTATCTCTCCTTGGTTTTGTTTAAGTATTGTATGAAGTGTTTTTAATGATTGTTCTTAAATAGCAGGATTAACCGGGCCAATTCATGTAATCCTGAGCTAGTCTTCACCATGTCTTTATTTTGAATTTGTAATACTTGTAATAAATATTCTCATGACCTTTTAACCATCTACAGCCCTTAATGCAACATCACAGAACAAATTTTGGTCCCTTGCTATACTAAGTTTTAACTTGTTAAATTCTAATATTTTTTCACTAAGCCTTGCTGTAACTTTTATGAGCTTTGACTCCTTTACAGTCAATAAATAATGAATACAAAAGGTGATCTTGTGGGGTTTTTTAATGGGTTGTTGTAGTGCATGGACTCCTGGTGTTCCTGGGCTCCCTGGTCCAATCAGGGGAAAAATCCAGACTTGCACTCTCCATGCATGGTTTAAAGCAAAAGAGGTGTGTAAGTAATCTTATAGAGAAAAATGGGCAGTAGGGTGAGTGAGGCTGGGTCACCTGGCAGGTGGTGGTGTCACAGTGATCCTCATTGTCCTCATCTCTTTGGGACCTGAGTGACAGATTCACAATAAGCAGCCAAAAGCAGCTGGGATTAAAGTCCTGCCGGAGTCCTCGCAATTCCTGCAGGGCCTCAGCATCTCTGTGCTGATCCCAGTAAGAGGAATGCTTTGAAAATGTAATCCTCTCCCAAGTTTTAACCTTCAACCCCATGCCTCTCAGTTAAACTGAAGCACTGCTCTCACAGTGTGCTGAAACAGGATTGGGGCAGACACAGAAACCTCTGCTCTAACTGGAATCGCTTAAATCAAGTCAATAATATGTGGAATACCTTTCATTCCTCTCTAATGCAAGGAAAAGCCTTAGAACTTGGTGTGACCTGGCTCCACATGCTGCTCATTTGAGCTTGTTTTCTTACCCTCAGTGGCTGGGGCTCCCAAATGCAGTGATTAACTGGAGCATTCTGGAGTTTAAGGCTGTCAAAGAGACTTGCACGATCCCCTCCACCTCCTGTAGGATTTGGGATTATGGTGTACAGGATAATATTTTAAAATGCTTTTAAGAGATGTGGGAATGAGCTGCTCATAGCAGCGTCCCTCAGCCCTGTTTAGAGGGCTGATGAAACTGCAATTAACTTATTCTTGTGAATATTAAAACTGTCCAAAACTAGGGAGCTCACCTGGTATCCTGAGATGTTCACAGCAAAGAAATGTTCCTTTACTGCTTCTGGAACTACTCAAAATTGTCTATGACACTGCTTGAGACTGGGAGCTGTTGGTGAAACCCTTGTTTAATTGGTACATGGTTTGTTATTGTGGAGATAAATCTGGTTCCTATAGAAACTAGTTGCTTGTGACTGGTGGGGCTGCAGAACAAGTCTGTTTTGAGAAGTGCTCACTGGGTACAGCATCGTTCCTGTGCGCTATGAAATGTTTCAGCAGCATCAGCTCTTCTGCCAGGAGCTGCAAAGGGGATGTCACTGTGTTTTATGAGAGCAAAAACCCCCATGGAAAGGTGAAAATAGAATTTTTCAAACCTCTGTTATTATCTGAGATCCCAAAGGCAGTTCTTGGGTGGAATTTCAAACAGACCCTCTGCCAGGCACTCAGCTTTGGGCCTGTGCCACTCACCCACGGTGAGTGAGGGCCAGAGCAGGATCCCAGCCTCAGGGGGCCCATTAACCCCACAGCAACATTTCCTCTGGGGCTTCACCTGCACATTAAACAGGCTGAAACACACGTGCTCTTGTCTGTTATTAATGCTGACAAAGAGGTTGTGCCATTGTGTTTTAAATCTTGGAGTCAAATTCTGTGTTTCAAACAGAGCAGAGTGTTTCTGACTGATTGAGTTGTGGCACGAGGCACTGGCACTTAATTGCTACTTTCTAATTGCTCCAGTCCTGTGATGAATTCCAGATGAATTCCAGCTCCTGAGGAACCCTGTGGGACCTGCACAGATCAGGGCCAACTTGCTCTGATCTGGTTGAACAGGCTCATAATGATTGTTACCTGGGATTAAACAAAATGGGTACTTAGTGAAATGCAATTCCCTTTCTTTGCCATGGATAACTTTAATCAGTGTTTGGGGAACACCAGGGGAATCTGTGATTGTGCTCAGCTCCACAACTGTGGGTACCACGGTCCCAGACCTCTGAAGGTTCCTGCTGGCTGCAGCAATGATGCAGCTGAGCTCACTCTGCCACCTTCCCTCTCAGAGTCCTGCTGTGTTAGAGACAGAAACAGAGGCAGACAGAGGAAGAATTTGTCAAGATAAACATGCAAACCATGGGAGAACGAACTGGTTTTAACTTTATAAACTTCATTAAACTCTCTGGGCTTCAAAGCTTCCAGTGCAGTGGCACTGCTTTTTTCCCAGTCCTGCATCTTCCACCTCTTGCTCACCTCTGTAAGAAGCAGGAATTGCAGAAGGGTCCCACTTATCTCTTCTACATTGCTACATCTCTTTACATCTTTTTATTGTGCCCTTGTTATTTACCTTCATTTTCAATGTAAATCCCATTATTTTTTATTGTGCTTCAGCTGATCTCTCTCTGAACCTTTCCTGAACACACTAATTCTGTAATATATCTTGTCTCCACAAAATAATCACATGGTAGCAGCTCTCAGAAGCAAAGAGAGCATGAATCTCTCTTTCCCCTTTATTGATTACAAATGCAATTTTTGTTTAGCACCTTACTTGTGAAATACCCTTTTTTTTTCTTTTCTATTTTGAAGCAGCCATTAATCTCACAAGGATATCAGCTTTATTTTTATACAGCTTATTCAGACTTGCATCATTTTCCCCAAGATCTGTTTTCTCTAATGGAAATCTGGGAAGGAAATGTGCATTACATTAGTCTGAGTAACTTCTGTCTATGAGAATGCTTTTCTCTTAATAATGCAAATAACTGTAATTATGGAAGCAAATTAATTGACTGGGCAGTCAAAGTACTTAAATTTCCTGGTGTATTTTGATTTGCATTCATGTTCCCTGCTATTTTTACTCCCAGCTGAACTCATTTAAAACTGCTTCTGTCTGCTTATTAATCCTGACTCAAAATTGACTCTGCTTGTGGCTTGTTATATTTTAATGCCTCCATGAAACAGCAGAAGATTTGTGCTTTTAGAATACTGCTAGTTAGACAAGGCATTAGCCCCAGGTTGGAAAAGAGGACTCTTGGATGCATGGATACAGCGTGTGAGCAAAATTTGGCTGTTACAGGAGCTCAGCAAAAGGGGCCTGAAAGTGTTACAGGATGAACTTCTCAAGGAAACAGGCTGACCTCATTCTCCAGGCTCTGCTCCCGCCTGTCACACTTGCCTGTGCACATGATTACGTGTCAGTCTGCCTTATGCAGGCAAATGCTGCCACCAAGGACAAACCAGGAGTTCCCTTTGCAGTTTGTTCTTGTGTTGCCTCAGGTTTTAAAGCCTGAGCTAGACCAGTGAAAATGAAAGAATTTGAAAAACCAACAACAATGAAGTAATTCTGGTAATTGAAAACTTGCAGATCAAAGAGATACTTGTTAGAGACTTGGAATTTAGCAGGAAATGCAAAAGAAAAAGAAACCCCAAAGTTCTGAAGTTTCCTGAACCCCATGGGCACTCATCTCTCTCCTGGGGCACCAATGGGGTTATTCTGCTGGCCTATGCTCTAATTGCTGATCTAACAACCTGTTTACCTGAGAGAGCACTAAGGCTGCTCTGGAGAAGGAGGCACAAGTTCTCTGTCCTTCCCTTGAGCATCTCCTTGTGAGCCCTCTTGGTGGAGGAGAAAGAACCCCATTCTCCACAGTGACTACACACTGTGATAATCATGTACTGAAATAAGTCCTGAAGGACTGAGAAGAAACAGAACCATTCTGTAACTTGCTTCTCACCTTTGCTTTTTTCCTCACTAAAAGCCAGATAGGGAATGAAGATTCTGTCCTTGAGCAATGCAGATATTTCCCTCAGTCCTTCTGCACAAAAGGCTTCAGGCAATTCTGCTGCTGAGGAACCTGGTTATTTCATTTCACAGCTCCTCTGTCTGAATCTTAGCTGAAAATTGAGGTAAGAGGTGCTGTCCCTCCCTCCCTCCCTCCCTCCCTGGGGCCTGTTTTGTCCCCAGGCTCTGCTCTTACCCAACACCAGCGACTGTTCCACTGCTCAACGGCCCTTCCAAGGATCTTGCAGGTCTCCAACTGCACAAATTGCCAAATCAGTTGCAAAACCCAGTCTGCCAGCTTCAGCCCCGTGTGTGTGAGTGTTTTCCAGGCAAAGCTGCAGTGCAGCATTCCTCTGGCCGAGGGATGGTGCTGTGAGGGATCCCCACAGGCTGTTACCCAAACCCAGACCTAGCGGTTCTCCTTCTGACTTCATCCCATCACTGAGGGGGGACCTGATGGCTCCAAGACCCAGAGATAACAGATCCTGAGGGAAAACATTTGTATTTGACGTGGCTTTTGGTCACACAGCAACCCAGGTATCAGCCTTTCATGTTTTTTAAGGCTTAACATTAGAATTGTTTTCCCTGCTTAGATAAATGTTTTTGGCAGGTGAACAGAACTGCACAGCCCAGAGGCCACTTGTCACCCAGATAAAAGGTGACAGTGCTGAAGGTGAGAGGGCTGTCAGGGTTTTCCTTTTGCCAGAGAAGGGGGGAGATGTGTGGGGTTCATTCTGCCTCTCTCTCCCCCCTGGCCCTCCCCAGGCGCAGCACACCTGAGCAGGGGTGAGGAGCTTTGTCTCCCGAGGTCCCTGGTGAGTGAGGTCACTGTCACGTTGTTGGCTCTGCTGCTCACACAGCTCTTCCCTGTGCTCTGTGGTTTTACAGGTTCTGGTGCCCTCCCTGAGCTGTGTTTTGCAGGCTGGGGAAAGGTGCGCTGGGAGAATTTAATCAGTGCCTGCATTCTATGATCACCACGATGTGGCTGCAGCTTTGCTTCTCACAGCAGTTCAGGCACCTGTGCTGTCTTTAACATCAAACTTCATCCTTCTATGCTACCTAAGACATTTTTGGAAGCCCAGTGGCATTTCTCAATATAGGTCAGGGAATGAATTTACTCCTTTCTTTAGCAGACACAAAAAACCCAAAGCATTTCATGTTCAGAGTCCAATAAAATAATGATATTGAAGGATATTTCTTTCAGCAGGCTCCTGCATCTTGCCTGCCTTTAGAAAATTCAATAAACCTCTGTGTTTTTCTGCTCATTCTTATGATGTATCAGAATTCAAACAGCTTGTGAATCCTTCCAAAGCCCAGGGAATTTCTAAAACATAGTGAGAAAATCACAGGGAATGTAATTAGGTATAGATCATTCAGACAGCTGTTGTGCCTGACCAAAAGTTTGTGCTTTTTTTGACTGAATTAGGAGGAAGTATATATGTCCACAACCAAGAGCCTGATAGGAGTCATTTCTGGCTTTAGTGCAACCATTTTTGCATGCTGTCCAACAGGTAAAGTAGTCCCTGTAGCTGTTCTGCTCCAGAGGAATAAAATACAGCTGTGAAAACCACAGCTAAAATATAGAGCCAATTAAGTGCTTACTGTGAGGACAAGGGTGGAGAGTTAAAATACCATTCTCACTGGGAAGTGTGGACCTCACTTAAATGCTAAAGTAACAGTGAAGCTGCCATGTTAGAAAAGTCACTTAATTGAGGTAGAATTCAGTAGAGACAAATCTTCCCATTAAAAAGGAGGAGGTGATAAGGGCATCTGTGCCATGCTGGAGGCTGATTTAGAGACAACAAATGTAGCTGTAGAAAGCATTTATAGACTACAGCTCTAGCTCTGAACACCTAGGTGGGCAGTTAACCTCCCTGTCTGCCCAGCTGCCAGTGCTCTTGTCACCCTTTTTGGATGGCACACACTGTCTCTCTCCTCAGACAGTGCCACTGTGGGATGAGACACTGAAGGAACTAGAGGAAATTATGGGGTGAAAATCAATAGGAAGCCAAGCATCATTTTTTGGGGAAACTTGCTCCAATGGCAATTGGGCTTTGCTGCTGTGTCTTGAACAGGAACAGGAAAGACCTGTTCATTTTGCCTCTCAGAGGATCAAGGAAGGAGCTTTTTTAGGGTTAAAGAAATTGTGTAGATGTGGGTCATACATCTCTAAGCTCACAGGTGACCAGTGAGTTTTTAAATTAATTTAATGCCTTTGAATGTTTCATCCCTTCTCTAAGATTTTGCTGAAATTGGACAATAAATTTTTTGAGGCAGGAGGAAGGAGGACTGAGAGTGACTGTGTGCTGTCATAAGCTGTCTCTCCCTTAGGAAATCAGAAAGGCTGCAGACACGCTCTCTGCCACGCTGGTTATTTTATGGACACTTTACAAGCCCATTTATGAACCTTGCCTCAAGCCTTGGTGCTGAGCTCTCACTGCTGCTCATGACAGATGTGTTTTCCAGAGGATAGAGGGAAGGAGGAGACATGGAGGGAAAAGCAGCTTCCTTTTGTGAGCAGAATTGGGATGCTGCCAGTGCATTTGTGTAAATTGGGATCTTCTTGCAAAAATTCTTCTTTTGTAGCAAGTTAATTACTTATTGATTTTACTGTTGATGGAGAGAGGGCCTAATGAATGGTCTTTTACCAGCATTTCCTTCACTCCTAATTGGGATTCTCCACCAGAATCCCAATGAACTGCAGGGGATGCAGGGTACCCAGCCACAGTGGTTGCCCCTGAACAATAAAACCCTGTCACATCCACATTAACCACATCAACATTGCATCTCTCCAGGACTCCTTAGGGGACAACAGCAGGACTGTTGTGATTGCACACATCAGCCCAGCCAATGCCTCCTCCCAGGAATCTCAAATGACCTTGATCTCTGCCTATAGTGCAAAAAACAGCAAGACACAGGTACCAGAGCAAACAACTGCCAAGAAGGTAAACTTCAGAGATTTATAGAGGGTGCTGAGGTCCTGGCACAGGTTGCCCAGAGAAGCTGTGGCTGCCCCAGCCCTGGAAATATTCAAGGCCAGGCTGGACAGAGCTGGGAACAACCTGGTCTAGTGGAAGATGTCCCTGCCCATGGCAGGTGTGAAATGAGAGGATAACCAACCCAAAACCATTTTATGATTCTATGACTATAATCTTGCAAGTGGAAATAGAAGATGCAGTGGATGAAGAAAGAACAAACTTCAGGAGTGGGCAGTGTAGGTTGGTGTAGAGGTGTGAGTGAGAGAAGAATTGCAGATGAAGGGAACAGCGGAAATAAAATTACGTGAGTTGTAGATGAGAAGGGAAATCTGAAGGTGACAAAATGGGGCAGAATAATAGAAAGGCAGAGGATGATGTGGGAAGGTTGAGTGGCTGAGGGAGAGGGCTGAGAACCAGGAGAAGGAGAAAAGTGCAGTCAGCCCCAACCGTGGGGTTCTGCAATGTAGAGCCAGGAGCTAAAACAGCCCTGGGGTTTCTGGAGGGGAGACAGAGGGAGAGGGGCTCTGTGTGTGTGGGGGACGGGGTGTGGTGGTGCCTGCTGGGTCTTCTGTGGCTCAGGAGTGCTTGTAGAGGAGCAAGTGGGAAGGACTCTCCGATGGGCAGTGGAGGCCGGTGGGGGAGCTGAAGTTGTTTCTCTGCATGAGCCTCTTTCTGATGTACTGTGTGACTCTGGGTATTGCCCTTCTCAGCGTCTTCCTCAGCCTTAAATGTGTTAAATTACACAAAGCTGCCCTTGAAAAGAGATTTGACATCAAATGGTGGCATTTGCTGTGGGGAGTCCTGTCTCTCACAGAGAGGTGACCGAGTTTGTAGCTGTGTCACTGCGGGCTCTGAGGCTGTGTCAGGACACTGAGCTCTGCTCTGTGAGCCATTGAATGCAATTTAAAAAAGAAAAAAATAGAGAGACGGGCAGGGTGAAGATTTTAAAACACTGATTGTTCTGCCCCAGGAATTGTTCCTTTTGTCAGTGAATCTGGCAAGAAATGAAATAAAAATAGTCAAGTTCTCTGACAGACTATACATGAGATATATTAGGCCTCTGCAACTGACAGCCAAGGTTATTTCTAGATTACAAGCACAGAAAACAGATACCTTTTTTCCTTTTGGTGTGTACAAAGGCAGAAGAGATCTCCCTGCAATGCAGTTTCCCCTTTATATTCACAAAAGCATAGTAATGAGCCCTAGCTATTGCTAATAATGGAATCATAAAGCTGTATCAGATTTCTTCAGTGCATGATGAACTTGACAAGACTGCAGAAAGAAGCAAAATCCTATAAAAGAATGTCTTAAAACATCTGGCCTGGTCCCAGAGTAGTTTTGGGGGGACATCACAGAATTGATCTGGCCTAATGTCAGATCAGAAATGTCTTCTCCTGCAGCAGAGAGGCACCAAGGGTCTGAGGCACACACAGCAGCCAAGTAATGAACACCTTGGGGGCACAGATGATCAAGGCTTTCAGAGAGCAAATGGAGATGTGGAGAGCCTGATGGAGCTGGAAAACACCAACACTGAGCTGCATTGGACACCTGCAGGCACCTCCCAACAACTGCTCAGTGAGAATCTCCTTAGCTTCCAGCATGATGGATACTTGGACCTCCAAACTCACCAGGAGGAGCTACAGTTCCATAAGGCAACCAGCATGTGGAGCATCGAGTTTAGGATGGAGACTAAAGTATAAATGGGAGACATCTCATCTCTTTTGGTCCAAATTCTGAACTTGTGTTTTAAGGGAAAAACTGGGTGAAGCACAGACTGGATTGGTCCTTCCCTGGTCCAGTCACTCAGTCCTTGTAAAGTGGTTTCCATTTGGATGCAGAACCTCTAGGCATGATTCCATGCCAGGAAAAGCAGCAGCATCCTTTTCTTCTGGATAAATTTATAAGTAGGTGTCAGTTCCCTATCACTAGTCACCCACCTAATGCCTCTGTAAATTTTATAGAATCATAGAATAGTTTGGGTTGGAAGGGACCTTAAAGATCATCTCATTCCAAGACCCCTGCCATGGGTAGGACACCTTCTACTGGACCAGGATGCTCTAAGCCCCATCCAGCCTGGCCTTGAACACTTCCAGGGATGGGACATCCACAGGTTCCCTGAGCAACCCTCACCAGTGCCTCACCACCCTCCCAGTAAGGAATTTCTTCCTAACATCTAATCTAACCCTGCCTCTGTCAGTTTGAAGCCGTTTCCCCTTGTCCTGCCACTACATGCCATTGTAAAAAATTTCTTTCCATCTTTCTTGTAGACTCCCTTTTGGTACTGGTCATTTATGGTTAAAACAATCTTGAGGACATGAAAGATATCAAAAGATATTCAACAAGTTCCTGTAAACAGGCAGTAATTTGTGTTGGGGCATTCTTTCCACAGAAAAATCACATAGGAGGCAAAGGGAGGAAGGTAATTGTGTTCTTCTGCATGGTTTGTGCAGCTTCAGAGCAGCCTGGACTAATTAATTCTGCTGTTGTCATGGAAGAAGAGGCTGGACAGACACAATGAAGGGCTATGCATCACTACAGCTATGTCACTGTGTCCCAGAAGTTCCTTTCTTCTTTTTTTTTTTCCTGGCAGTTGGAAACCAGAGAAGGCTCAGGGTGCACGCAGGGATGATATTCCATCAAAGGACGAGAAAGGAAGAAATACAGAGGAGGAAGACAGGGATGTCATGGATTCATGGATTCACAGGACCCTCAGGAAGCAGCAAGAGGAGATCAACCTGCTGCTGGTAGAACAGCACAGGACAGGCATGAATGATATTCCCTGGGGGGTGGAATTTGACATTCCCTCCATCACCCTTGAGTTAGACAAGTCCTTCTTATCATTAGACTCATTCTCTAGGCCATGGGGACCTGGCACCTCCCAGGTAAGTCCACAAAGCTGGGAGATACCAAACTGGGAGGGCCCCTAGAAACTGAAATCCCTTTAAAAAGTTTCCTGGTATATTGCTCTTGCAAAGCAGCTCTGTTTTAGCAGGAGCCTTCTCTGCAGGGAGAGCTACGGGACATGTTTCAATTTGCTCTGTTGCCAGGCTTTAAAACTAAATAAAGTAGCCAAGATAGTGAGGATCAGGAGACAAAAATGAATTTGAGGTATTCCTTGCTGTGTTCTTTATCACCATGTTTACCAGCTTTCTTGCTTTCCCCACAGCTTGACAGCTCCCAGTTACACATGTTCCATCTCTGCCTGTCGATAAGGGGTCTGTGCTTTCATCCGTTAACCTCTTGGCATATTCTGTTCACAGTGGCAGTTACAGATCATCTAAAATGACACTCTGTAGGAAGTGTGGTCTCTGGATACCCATCTCTGCCCAACTTTCTCTGGTTTGCCAGAAAGCTCAGTTCAGCAGGTCAGTACGGCAGGAACTGAATTCAAGGCACATTTGTTGTGGAAAGCATCCTGCTCTTGTGATGGCAGAACATGCAGAGCAGCCAAACCTAGTGTATGTGAGATTTTCCATGGGGAAAAGCCCCCTGTAGACTTTGCTGCTGTTCTACTGAGTCCAGAGACCTTGGAGGAAATTGCCAAAGAGCAAAAGAACCAAACTTTCACAGAGTGGGAACACGAGCTTATCTTAGTGTTTTTTTCCTAAAAGGGATGAGCTGAGCAGAAGGCATAGATCCAGGGGAGCAAGTGGTTTTTAAATAGAGTAAGAGAAACATAGTACAAACTGCATGAGGAAATAAGTTTATTCTTCTATAATGCCCTGACCTCCTGTCTAAAGAGCAAGCTGAGCCGGTCAGGTGGGAAGGGCAGGGAATATTTTTGGTGCAATGTGGACAACAGTCAGAGGTCAGAGACAACACCACTGGGTTTAACTCATCTTGATGTTTTCCAGATCTTAAAAGATAAGCCCTGGACTCCCTCAGGCCCCAGTACAGACAAAGTCTGTGAGAGCCCCCTGCACCAAGCCAGCCTCTTCCCTCCATCCCAAAGCTGCAAGCAGCAGATCCATTGCCACCAAGGCCAGGGCTCTTGTCCACCACCATTCAGGTAGGGGCCAAAGAGATTTCTCTGTGCCTGACATCACATCTGACAGATGGGGACATCCTGCATCAGCTCTGCTGGAGAAGATGGATTGGCATGTGAGAAATAAGTCAGGCTAAACGCTAACAATCAGAACTACCAGTAAATAATCATTTTTATACGGTGTAAGTAGCCTTTGTTGGGTAAGAAAGCACATCCTTTGTAGACAACTGCCTCAGCTATGCCTCTGTAATCTATGGGGAAGCATTAATGTTCAGTTGGGCTCATGTGCAGGGAGTTGTTGATTTCAGTTTAGCCTTTGTTTCATATCCAAGCTAAGCCTCAGCAAGGACACCAGTGATAGGCTGCACTGACCATCTGCCAGCTTCAGTAGTTTGGCTTTGTGCAGACATACAATACCAGGAGAAGTTATGGGGAACTGGACACCCCAATCCTATTGAAATGTTGCCAGAATCCTTCACAGTTCTGGCAAGGGGTGTTTACTGATCCTCCTAAGTTTTTCTTAGTTTTTTTTTACTAAAAATGGTTAACTTTTGATTTACAATGCTCTAATTTATTTTGGCTAGATTTTAGCAACTTGTACATTGCAAAATACTTTTAATCTGTGCTCTGTTTCCACTATTTATAACAAAGCTCTCCCTGCTTCCAGCTGAGGGGACTCCACTCAAGGTAGTGCCAAAAGGCAAAGCTCCTGCAAGCACCACCCAGCACAGCAATGCTGGTCACATCAAAGGACAGGACCTACAGAAACAAATGAGTGCATGAAATATCAGATTGGCTGGCACAGGAGGAACGGTGGCACTCTTCAGCACTTGCTCTGGTGCAATCTGAACTAAAAGAGCTGTAAATGCAACACAAATGGTCCAGTTGTGAAAGCAGTCACATGGGTAGAGGTTTTATAGCCAAGTTTTAAGCCTTTTTTCTTTGCAACAGATGACATGGGCAATGTTCCAGAAGGAGTTACACTCCATCTCCCTTTAGCCAAAAATAAGCTCTTAGGAAGAGAAAATAACATGTTCAGAGGTGTTCATAACCCCAGTCAAATCCATATGTGAAGCACAGAATTTTATCTGAGTTAGCCACATGCCAACATACTGCTTCCACTGAAGGTGTCACCTTGGGATCTTCCTGAAGCAGCATAGTGCAGATCCTTGGCTTTTGCCAAACTCATCCCTCCACAGCCTGTAGCAATCTGTCTCTTCCCCATTTTGACTGGCAAAGAGACTCAAATCAAGGTATGAGAAATTTGTCTGAGTTCCTCCTCTTCCCTCTCTTGCAGGGCCTGCAGATGGTGCCAGCAGTCGGCAAAAGCCACAGGCAGTGGCTTGTCTGGGGAGCCAGCCCAGGGCTGAAGAGAAGTCACCCATGAGCAGGACTCTCTTTGGCCCCAAAGGATTGCAATTTCAAGATTGCTGGAAGTCGAGGAAGCAGATTCAAAAGTGCCTTAAAATGTATTTAAGCTTCTGTGTCATGCTGCTGAAGAGCAGAGGGAAGGTGAGCAGGGAGGAGAGGAAGCTCATACACTGTAGATTTCCTGTTCTATATCCCTGCTTCAAGTCTTTGCTCTGTCCTGTGTGCTCTAGCTGTTAGCTTCAGTCTAAAACAAGTAGGGTGTTAACAGAGTCCAAGAGAAGAGGAAAACCTCCTTTTCCCAGCAGTGTCTGTCTCCCAGAAGATGTCAGCATGGAGCCCAAGCCACTGTTTTTTCCCAGGGCAAAAGTGTGGATGCCACCCATGCATCCAAAAGGCTCCCTGACTATTAAAACCAAATGTAAATGCCTGAGAAACAGTTTCCCTGTTCTTTCCCTGTGTGCTGCTGTGAAGCTGGGAGGTGTACTGCACGTCTGGAATGCTGTTTGGGTGAGCAGATGTTTGGCTGTGAGAGCAGCCAGGGATTGCTCTTAGCTCTCTTCTGTCTACAGAGCATTCCAGATCTGACTGCAGGCAGAGAGGCAGCAGTGGTGGTAGGTGAAGACCCTGATAAGAATTACTACCCTGGAGGTAAACTGTGGGGATGTGTTTTCCTTTCTGGAACAAACGTCTTCAGCTGGCAGCCTTCTCCATTTAAGGGGCTTTTAAAATATGCTGCAAATAAAATGGTTCTGATAATTGCATGGAATAGTGACTCCTTGCCCCAGGCAGAAGTGGCTTTCCTCCTCTTAGGTGACAGTCTCAGGTAGGTTTGGGCATTTATTTCAAATGGATGAAGAATCTATTTTACAGCTGCAGCACTTGCAAAGAATTCTCCTGTGTGCTGTTTCTCACTGGGTGACACTGTACACGCTCCTATTTCTCTGTGCCTCTTGCTTTGCTGTTGGGAAGATGAGGGATAGTTCACTCCAGGGATGAGGAAGCTTAATTACTTGTCTTTATTAATGCCTTAAGCCCCTGAAGTGAGGATGCAATCAATGCAAGGGCATGAGCAAGTGTAGCAAGCAGCCAATTTTCCTTGTGAAACAGAAAGCAGCAGGGAAAACTGTGACAGGGAAGTGGAAGGTCAGGAACACTTGTCTCCAGAGCTGACTTTTTGAGATAAATAAAGAAATAAAAAAGATAAAAATAAAGATAAAATAAACACAGAGTGTGTGTAAGACAAACCTGTGCCAGCAAGTCCTGAGCCAGGGTTGATTTACAAGACCTCACGTGACCTGCAAACAGTGCAGGACCAAAAATGAGGGAAAATAAAACTTTCTAAGCATATACATCTCTACTAAATACCTTTGGGCTGAATCACTATGAAAAAGTTGCAGTGTTTGGTGCCATTTCCAGTGAACTGAATTGAGCTGAGCACCTCAGTCTGAGGCTGCATCTCCAAAGGGAAAGTTTGTGTGACAAAGAGTTTGATAATTTTCCATGACTGCTGTGAAGAGTACAGAGCCAGGTGATCTGCAACTTCCCTGTTTGAAAAATCTACATTTAAGTCTGTTAATTTATGTAAAAGCTGGAGCTTGAAATCTTGGAGGTGGGATCTGTAAATTATCACTTGTATGTTTGATTATTGCTGGATGTGAGGCTGCAGCCCGTGTCTTGTGCAAAGTGGAATTTTCAGTGCTGGGCTAATGGTTTTTTTTATTCAATTCTTACCAATCACAAACAACTAGAGAAGCAAAAGGAGCTTAAACTGTGCTGGGATTTTTCAGCAGCATTTTCTAGCCTTGCTGTGTCCAGTTATTTAGACTTTGCTCCTTATAATGACTGTTGGCCACCCAAGCTTCAGGGACATTAAACACCCACACAGCGTTAAGGTGTGGTAACCTGTAATTATTTTAAAAGTGAGATTTACGTTAAATTTTTACAAGAACACAGAATTTTCAGGTTGGGAGGGACCTCTGAAGATCACCTAGTCAAACTCCTTGCCACAGAGGAGTCACCTAAAGCAAGCGACACAGGAATGCGTCCAGGTGGGTGTGGGATATCTCCAGAGAGGGAGACCCGCACCCTCCCTGGCCACCCTATTCCAGTGCTCTGCCCCCCTCCATGGCAAGCAGCTCTTCCACATGTTCAGGTGAATGCTGTGGTTTCGTTTATGGCCGTTTCTCCTCACGCCGGGAGGGTGTGAGGGCTCCGGAGCCGCCCCACCGCCGCCCGCCCTGCGCTCCCTCAGGCGAGGGCGGGCGCGCGGCCGGGGCCGCCCCTGGCGGGCGGAGCGGCGCCTGCGCGGCCCCGCGGGGACCCCCGCGCGCGGCGTCTCGCGAGAGGCGGCCCCGGGAGCGCGGCGGGAGGAGGAGGAGGAGGAGGAGGGAAGGAGAAGAAGGGGAAGAAGGCGAAGGCTGCGGTGCCCGGGCGGGAGGTGAGCGCGGGGCCGGGCAGGGCAGGGCTCGGGGGTTGTCCGAGAGGCCGGGCGGGGCTCGCTGAGGTGGTGCCGCCCCGGGGCCGGACCAGCTCCCGGTTATGAGCGTGGCGTGTCCCCGCCTGTCCCTCCGCTCTCCGCGGTGCCAGGTAGGGCTCGGTCCGGCGGGACGCGGGGCTGGGGCTGCGAGGGCTCTGCGGGGCAGATCCCCTTCTCCGCACATGCGGCACCTTCCCGGCTGGACGCTCCCCAGGGAGCTGGGCGGGTTTAGCCTGGATTAAAGGAGGACCGGGGGGACCACATCGCTCTGCACGGCCACTTGGGAGGAGGCTGTAGGCAGGTGGGTGTCGGTCTTTTTCCCAAATATAAAAAGACAGAAGAAGAGGAAACAGCCTCAAGCTGACCCAGGGAATGAGCTGCCCGGAGAGGTGGTGGTGTCACCGTCCCTGGAGGTAGATGTAGATGTGGCACTTGGGGTCACGGTTTGACAGCGTTAGATTGATGATCGTGGGACTCGATCCTAGAGATCTTTTCCAACATTAATGATTCTGTGAGTCCCTCCAGCCCCGGTGCTGGGCCTGAGGCTGGTGCAGCTCTGCCGGGTGCTCTGCAGCCCCTGCCGGGCTGGGCAGCGGCCGGGGGATGAGCGGGAGCGATGCCGGGATGCAGCCGGGATCCAGCGCTGCTCCGCGGGCATCCGGCCCTAAACGCTCTTCTTCCAGCCTGAACTTCACTGCAGAGCTCAAAACTGCCGGAACCGGCTGTTTGTAAGGTGACTACAGCCAGGGGTGACACACCACAAATGTCCCCGGGTGTTGTTGGCCCGGCTGCAGCACCGGGGCTGCCTGAGGTGCTCCCTGCGATTGTGAAGGCAAAGATGGTACGTGTGCTGGAAGTTTGTGATAAAAGTAAGGGATGAATGGCATGTCCTGCGTTTTGGGAGTTTCTTCCTGAAATTCAGGAAATTGTGACAACTTCCAAGTATGGATATTAAAATTGAGGTGACAAGTGCTGCCAAGCCTGTACAAACCAGGCTTTGTGGCAGCAATGTGGGCAGGGTGCTGGCAAAGTGTAGATTAGGATGTTCTGCTGGTCTCTAGCGTATATGGGCTAAGTTGTGGTGCAACATGCAAAGCAGCTCAATTTTTTTGCTTATGGTGTTTATACTAATGTAAGTATTGGTGTCATTCGATGAGGTAAAACTTCCTTGCTCTGCAAAGGGTGCAAGACTTTTGGGAAGCTGGGCAGAAACAATGTTTTGAGTGATAGCCAAGTGCATGAAATTTGTTTATTGGTACAGACTGCTTTCTCTGGTGGGTGCTTGTTCTCCTGCACCTTTAGGATATTAAATTAGATTCCACTTTTGTAGAGGTTGCTGATTCCCTAAGCATAACTGGTGTGTACCATGATATGTAAGTATAGAAGGCTGCAGGGGTCCAGTGATCCCTGGTGAAGTGCCCCAAAGGAAAGTATCCATTTGAATTTGGTGAGGATTTGATGTGTTTTTAAAAGTTCTTACTCCACTTCTTTCTGTCTTCCTAAGCAGGCAAAATCCAAGTAAGCTGCCAGAAATCCTGTATCTTTTCATGTTAGATCAAGTGGGCACTGGAGGAGTTGAGATGGTTCCTAGTGCTGGGGAAACCCAAAGGAAGAAGAGAGGAGATCTGCACCCAAGCCTTTGGAGGCACATTTCTTTCAAAAACCACTGCTGTTCATAGAGAGGGTTTATTGTCCCCTGTGTCTGCCACATGCCCTTCTGTAAGCTGCTTTATTTTCTGTGGGCCTTACTGCTCCTGTAAGTGAGCTGGAGTTACTTTTGCAGAGAGGCTGGAAGAGAATGTAGTTGTTCCATAAAGCCAAGAGGAGAGGAATAAAGAGACACAAATTACTTAAGCTCTTATCCGTCCTAAGAATAAACAGTTACAATCGGGCTGTGAAGTGGAAATAAAGTTTCCAAACCCCCGAGGAGTTGCATCTGCAATGGCTTTTGCAATAAGAGTGCTGGGGACATCCCCTTTTTCTGGTGTTCAATTTGAGAGGTGTTTGTTTGACACAGCAGGGGGTTTGACCTGTCATGGCACGAGTGACCTCAGACCACAGCGTCTTTCCCAGGCCTGGCATGGGGAGAAAAGCTCTTGGTTCACACCCAGGCCGGGTTCAGGTTGGAGATGGTTATGGGATGGCTGCTCAGGGGCCTCTGTAGGGTGATTATAGCACTTGGTCCACTCTCCAGTTTGCCAGCACTGTGTCACAGAGGCAGCTTTGTTTGGATCCTGGTGCACGTTCCTGTTGGCTGGTGACTTTGGGTTGAACTTGAATGTAAATTCTTGGCTCTTTCTGGAAGCTTTCCCTTTTGATTCTGGCAAGGGGAGGACAGAGGCACGTTCCTTCTAATGGCACAGGGAGCTCTAATTTGTGCTTTCAGTCTGGCATCCTTTATGAAGTGCTCAGGAAGGGGATGGCTCGTAATCAATAGAGCAACTCTTGTTTTCTGCAGCTTTTTCCTTCTGAGGGGGCATTAAGCTGTCTTACTGCTCTTTTCCAGGGTTCCTCTCTGGCACTGGTAGAGTTAATAGAAGTGGAGTCTTTCTGATTCTGTGCTGCTCGCTGCTGCTATGTGTGTGTGTGTCTTGGAAAAGCCAAACTCTCTGGCAGGCCTGCGTGCTGTGTCCTGGAAAGCAGGCTGGAGCTCTTGGGGTGCACTTGGTGAAGCTGCATTGTGGGGTGGCTTTGGTGAAGATCCCTCTTTCCATTTGCCCCAGGAATGGGAGTGCCACACACAGTGTCCACTCTGCCCCTGTCACTGCTGCCAGCAGGGTGATGTGTCCACAGCTGGCTGGGACAGCTTTGCATGAATGCTGGGAGGCTGCAGTGCTGCCCGGGGCTGTGGGAGCTGCTGGGTCTGGGGACAGCAGGAGAGGATGCTCCGTGCAGCTTTCCAGGCTTGCTGCATTCCAGGCAGCCCAGAGGGCTCAAGCAGCGCTGGAAGCGCAGCGTGCTGGGATTCTGTGCGCAGTGGGCACCCTATTCATCCAGAATAGGAAGCAGTCCCTGCCCTGAGCAGCTAAATGGGATCAAAAGCAAGAACAGACTTGGGCAAAACTCAAACCCAGGAGTGTGCCAAGCAGGAGGCTTGGCAGTGTCCCTCCATTATCTTCTGCTGCTGGACTCAGATGCTTGGTCTGAAGTGCTGACGCACATATGTAATTTGCCCCTTCTTTAGCTCTCTGCTGATCTCTCTGGGTGTTTCTTCTCAGATCTGCTCCATCCTCAATCTTGACTAGCTAAACAAGGAGAATTACTGCTGAGTAATACCTCCTTCTTGCTCTGCAGAGTGTAGAACGTTATGTCTGCAGTTCCTCCAGCTCCCCTTCGCAGGCAGAATAAGAACCTGGCTTCAGGAGAGGGCACTTTTTGGTGTTGCAGTGCAAAGCCTGTGTTAGGCTACAGCTCTGCTGAATTTCTGTCTGTCCCTATTTCCAAATTGTAAATAAAGACACCAGGGTGGAGAAACCATAAGCCTTCAGATATGTGTTTTGTGTCTTGGGACAAGCTGACCTAATACTTTGACATGTAACAGTATCTGGTATGGTTCCTCTTTGTTACTAAATTCTTGTCTAATGTTTGAAACCTGGACTTCGGTTGTTAAAACCCGTCACCCCTGAGACAGAAGCAACACCATGCAGGGCACTTTTTACCAAGTCATTCACTGCAAGGCTGCAGTGAACTTCAGAGGTACTGAGCACCTTTTCCCTGGGAATGACAGAGCTCAGCACTTCTGCATATCTGGACTTGAGTTCTTCTGCCTCTCTGTGTAGGGTGGGGTTGATGTTATTTAAGGGTGGTGTGAATTGGCTGGGGAGCAACTTCTGTGTTTTGGGAAGAAGAGACACCCAGCCTTCATTTTAACAAAACTTTTCAGGGCAGCTTGCCCTGAAGTAGCTTTGTTTTCAAAGCTGGTGTTTGCAGGGTTTGTGCTGAAGTCATTGGAAAGATTTAGGATGTCTGTGGAAAGGACAGCTCTTGTTTTTTATCTGTAGGTGCTGCTCTGTGTTTATAATCAGAGCCTGGACTATGCTTGGAGGGGTGGAGAACATTGCAGTAACTACTTGTACCTCGTCACTTTGCTGTGTTGTTCTTCCCTGGCTGTGGGCACTGGCCCCTTGCTGGCTTGGGGAGAGCTCAGGGCTGGTTTGCCAGCCTGCCTCTGCACAGAGCCTTGGAGCAGAAAACATGCAGCAGGGTGGGGAGATGGGTGTTCCCTGAGGATCCTGTGGGAAGCAAGAGGCTGGGAGTCATGGAAAGCAGACAGCAGTGAAAAGATGGGGCTGGTTGAAGCAAAAAAAATTCAAACCTGCTGCACCCCTCAGAATGGATGATCTGAGCTGCCTCTTTATTTCTCACCTGTCTTTGGTGATCAAGAGTTGTTAGTTGTGACAGTGTTCACAGGGGTTCTTGGATGAGGGAAGAGACCAAAATGTTGACTCCATGTTCAGAAGGCTTGATTTATTATTTTATGATATATATATTACATTATAACTGTACTAAAAAAGAATAGAAGGAAAGGTTTCCTCTCAGAAGGCTAGCTAAGAATAGAAAGGAATGAAAAACAAAGGTCTGTGCCTCGGACAGAGAGAGAGCCAGCTCTGCCATGAGTGGTCACTGAATCCAAACATCCACATGAGACCAAGCACGGATCCACCTGTTGCATTCCACAGCAGCAGATAACCATTGTTTCATTTTGTTTCTGAGGCCTCAGCTTCTCAGAAGGGAAAAAATCCTAAGAAAGGATTTTCACAAAAAGATATCTACGACAGTTAGTGTTGAGTGTGATAGAAATATAAATTACATTAAAGCAGCAAAAGAGGTCCTGACTCAACAGTGTCTGGGCACAAACACAGATTTACCAGAGCACCCTTAATCTCCAAAATCATTCAGTTAAAGGTAATCTCTCCTTTAGATTTTTATTGATGCATGGCTCTTATCAGGACTGTATCCCTTGGCGGGGGATTGTAGGAGAACTGTTTGTGTAATCTTTGTTCCTGGCAAAATGAAATAGCTACCAAGAGAGGTCATGGAGATAACACCTACTGGGTGCCTTCACACAGAGTAGATAGGATGGTGTGTTCAGGTCAGTGGTGTTCTCTCAGCAGGGACTTGCTTTAGCCACTGAGGCAGTGGCACCTTCAGCCCTGTATTCATAACTCCAATAAGGAATTTGTTTTCAGCACAGAGCATCTTCATGCAGAGATGAGACCACAGTGTGATACCAAAAGCTGAAATCATGGATTGAGGCTTCTTTCTTCTTGTGTGTTAGATAGTGTAAAAATCAAGGAAGTCTGCAAGGTAATTGGCTCTGCATACTTTCTGTGTATGGCTGTATATTTTAATACTCTCAAACTTGCCTCAGTAAGCTCTAGGCCTGGAATCATTATATTTTACTAATTTTTTTAAAATTTAAACAGAACTTCTCTTGAAATAATTTAATTCCAGAAACTTGATATTGATAAAAAGCCACGACTGCTATGAAACTGATAAAATTGCCACACATTATTATGTCTGCTTTTGGGCAGCCAGCTCTTTTCCACAGAGTCTCTATGGGCTGTGCAGTGCAGGGATGCCCGGGGCGGGGATCGATACCTGGCACAGCTGGGCACAGATCTGGGCCTGGGCCTGGACACTGCAGCTGCATCCTGCTCAGAGCCCTCCTTCCCAGCAGCCAGGCAAGCGGCCAAGGCAGGAGCGAGGGCACACCTGGGCACACTCGCGCTCACCTACGCACATTCGGGCACACCTGGGCACACCTGGGCACACTCGTGCACACCTACGCACATTCGGGCACACCTGGGCACACCTGGGCACACTCGCGCTCACCTACGCACATTCGGGCACACCTGGGCACACCTGGGCACACTCGTGCACACCTACGCACATTCGGGCACACCTGGGCACACTCGCGCACACTCTTGCACACTTATGCACACTCAGGCACGCTCGTGCACACTCGGGCACACCCGGGCACACTTGCGCACACCTGGGCACGCTCACTCACACTTACACACACTCAGGCACACTCGTGCACACTCGGGCACACTCACGCACACCTGGGCACACTTTTGCACACTCGGGCACACCCGCGCACACTCTTGCACACTTGGACACACTCACGCACACTCTTGCACACTTATGCACGCTCGTGCACACTCAGGCACGCCCGGGCACGCTCAGGCACGCTCACTCACACTTACACACACTTGTGCACACTCAGACACACTCGCGCACACTCTTGCACACTCGGGCACACTCTTGCACACTTATGCACACTCAGGCACGCTCGCGCACACCTGGGCACACTTGCACACACCTGGGCACGCCCGGGCACACTCAGGCACGCTCACTCACACTCGCGCACACTCTTGCACACTCGGGCACACTCCTGCACACCCAGGCACACTCGTGCACACTCGCGCACACTCGCGCACACTTGTGCACACTTGGGCACACCTGGGCATGCTCGCTCACACTCAGGCACACCCGGGCACACTTGGGCACACTCTCGCACACTTGCTCACACTTGTGCACACTCGCTCACATTCAGACAGAGGGCAGGATGCAGAATTCAGGAGGACTGAGCTGCAAGAAGTGATGCCACCCTCAGACTCCAGGCTGCTGCTCCTGAAGTGAGGAAATTGGTCCCAGCACCAGACTGAGTGCTGCTGGTGGAGCCAGCAGGAGCAATGGTCCAGCCAGTCTCAGACCGCAGAGTGTGTTTCTCCTTGCATGGCATGGGTCAAACCTGATCTCAGCAGCATCACCACTACCCCACAAAGCAGCACATTGGGGTGTCTCTGGCCACCTTCAGCCTCCACTGTGTAGTTTGTCCAGGTTTTGCCCAGGCCACCTGATCTGGCACAAAAGTGACAACCAAATCCTGACCTTTAGGAAATTGTCCCACTCCCTTCCACGCTTTGCTGCCTGTCCCCCCACATATATCAGACGCTCCCAGCAGAGCCCCAGCTTGGCCCCAGGCTGCTCTCTCAGCTGCTGCTCCCACATTTTGTACTCATCAGGCAGCCTGTGTGCAGTTCAGCAGCAGGCAGTGACATCTTTGTACACACAGCACTGCCAAGCTGTTTTCTGATGCAGCAGAAGTCTGTAGACAGTGTACTGATAATAGGGTTTCACCTGTTCCGAGTGAAGTGACAACTGACATGCCATGTTCTGATGAGCCTCTTTCCAGTAGGGCACTTCTCACAGCTCTCCCCACGTGGAAATGGGGATGGTCATGGACCCACGACAAGTTTTGACTGTGCCAGGTCATTCTCTCCAAACCAGAAGGATTTCTTAAGGATTAACTTTTCTTTCCTCATACCTTTCCAGGCTCCTGCTCTGCAGCACCATGCTGGATCCCAAGCCTCACTCTGCAAGCCAGAGGTGAGTCCAGGTGAAAGCCAGCTACCACAGTAGTGTCAGGATGACCAAAGCACGGCTCCTCCGTCTGTCTGTGGTGCTGGTCTCCATCTTCATGATCCTCCTGATTATTGTGTACTGGGACAACGTGGGCACGGCTCACTTCTACCTGCACACATCCTTCTCCAGACCCCACTCCCCGGGAGCCGTTGCAGCAAGTGAGGACTGGGAAGCCTTGCCAGATGTAGATGAATTTTTGGCAAAGCTGCTGAGCTCGAGCCTGAAACAGAACAGCTCTATCCCCCGAAAGACAGAGCAGCTCATCGTCCAGGGCTCCAACAAGCCTGTGGTGAGTAACTTGGAGGAGAATGTGAGGGGCTATGACTGGTCTACACACAAGGACAGGAACAGCTTGGACCAAGAGAAGCTGCAGGTAGAGAGGCAGAGAACATTGCGTGAGTTTTGTGCCAATTCCAGCTTCACCTTCCCCACCAAGGAGCGCTCCTTCGATGACATTCCCAACTACGAGCTCAACCACCTGATCGTGGATGACCGCCACGGCATCATCTACTGCTACGTGCCCAAGGTGGCCTGCACCAACTGGAAACGTGTGATGATCGTGCTGAGTGAGAGCCTGCTGGACCAGGGGGTCCCCTACAGGAACCCTCTGGATATCCCCCGGGAGCACGTCCACAACACCAGCACCCACCTGACCTTCAACAAATTCTGGCGCCGCTACGGGAAGTTCTCCCGGCACCTGATGAAGATCAAGCTGAAGAAATACACCAAGTTCCTCTTCGTACGAGACCCCTTTGTCCGCCTCATCTCCGCTTTCCGCAGCAAATTCGAGCTGGAGAACGAGGACTTCTACCGGCGTTTCGCCATCCCCATGCTAAAGCTCTACTCCAACCACACCAACCTTCCCACCTCGGTCAGCGAGGCCTTCGGGGCGGGCCTCAAAGTCTCCTTTTCTGACTTCATCCAGTACTTACTGGATCCCAGGACAGAGAAGATGGCCCCCTTCAATGAGCACTGGAGGCAGGTTTACCGTCTGTGCCACCCGTGCCAGATAGACTATGATTTCATCGGGAAGCTGGAGACGCTGGATGAGGACGCTGCTTATTTACTGCAGCTCCTCAAAGTGGACAGGCTGCTTCGCTTCCCACCCAGCTACCGAAACAGGACTGCCAGCAGCTGGGAAGATAACTGGTTTGCCAAAATCCCACTGGCTTGGAGGCAGCAGCTCTACAAGCTTTATGAAGCAGATTTTGTACTCTTTGGCTACCCCAAGCCAGAAAACTTGCTTAAAGACTGAAAGTGATTGGGCAGTGGGTGTGGGAGGGAACATCTGAAATACCAAAAATGTTTCAATCCTCCTTGTTTTTGCTCTGAACTCCCTTCCTTCCCAATGCAAGTTGGTACAATGGAATATATTTTTTCTACTGCTTCCCCTTCCATTTTTACAATAATGCCAGAGTCCAGGGTATTACAGCCAGCTCTGCATATGCAAAAAGGCCATTTTTTTGAATTATCATTTATTTTCTGTTTTTTAAAATGTTCCCATACTTTGCAATGGGTTGCTGCCCTTGGTCACTCTGCCAATCATGTCCTTCAGTAGCTTTTTATTAATACTTTTTAAAAATTAATATATTTAAGATATTTAAAACAAAGCGTGTGTCATGGCAATGGAAGGGAAGGAATAAAAAAAAAGTAAAAGAAAACTCCAAGAAATTATGTACCTGCCTCTGTGTGTTGTCTCAGGGCTGCTGCTTCAGAGGTCCAAGGTTTGCAGAGCACTTGGATCTCTCTGAGGGCTGGGATGTGTATGGTGCCAGGTCTGCTGGTGGTCACTTCAAGATGGGCTTGAGGCAGTGGGATGGGTCAGTGCCTGACTCTGCCAAACAGGCCTGGAAGAACACCTGGAAGGACTCTGGTGACTCACACTGCTCACAGGTGTGGAGTGTGACAGCAGGGTCACAGGAAGGAAATGGCATTGGGAGCAGTGACAGCAAGTCCTGTGGGGTGTTTTGGGCATGCAGGTGGCCAACACAGCACCTCTGCACTGCCTGACCTTTTGGCCAAGCACTGTGGGACTCAAAGCTGAGGTTCAGCCCCTATACCTTGCTCATGTGGAGCATTCCCATGACTTATCCCATTCCAGGAGGGTGGAGATGTTCTTAGGGGTTGTGGCCAGCCAGGATGGGCAGAGTGCTCCTGGATGGGTGAGCTGGCCAGGCCCTGGTGGTGTGCTGCTCTGTGTCTTGGTCACTGCTGCAGGCAGTGCAGGTCCCTTGAGATCTGTGCTGTGTCCTCATCATCCCTGTGCATGCTTTAAGGGAATGTGGCAGGGATGCAGATGCTTATCCCAGGGAGAAGAAGATCCAAAAGGTTTCTTTCAATAAGCAGATGTCAAGGTCAACTCAAAGTTTTTCTGTTTTCAGCATTCCAGCTACTGCTCGTGACACCACATCCTCATCTGCTGCCTTTCTGCTTATTCCAAATGGCTGATGCAGATTTGATCATCTGCCTTGCTGGGACCTGCTGCAGGAGTGATGGTTCCCACCCTGCTGGGAGCATGTGGGCTGCTTCCCAAAGGAAATTAATGCCTTTAGAGACTTTTTGTGTCTCATCAGCTGAATCTGCTTCTCTTTCTCCCTCTGAATTGCTCTGCAAAAATCGTTTGCTTAGCAGATTAGGCAGGCAACTCTTTCAGCACTGAAATGCTTAATTATTTCCCTGGACTGTGGATGGTATCAGTGATTAAGGTCCAGGGTCAGGCCCTGGGAGACAGCTCTGTGTTTTGGGGAGACTTCTTTGTATTGGCCTTTTACTCAGTTTCTCTCTAAGGCCATCAGCAAGCATGACTTTCCCTCTCTCTCTCCCCCCTCACTTCCCCAATTTCTGCACAAATACATCTAAGTACTCTATGGTCTTTCTAATAAATGTGCTGTATCAAGCTTTATAACCTATAAATGAGAGGTAATTGCTGGTAGTTAGACTCAATACAAAGGGTTTGTTTCTCCTTGTACTCACACCACTCTCCTGTAATTTGTGCAGAGATATTTGCAGTTTAAATGAGCCTGAAGCTGTCGTCAGGGTCTTGGTGCTTTGCTCCTCATAGCTTGGGGAAAAAGGAAGTGCCTGCTTCTGAGTCATTATTTAAAACTAATAATAGAAAAGTGTTGATCTATTCAATTTTTTCCCCAGTTAACAGTTAATTGCTGCAAAACAGAGAGATGTAGAGTCTCGTCTCCTGTAATGAGTAATCCCGGGAGTCTCTTGATTCCTGCTACATTTACATTTCTTCAGGGTGGGTTCATCCCGCTCTTCAAAAAACACAGCGTGGATGTTTTCATCTCTTGTCTTTTCAAAGTGTTTATTTTTTCCTCTTTTAATTTGCATGTAATTGAAGTTTAGTATGTGCAGGCATGGGGGGGCTGGGGCCAAAGCACAGATGCCGTGTGAGCTTCCCACCAGCTGCTTTCCCTGCACCTCCTGATCTGGTCCTCTCCCTTCCTGCCCTTCTGAGCAGTGCTTGGCTGCTGGATACCAGTGCCACCCTGCAAACCAGCTGCTGCCTCCCCAACCACACTTGTCCTGTGATTCATGGCCACAGCCTGTCCCAGGAGCATCTTCTCAAGGTCACGGGGTGGCAGTCATCCAGGCCAGGGGAGGAATGGCTTGCAGAGTGTTACCATTTTTGGCAGCGAGGTCCTGGTTGTGCAGTGGGCAGAAAAAGTGCAAAATGGCTGCAAAAGCTGCCCAGCAGCTGCTCCATGTGGTGTGAGAGTTTATCCTCTCCATGTGGCTGCCTTGTGATTTAATTGCCATAGAAGAAAAAGGTTTTTCCAAGGCTCCCTTGCTGACACTGGCTAGACAGGGGAGACTTGGAACACACTGATTCCTCTTTCCACATCCAAAGCTGGATGAAGTGAGTAAATTCCAGCTTTATGTGCTAACACCGCTCTGCATCACACTGAGGTCCAAAACACCCCATGTGTGAGGCTGAGCAAGCTGCCTGCATCCCAATGGCTCCATCAGCCTCGCTGGAACTGCAGGCAGGAGAATGTACGGATGGCATGCGGCCACTGAGGACCCTGCGTTCTCTACTTTCCCTTTTTCATCTCACCAAGTCCAGCCTTTACTGATATCTTAGACATTTTAGTGCTTGCAGAACTGTCCCCAGCCAACATGCTGGGTGCTCTTGGCTCTCTCCTCATTTTCCATTGCCACGCTTCAAAGCTCTTCCCAGGAGAAGCAGTAAAACTCTGATGGGGAGTGTTCATGTTGCAGTGGTTGGCTTCTGGATTCAAAATAACTTCTTCCTTGCTGCTCCTCCCTTTTGAAGCTCTTCTTCCCCACCCTGCCACCACTGTGAATGTATTGTTAAGAAGTCAAAGGGGATCCAGGCTGTGCTGAGCTTTGTGGTAAGATCACTGGGTTGCCAGAACTGGGATGTAGCCTCTGGCTTTGGAAATGTGCATTTTTTGTGGGTTTCTTGCTCTGTTCTCATGATGTGAAAGCGTGTATGTGGGGGGGAGAAGGACAAAGAGTTCAACCAGCCATGCTTCCTTCCCCCCTGGTTTTGTAAAGCAGTTGGAATTTGGTATTTGACAAATAATGGCAGGCAGAATGCATCCGTGCTGGCCTGAAGTCAGAAGAAGGCTGAAAATCCTGGAATGTAGATGGATATGATGCTCATATCAGTTTCATGAGGGCTGGAAAATGCTTTGAAGCAGGCTATTTGTGTCTGAATAAACCTGGCTTTGTCATTTCATGCTCAGCCTGCAAAGTTGTGTCCTGTTCCCCTCTTGGCTTGCTTTTCCCTGGGGTTGACCACTTGGCCAAAGACAGCACGGAGTCTCTAACGAGGCAGAACTGATGTGCAGATGCAAAAATAACCTGGGGTTTGACCAAGATGTTTCCAGCTGGGTAGAACTGAAACCAGTTTTAGTGCTTGCTCAGCATCAGAGCCAAAATCTTTACACAACCATTGAACAGATTTGGTCCCTCGCTGTTTGATGCCGGATTCTCTGGTGGAGGGGGATGCATGTGGCCTGGCTTTGCAGCCCCTGTGTCCTCCAGGAAAGGGCTGTCAGGTCAGAACTCCTTGTTTTTTAGGCAGTGACATGACTTTGTCAGGGTGGGAGTGTCTTTAACACATGGGTACCTTTGCATCTCAGTATTTTTTTTTTTTGCCTTAACCCTTTAATTCACCTGTGTTTAGGGGGACAAAACTATAGACTCATCACCCACGGACAACATTCACCCTGAGACAACATGTGAGATGTTTTGGCTGTGTGTTTTGCATCCTTCAAGGTGGCACTGGAAGGATGGAGGGCAGGGGATGAATGGCAGCATTGAAAGGGTGGTGAAGAAAAGCCAGTTTGTTCCCTCTTACATAAGCTGGACCTTCGAGCGCCCGCGGGGGAAAGCCGGTGACTTGGCAGGGTGCTGCTGCAGGGCTGTGGTGCACAGCGGTGCCAGGGAGGGTGTGGGCTCTGGTGCCTCAAAAGAAAGTCGTGTTGCTTGAATTTAAGGGCTTGCCCACGCTGGTCTTGCTCATAAACCCTCTAGTCAAGGGTAAGAGGGATAAATAAAGCAGAAGTTAATAAAGCCATTGATACCTGGCTGCTTGGGAAAGAGATGGGGAGGATGGGTGGTGCTGGCTCTGGAGCTGGCACGGTGCAGCTCTGCTCTATCCTTGATTCAAGCAAATTGGGGATCCAGCTCACACTGTGCAGGCGGAGGTCTGTCCTTGCAGGAGTTGGGGAGCATTTGCCTTGGGGGCTGTGGCAGAGTGCCATGCTGTGCTGGGAGTGGTGTGGAAGAGCCCTGGGCTGGGTGGGAGGGATGCTGGAAAGCCCCGTGCTGGGATGGGAGCAATGCTTGGCAGCTGGGGGGGTTGGTCTCTCCTCTCCCTCTCCTCTCCTCTCCTCTCCTCTCCTCTCCTCTCCTCTCCTCTCCTCTCCTCTCCTCTCCTCTCCTCTCCTCTCCTCTCCTCTCCTCTCCTCTCCTCTCCTCTCCTCTCCTGGTGATTTTAAAAAGCACAGAATCGTACTCACTCTCTTCCTGAGTTGGAAGAGACCTACAAGGATCATTGAGTCCAGCCCTGCCCAGGACATCCCCAAGAGTCACACCATAGGTGCTAATGGAGAATGCTGCAGTAATTTTAGCAGACTGCCCCAGAGGGGAAGCAGGGCAAGTAAATGTGGCTGTTCATCAGTCTTTTCTCACTGTTTATACTTTAGGACTATTGCCTTTTATATCTGGCTTTTCAGGTATTTGTGTCCTTGCCATCTGGGCTGCGAGGTCTGGACCTGGCCCATTGCTTTTGGAGAGAGACAGTGACCCCCAGGCTGGGGTGGGATGCAGGGCAGCAGGAATTTCCCTTGTAGGGAATGATGTGAACCCAGAGACTCATGGAATGGACCATGTTTTCCTCCTCAAACCATGAGACAGAACCAAGGAGCATGCATTTAATTATCAGGGATGTTAATTGTAGCTGTGAGAGCCCTTTGGTGAGTTCCTCCTGTTTGTCCTCCATAAAGAAGGAGTGGCAGACACCTGTTTTCTGGAGAGCTCCTGTGTCCACAGGAGGTCTGGGGCTCTCCAGGAGGAGCAGTGGCCTGGGTGGGAGTGTTGGGATAGAGTGCTGGCAGTGAAAGCCATGCAGAACTGCCTCAATCCAGGCATGTTCTGCCATGGGGTTGATCTGGAAGCAGTTGGCATTAGAACTGTATTGATTCAAGGAGTACATATGCTTTGGACAGCTCAAGGGCTCATATGGGTCTGTGAACAAAACTCTGCCACAGAAATGCAGAGGTCTTAGCTCACCATCCTGCTCTGCCCCTGGCTGCCTTCCAGAGGAAGAGGAGGCACAGAGAGTACCATCAATCTGAACAAAATGTCTTTCTTCATCTGGGGAAATGCTGGGCATTCTTGAGCACAGTGTGCTCAGCCAGCTGGGATGCCATTAGCAGGGCTGGCACTTTTCACCTGATGAGGGGATTTGTAATTTTGTCTCAGATTCTCATCCTCAGACTGTGCCAGCATCAAAATACTCCCAGTCTTGCCCAGACCATGTGTTCCAACAAATGAGGGAGAATTCTCCTGACCCTCCAAGCAGTGCCTTCATGAACTCCATGTTTTATCCCCTGGGCAGATGGATCACACACAGCTTTGGCAAAGGCACATTTTGTGGCAGAGAAGCTGCAGTTTCAGTGTTTATTTCTCTGTCATTGTAGGAATTCAAAATGGATGGAACAAAATGCCATTGGGATTGACTCTTATTTTGTTTGGACACTACACAGGTCTCTGTGGAAAACATGGGAGGAGTGCAGGGGACAGAGAAGAGCCAAGAAGATGTGTTAAAAAGGCAGTGGTGGCCAAAAGAGTGGTCAGCAGGGAGTGGAGCTGGGCTGGGGATGTGTTTCTGAAGGATAAAAAGGGAGTGGAGGGCATCTCTAAACAGAATTGGGGTTCTGTGCAGTGGGTAAATGCTGAGATGAGTGAGAGGGGCTGCTGAGAAACCAGGCACCATCTGCTGCAGCATGGAGACCTGTCCTGTCTGCTCTTCCAGGGGGGAGCAGGGGCTGAAATAGAGGAGGAAAGAAATAATTGAAAAATCAGGTAGTAAAGCTTATCATAATGCAGCAGGCACAATCCAAGGGGTTCTGATACAGGATGTGGGGACAGATTATCTGAAATTCTGTGTCTTTGTGAGTGGTGCTGGGCATTGTGGACTTGGACCAAACAGTTATTTAGAGCAAACTAAGAAGAGTGGTGGCCTAGGGTTCACCTGTGCTGGGGGAGGAAGGCTTGCAGCTCTACCAGCTGTCACTCTCTGCAAGCAGGGCAATGTCCATGGGGGGTGGAAGTGCTCAAGAGTGACCTTTCACATGTTATTGGGCACTTCTGTCTGTCTCCAGTTTTTCTTTCCCTCAACCTTTACGTGCTTTATTGATTTGTGACTCTGTATAGTTTGTGTCTTGGGTAAACCAGAAGTATTTGTCACCTAGAATGATCATGCTGAGAGGATAAAGCTTTTTACAAAGCCTTTGGTGACCTTTAGCTAATGATAAATCAGTGAACTGAGTGTACATAAGCATTTCTCAAGTGCTGGGTGCTGCTGTGCACAGTGGGGAACCCACCTTGGCATGACACAGCTACCCAGTAGCAGCCTGGGCATGCAGGTCTTCTGAATAAAGGTTCTTGCTTCAGGTCAGGATGACCTAGATTTGTGTTTCTTGATTATCTTCCCTTGTATTTTATGCATTGTGAGTGTGAATGTAGTGTATGTGCAGTCAGGTGTCAGAACCAATCCACAGCTCTGGGCAGGTGAACACCTGTGAAATGTTTATAGGAACCCATTTCTGATGGAGTGAAATACATGCAATTGATGGCTTTCAGTTTTCTATCAGCAGAGGATCATTTTTATGGTTACAAATACCCAATTGCAATGGATTCTAGATTCTAGGACATTTCTCTTGACTAACCCAGTTTTTGTCAGCTCTCCTGAGCAAACCCTGTGGTGTCCCGGGGTGGTTTGTGCTGTGCAGCCACCAGGGTGCTGTGGGAGTCCCTCTGTCTGTCCATCCCTGATCCTCTTTGCTTTGTCCCTGTTTCCAGCTGCCCTGAGCAGCCAGAGAGTGAACCCAGGCACGGCTGCACCCTCCAGTCTGCCCTGCACGGATCCAGCCCCTGGTTAGTGGGGCTGGGAGTTAATCCCAAAATGATGGAATCATGTTGGGTTTCCCTCTTCTTCTTTGGATGCCTCAAATCTGAGCTTCCTGGATTTCTTGGATTCTCAAAATAGCACCAGGTTTCCTTTGAAGCCCTGCCAGGTGCAACAGGAGAGCGAGTACAGCCTGTGGTGGGCAGTAAAATTTGTGGTGTTATTCCACAGATCCTCCCAGTGAGTACAGCCTATGGTGGCAGTAAAATCTGTGGTGTTATTCCACAGATACTCCCAGACAGAAGCAATTCTTGGATTGATTTTGCATCATAGGCACAGATTTTCCTAGGGAAAGTGAGGGTTCTGGGAACAGCCTGAAAACAAAAGCTCTTTGTAAGACAGAGACAAACTGTGTTTCTCTTCCACCACACAGCACCAGGTAGAGGCAGAGCAGCAGGATGAAGCTGCTGTGTGCTGAGGGCCCTTCATGTACCAAAATTGGGTCAGGATGGGACCAGGCCCTCAGCCATGGCTCCAGGCTACAGATTTTTGGGAGCAAACTTGTTTGAAAGAAGAAGCAAAGCATCTTTCATCAGCAAGTGAGAATGTGAATTCAAGATGTCAGGACAGGTTCCAGATGCTGTTGCACTTTGCATTTATGACATTTTTTAGAGCTTAGCAAAAGGTCAGTGTGCTTGGGCACAGTTCCTGGCTTTTGGAAAGTCTGCAGGTTTGGGATCCGTGATTTTCACTTTATTTTCAATAACAAAACTGCCTGCTTGCAAAGTTTGCCTTCAGAATTGAAACACCAGTGAAAATTTAGCTCTTATTATTTTAGGCTAAAAAGACAATGAGGGACAAGTTTTTTGGGGGTGGAGTGGGTTTGTGTTATTTTTTTCTCTTTGTTTTTCCCTCCAATACGCAGGAATAAGCTTTCAGTACACATTAGGCTGATGCTGTAAGTGTTAGCTGTTTTTTTTTTGGCCATGTCGATTGGAAGGAAATTTCCAATACAGCTTCATTGCCAGAAATGGATTCTTTGCTGGAATATTTTTGCTAAAATATTCCAACTTGCTCCTTTCAGGGGTGCCACTTAGTGCAAGAACACACAGCAATTGGCTGCCTCGTTCTCAGCTCTGAGTTTGATCTTTTCTTTATTTTTGTTGGGGTTTTTTTAGCTGGTATTTGCTTTGGACAGGCCTGTTCCCACACTATGGAGATTGTGATGCCACAAGCAAGGTCTTTCTGTAGGATCCTTTCTTGGCCCTTCTAGAGATGTGTGTTTTACTGGGAGTGGAGTGCAATGGCAGGAGGAATTCCATCAGGATGGAGTTAATTAGCTGGGGCAGGACCAACATGTGAGCACGGCCTTGGAGGCAGCCTGGGTTCCCTCTCATCTTCTGATCTTCTTGGATCAAAGCTGGGACTTACTGACCTTGGAGGTTTTTCCAACAAAAATGACTCTGTGATTCTCCCTTCTGGGAGTTATTAGATGTTATACATTCACCTCCAGGATCTCATGTGGTGCCTTCCAAGTAAAAATGGGGAAATTACACGTGTTTGGCTTGATCTGCCTGACCCTGGCAAGGCATTTCTGAGGCCTTTGTGCTGCTGCTGCTGCTCCCTGCCCACAGCTGCAAGGCTTGACAGCGTGGAGCTGAGGCACAGCTCTGCTCAGCCCTGCTCACACAGGCACCCACAGATAGCAGGAGCTGCACTGGGATTTGTTTTTCTTCTTTTCTTGTTTGGTCAAAAGCAACAGGGGATTTTTTTTTTTTCCCCCCACTGAAAGAACAGCAGTGTTTGGTTTGAGAAAGGATGAGGTCAAGAAGTGGCAGGAAAAGGCTGTCTCATTGTGTTTTTGGTTCCTTGATTGCTTCTTTGCACCTGCACCAGGCTTGCACTGGTGAGAACTGGGGCTGTGCTGGGCTCCCAGAGTGGTGCAGAGGAAACATCTTCCAGTCCCCAGTTGCATCCTGTGTTTTCCTTCTCACTCTGTCATCGATTCACAGAGCAAAACCCCGAGCTCACGTTGCACTTTTCCACAGCCATCCACCCTTGTGTTCCCAGCTGCTGGCAGGATGGGAAAGGGGCAGCCACCAGCAGCGAAGGGATTAACTGGCAGGTGATTTTAAGGGCTCTCTTCCCATTAGGGATGTACCTCTTGGTTTTCTCCAGCCTGCTCTCTGCAAATAAAGAGAAATACTGCAAAATGAGAAGTTTAGGAATACAAAAGAAGAAAGGAAGAATAAAAGAGTTTTGTGAATGAAAGGCTCAAGAAGAAAAATTTTAAGAATTTAAAGGGAAGATAGCAGGAAACAGAATTCATAGGTCATGTTCTGGGCTGTTTCAATAGTAGTTTAATTCAAATAAATTCCTCTCTGTGCATTGGAACTTCCTTTGCACTGCCGTCCCCAAGATCAGAGACCATTAGGAATGCAATTGGGATACAAGGCTGAGAGGCAAAGGACTTTCCATTCTTAGCTCTGAAATGGGTCATGCTCTGACCTTCAGTGAGTCACTTATCTGCTTGATGCCTCCAGTTTTACCAGGCTACAACTGCTGGCTTGTTCCTAAGGATTTGGAAACACTCTTGGGCCAAACAGAGACAGAGAATTACAGAGGACTGGCTTTAGGTTAATGGCTGCAACAATTAAAGGGAATCAGTTCTTTCCTGCCCGGGGCTGTGGCTCCATGACAAGTTAAGCAAACAGCTCAGCTGCTGCTGCAGCGCCTGCAGGGAGGGACTGACCCATTAAAAATCTCATTTTGCTGGACACCTTGTTCAGAGGCTTTAGTTTGTGCTAGTTACCCTTAATCTGGATCATGTGTAGTTGATAGGGTGGCGTGCTGCAGCTGGAACCTTTCCTGTTGTGCTTTTTAGGGATGTGCAGTACGTGCCTTGTATTGGCTCCAGGGCACTGTGCACAAGATTTTCTGCATCCAATGGTCTCTGGACTCTAATAACTTATTGGGCAGGTTGGTGGTGAGCTGACATCTGTCCAGTCCTATTGGCACCTCTGTAGTTTTATTTTTGACTTAGGAAACTGCGATGTGAAGCTGGCTTTTTTCCCTGCAAATTCATTTTTTTCCTAGGGTGTTTTTTTTTTCTTTTTCCCTTTTTCTATTTCTGCTCTAACTTTTCCTGCTCTGCCTATTCTAAAGGCTGAAATAGGTTAGCCCCTCTTCTCCTTCCTGCTCCCACACAGGCACATTTTGAAAAGTACCACAGCCTCAAATTTGCAATCTGTGCAGTTTGAGTGTGTCAGATACCCCAGTCTCTAACACCAGCTATTAGAGCTGTGTTTAGTCTAGCAGTATTTGAAATAAATTTGAGCTGGTGGAATGTGAGAGGACTTTAGAGATTGCTGGAAAAGAAAAGTTATTCCAAGAAAACCCATATTACTCTCAGGAATGCCAGAGGCAGCAAGAGAGAGAAGAGAAATAGGTTATCTATAGCCCAGGCAAATAAAATATTCTTATTATAACTCCATGGGCACTATGCCAGCTCTCTGCAAGCAATATTTCTCTTTGCATCTTGCTTTGCCAGTTAATTGGACATCTATTATTTCATGATTTCAGCAGGAAACATAGCCTGAGTGATGACTTTGGTACCCAGCCCAGTGCTACTGTGCACTTGCTGAGCCCTGAATTGTGGAAATGCTTCCAGTCTCTCTCTGCTCCTTCTCCAAGTGTGTGTGTGAATTGTCAGAGCTGCTGGGTGACATTTTCTAGGGACAGGGGTCTGTGACAGGTTCCTCCAGCACACAGCTCTTCATGGTGTTCAGGGTCCTGCAAGGGTGGAGGCAGCTCCTCCTTCCCCACCTCCTGCTCTTTTCCCTTCCCTGCCAGGGGACCATTCTGGCTGCTCCCTCGGGGACACGGGGGCAGCTGGAGGACAGAGCCACACACCACGTGCAGGGATGTGGCAGCCCAGGGCTGGTCCTCAATGCCCAGCTCTCTCTGACAGATTATTTTGGTCAGTTATATCTAGAAACCGTGGTGGAAGCAGCTTATTTTAAGATGTTACAATTTTTTTCTTTCTTTTTTTTTTTTTTTCCTCCAGATCCTGATTTTGTAAACAAGTTTGTTTACCCTTCCTACCCTACCCAACTCTGGGGTTATCCACCCCCAGACCAGAGTCTGAGCATGGTTACAGCTGCCTGCCCAGATGCTCACAACGAATTGTTTGCTGACAAGCTTCAGACCTGCAATTACTCAGACAAATTATTCAGCAAATAGTTTTGAATAATGAACCCCTTTAAGAAATTTGAGTTGTTTTGCAGGCTGATTCCAGACACAGAACATGCTCAGGAAGTCGTAGCTTTCAGCACATTTTCCCCTCTGTTTGCCAGGCTGTGGAGTTGGCAAAGCATCCCCTTCTGATACCTTCCCCTGGGATTAAAGGGCTCCACCAGACTCGTGTGATGTAGCCTGAGGGTGCCCACAGCTCAGAGCAAATCCCAAATCCCCTCACATCTCCTCCTTGATGGTGATCTCAGCTGCTTTTTCTTCCAGTCCAGCTTCCCCAGAGCAAGGCAGCAGGGATGTCTGCATCCAGACATGTCACCAGCAATGCAGGGCACCAGGGTTTGGAGAGCTGAGCCCTGCCTGCTGTCACCCATTTTGGCCAGTATTGCCTCTGGGATCTGCAAAATCAGCACCTTAAATTGCTGCAGGGCCTTTGAGCAAAGGGGCTGTGGAAAAGCAGAGTCAGGAGCGGTCCCTGTGAGAATTCACATCCTGAGAGCTACAAGGAGAGGAAAAAGCAGCTTTTGAGGTCAATTATCTGTAGGCTCCTTCCAGATCCCACCTGCCAGCAGAGCCCAGTGCTGGATGTTTTATAGCTGGGGAAGGAGAGCTTTTGGCAGGGAAGGCCAAAATGAGAGACATCCCTTTGAGTCTCCTGGTCCCTGAGTTCCATCAGGGGCTGATCACTGTGGAATAAAAAGATGGCTCTTGCCAGCAGGGAATCATGAGGACAAGGAGCTGAGGACCTGTCCCTTTCCAGAGCTTTCAGTCACCTGCTCTGGACTCTGCAACTGGGCAAAGCAGGGAATGGTGGAGGGCAGAACCTGCTGGGTAAAGGACACAGGATTTCAGCCCCTCAAGGTTGCAACATCTGCACCTTTTCCACCAGAGAGGGGACATGAGAAGATGAGGGAAAAAGTCACACAGGGCATGGAGAGGTGGGGGGGGCTAAAAGGGTTGGCAGAGGTTGCCCAGAGAGGCTGTGGATGCCCATCCAAGGGAACCTTCAAGGACAGATGGGGCCCTGAGCAACAAAATCTTGGTGTGGCACCCCTCCCCATGGCAGAGGGTTTGGAACTAGATGATATTTAAGGTCCTTTCTGACCCAAACCAGTCTATGATTCTATGAAATGGCCTGTTCTTTGCTTTGGAGCTGCCAGAGGAGGAGGATGGCAGCGCTGCCAGGGCTGAAGGTTGGGGCATCCTCGGGCCACACACTGCACGTTCCCCTGACCCGTGCCTGCACAAGGAACCAGAGCATCCCTGCAAACAGAAATGGCTCTGCCCTCACAGGGGCTGCTGTTTGCATATTTGAAGCTCTGTGGCCACAATCTGTCAGCGGGAGAGCAGCAGAGGAGGAAACAGCTTCAGACGCATGTACGCAAACACTGCTGCCCAAAGGTAGGACAGGAATACAAATCACCTCCTCTCTCTCTCTCTCTCTCCGCGCTCGCATTTGCAACTTCTGCATATTCAGACTCCCAAACTCCCCGCAGCCCCTTCCGAGGGAGCCGAGGTGGGAAATTCCCTTTCTCGGGATGTTTTGCCATCTAGTGCCCAGCTGGGAAATCTCATCCGGCTGCGCCTCGGGGAGGCAAAAGCACCAGGAATGACTTTTTTGGGAGACCATAAATATTTCAGGAGGATCAAGTGATGCAGGAGCCTAGATTTGGTACTTTGGTGGGTCAGACTCATTGGGAGGCAACAGGACATCCTGGTATCTCATTTCTGACCATAGGCTTCAAACTCTAGAATTGTTCCACTGCTGTCACTCCTGTTGCACCTCTGAAAAGGTGATACTGGAAAGAGTGAAGAAAGGATAGGAACAAAGAGCTGCTGATCTTAGGGATGAGTATCACAAAGGGCAGTAGAGTTGGAAGTGAAGAGGAATGGCAGAAAGGACAGGGATGATCCAGAAGAAGATCAGGCAAGAAAACAAATCCCATCAGCCACCAGTTTGGGTCTGTCTTGGCTCTCTCATCCTCCAGAGAGCAGATTGCTCCTGCTGCCCAAGTGTTTTGTGGATTTGGAGCTGCTGGTGGAGGTCTCCTCTGCCTTGTTTCCAGCTGGCTGAGAGCACATCTCCCTGCTACTCCCCTGCTCAGGAGATGCTGGTGATGGAGAGGACAAGGCTGTGCATTGTGGGGTGGAGCTCTGTCAGATAACAAGGGAACAATGGCACCACTGACCCAGACAGAGCCGAGCCCAGAGCAAACTCCCTGCGTGCCTGGAAAGAGCATCAGCTGGGAAGACAGATCCATGATGGATTCTCTCTGTCTCTCTCTCCCTCTCTCTCTTTCTCATTGCTGATGATGGAGAAATCCCAGTTTGGTGGAGAAGGGTGAGAAAGGCAGGGATGGAGCTGAAGAATCCCAGGTAAGCAAAGCCTCCAGAGAATCCTGTTTCTAGTCAGTGTGCCAGCTCTCATTGCCACGTGCCCTGCAGACAGGGGTGAGCAGCACTTCCAGCAATTTCTGCCATGGGCATTTGGCATTTCTCACCAGCACCAGGTTTCACTGAGAAAGGGGGACCTGGAAAGCCACTGTCAGAGGAGAGTTCCTGCTGCTATGAGGGGCTGTGGTTGTGTTTGCAGGGGTCCCAGGACGAGGGAAGAGATGAGAATCATGACTCCATGTTTCAGAAGGCTGATTTATTATTTTATGATATATTTTGTAGTAAAAGAAAATGATATACTAAAACTATGCTAAGGAAAAGAGAAAGGAGTTCATCAGAAGGCTCGAAAAGAAAGGAATGGAATGATAACAAAACCTTGTGTCTGACCAGAGTCTCAACACAGCTGGACATGTGATTGGTCATCAAGTAGAAACAACTCACATGGAGCAATCCAAGATGCACCCCTTGCATTCCACAGCAACAGATAATTATTGTTTTTCTTTTCCTCTGAGGCTTCACAGCTTCTCAGGAGAAAAAATCCTAGCTAAGGATTTTTCAGAAAATATGTCTGTGACAAGGGGCAGCCTGAAAACAGCACTTGGAAACTGAGGAGCACAAACATGCAGTGCCCAGGCAATGCCTTGGTGCTCTTTGTAGCCAGGAGCTGACTTAGGAGAGAAAGTCCTGTCCTGAAGAATCCTATCCTGCCTGCATCTGGAGGATGCTCCTGGAGAGGCAGACACCAGGCTGGGTGTTTTGCCATCTCAGTCTGCCCAGCTCTGACTTCAGTCAGCATTGTCATGGTGCTGAGCACCAGGGCCGGTTCAGCAGTGAGGACAGGCAGTCGTGTCCACATCCTGCTGTCACTTTGTATTTGTGCTGCCAGGTAATCTGGTGTTGCGTGCACCCGATGTGACCAAGCACTCTGAGCTCACAAGGATCAGATTTTCAAAGCTATCAGCCTCCCAAATATGCCAATAGGTGACTAATGGCTTCTAAGTGCACTGTGCTCTAAGAACCCTGAGACACACAAAGGGGCTGAGATAAGACAGGAGAGGGAAAAGGCTTTGTATCATTTTAAAAAACGTTGCAACTCTCGAGTGCTTTGAAAAAATGTGTCTAGTGTCTAATATGAATTTCTAATGAAAAGAAAAACATGAAAGAAATGCCTTAAATATTTCAATGACTTTATTGATTGGTATTATAAAGTATGTATTACTAAACCATGTTCTGTCATCGTTCTGCAGCAACTGATAAACAGAATCTTCAGCAAGCATTCTCACAAGTTCGTTTTTTTTCTGTATTCCCCTAGTTTGTGAAATGCAGCTCTGTGGAGCTCAGCTTACCCCTATCTATCTTAAGAACAAAGTACCAAAATATCTCTGTAGGAGATACACGAATCGTCTCAAATAATATCCTTCTGATGGGCTTAAAAATAGAAATAAATCATTGCAAAACTGTCATCATCAATGGCTGGAACAAAAATAGAACCATTGCTACATGCTTTTTAAAAAAAAACACTATTCAAGTTTAAAGGTCACCAAAATCCAGTTTTGCTGTTTGCTTTAAGAGCTCAGGTATCAGAGGAGTCTCGGTCAGAGCAGAGATAAGGCTTTTTTCACCTAAATGAAAGCTGATGTAAGTAACAATATCCATGTCTCTGACCTGTGACAGACACCGTGCATGAGGAAAAAACTACAGCTCCAAATCACCATGAAGTCAGCAGAAAATCTTTTCCAGATTGTTTTTATCTCCAGCTGGGAAATGTGGTGAAATTTAGAATTCCCTCATGCCTCGCAAAAATTGGTGGTTGAAGTAGCTCATCTATAAATAATTTAAGCTCCATTTATATGGAATGAAGATTCCAGTACCTCACCAGGTCATCATAAAGACAATCAACAGCTTCTGTTCTGTTACATCACAATTCCCTGTGGAAATTCCCTTTTTTTGTCCTTGAGACATGGTATTGAAGCCTTGATGTGAGCAGGCGTGGAATGCAGGGCCCTGATTCTGCTGAGCCATCAACCAGCCTTCAAAGCTGCATCCTAAAAAAAACACCAAACCTCTCAATTTGCCTGTGCCTGGGATATGTTACAGAAGAAAGGAAATTACATTAAATGGTCTTTATAGAGCCCAGAGAGTCAATAATTTGAATGCTGGGTTCTTTTCAAGCTGGTTTTGCATTTGTCATTACTCTTTAAATGGGTTTGCTCACAGAATGGTACAATTCAGGTAAGGGCTAGGAATCCTGGGCAGTTTTCTACAGAGCTGCAATGAGATAAAATCCAATGAACGACCATTTCAGATGTTCCAGAGTCCACTCCCAGGTAACTGGAGTGTCTCCAGTGCACAGTGACACTCCCAGCTGTCATCAGAACCTGGGACATGGAAGCACTAATAGCTTTCAGTAGGTCTGGTGAGATATCACACTGCAGCAGCAGACACAGGAAAAAAACATGACTTCTATTAATTTTATATCATCCTAAGGATCTCTGGGCCACTATGTCATGGAGAAGTGTATTATTTCTCCAAGAATCTGCAGAATCTGTGATGGTGGAGTTTGAATCCAGATAATCATGTTTTTTGGGCACGTATCTGAAAACAGTCTTGTGAAAAACTTGGGTTAGTGTTAAGCAATTTAACAGAGGGCCATGCCAAATTGGCATCATCTTCTTGCAATTGCTCATGACTTTATCTTACTCAGTGACTAGCACAGCATGTCATTCTCTAGGAACAAGGTGTGAGTGTTTGAGAAATCTTTATAAAATCTATGAAAATTGAAAGGAAAAGATCAAGAACAGGAATCCTTTATGTGGATGCCGTGAGGTCTGTTCCTGTTGATGGAAGGTGCTTTAAAGAGAGCAGAGGTGAACTCCATGAGTGCCTGGGAGATCAGGGCTTGGGAGGAGGAGTTTTGTTGGAAATTCAAGCTGACCTTGAGGATGTGGGGCAGCAGGGCATGGGAGGCCAAGCCCTGGCATGGTGGAGGGGCTGGGTGCTTTCATGTCTGCCAAAGAAGGGCCACCAAAGAGCACAAGGATGAATCATCACCATCTCTGAGCCTGGCAGAGACTTCTGTGAAGTATCTTCATTCTTTGTGAAGGCACTGTGTGCCTTGAAGGCATTCAAGGCTTGAACTCAAACCTTTCTTCTGAGTTGGCTCCACATCCTGTCCTCTCTGTGGATTGAGGTTTCAAAACCAGTTACTTAACGTTTCTCTTTGGAAATTCTCTCAGGTTCATAGGTCTCGGAAGAGGGAGGAGAAATGTGCACACAGAATTTCCTAGCTGGGCTCCAGCATGGGATTCGTGTGCTGTCACCAGAATGACAATACAGGTACCCTGCTTTGCTATTTTCTTTGAAGACTACAGGAGAAGAGATCCTGTGGGAAGCAGTCTCTCACCTGGTAGGGAAGGCTCTGAGATGGAGCCAGGAGCTCTTCTGGATTTTGCAGGTGCTTTTGCACATCCCACACCCTGACAGTCCCACCTCACGCCCTGACCTTGTTCTGCTCCCTCTCTGGGCACAGCAAATGCCTCTGACTCCAGTTCCTCCGTGGCTCAGCTGTTTCTGTCACACCCGGTAGATGGTGCCACCAAGTAGCACATTCACATGAGCGGTTTCTTGTCGGAGGCATTTTAAGTTTGCTTCAATCACTGCACGTGTCTTAGGATCCAGCAGAATTCCTTCCTTCCACCACTACAGAGAGTTTTTCCCCCAGGCTTGTGATATTGTCACAGGAAACATTTATACTTTAATTTTTCCCTATTTTCATCATGTCATCTAATTAGCATCATATTTGCTGTACAAATATTTAGGAAAAAAAAACCCTAAACTGAAGTCATTAATTTTTCAATTTATATAATTTCCCCAGCTTTTCAAATTTTTTGAGTAAAATTCAGTGCTCAGATTTTTTACTGGGACAGAATCTATTGTTAGGAAACAAGTGGTTCTGGGTAAGAAATGTTAGGAGTGAGTAAGTGAGTGCTCAGCACCTTCAGTCATGTCTTGAGAATCTTTTCTCTTTATTTTCTACTCCTTTAGCAGCACATTTGCAAGTGAGAGATCCACTGATGGTTCTGCCCCTGGCCAGGCTGGAGGTTTTAGAAACTCATTTCTTGTAACCAGAGCTGGCAGCAAAGGAACAAATGGTGAGCTCTATTTCCATCTTAGATGTCTTCTGCTGCACCAGCCCCCAAATGAGAATCCCTCCTGTGTAGCACAAATGCTTTGATAATTCAGGCTGTCAACTTGTCTGCAAAAGCCAGAAAAAGAGATATGAGAGAAGGCTCCCCTGTGGGTAAAACACAATATTTAATTCCTGATCCTTTTGTTTTTTTTCTTGGAAGATTCACCTGTGGAGCATTTGGTTTCCTGTGTCTCAAAGCATGGTTTTCCTTTTGGAGGCTGTTTAAATATTTACCTTCTCTGCCCTTCTCATCCCACCATACTTCAAACCAGAGTTTGAACATTTATCCACATGCAGCCTGGAAGATGCTTTGTCTGGGTGAGTAACAAATACCTGCAGTTTAATGAAGACTGGAGTTTTCAGTCTTTGAGAGCATGTATTACAGCCTCAATTTGGAATAGGTGATGAGGTGATTACTAAACCCTGGTTGCCATGGGGAAAGAGAGGAGGGTGATTGCTTTTTGATGGAAGAAACTGAGAGGTACCAACAGTAACTTACTGCTAATACACACTCAAGGTGCACTTGGCATCAATGCATCTGGTGGGGAGCAGCAGTCAATCTTGCTAATGTCTGAGGAGTCAGCTTTAGCAGCAGCAGTTATTGATGCAGAAGGTCAGCTTTTTGTGGCTGGTCACTCCTTGAAACCTCCCTGGAGTTTGGTGTGGCTGTGGGAGTGATCCCCACAAGGGCGCTCGATTGAATTTTGTGAGCGGCTCAGGGCTACTCACAAATCAAGGAGGCATTGGCCACCTGCAAACAGGAGTAAAGCATCAGCCCAAAATGGGCTCTGGAGCCTGAGGGATTCTTAATAAGGCAGATTATTGTGCTGGTGTGCTGGAGAGCAGCTCCTGCCTTAAAATTCCAGGGGCTTGGGAGGAAAGCTGTGCAGTGCTGGGGCTGCTGCTGGGGGTGCAAGGATGCCCCAGCTGAGCAGTGTGTGCCAGAGGGTTTGTGCCTGTGCTTTGGTGCTTGGGGTGCAAGGGAGAGATTGGCTCCCTGATTAGATACATCAGCCTGGGATAAAGCTGCAGTAATCCCTCCCCTGGAAAAACAGTCAGGCAAGGGGAATGTGAGAAGGGAGTGAGACCCTAGAAAAGCGGAGGTTGATTTTCACTTTGGTGAGCACTTCGATGGAGACCCCACTGAATCCACAGCTGCTGGTGGCTGTGACAGCTTCTGCCACCACCTCACAGCCCTTGGGGAGGCATCCTGACTGTGGCCCCTTTCCAGGGCAGAATTTGGTCTGGGAAAGCAGCACTAAACTGGCTAAGATGGAGCTGAGCATTTCTTCAGGAGCTCAAGAGTGACAGAGGGGCTGAAGCAAGTGGTGGCTCTTCTGTCTGCTGGTGCTGGGAAGCTCTGAGCACCTTCACCCTTTCCTACACCCCTCTCCTGTAGAATGTGGTTGAAAGCTGCCCTTGGTGTCTTGTTTCTCTCTAAAACTGGAAGTATTTTGGGTGTAACTATTGAAAATCTGGGCTAAATCCTGCTTTCTGTACCAGTTGTAGCCCAGTATTTTTAGGGGCTACTGCACAAGTAACAAACCAGCCTGTTTGCCCTGGGTCACTGTGGGTTTTCCACCTTGCTCTTTTTCTCTCCTTGGTGCTTTTCATGTTGGAAACAGCTCCAAAATAGCCAGAGTCTTTGGAATGACACTTCCCTTACCATCATCCTTAATGATCTGACAGTGGTGGAGACACATCACTGTAATTGTGTTTGTCTCCTTCACTGGCTTTTCCTTGTAAATTTGTTCCTTGAATTTATTTCTGGATGGCAGATGTGTTAATGGCTGGGCAGTTTAATGTGTTTATCTTTTGTGTGCTGTATATTTTGGATATAGAAACAGAGAAGAGATAAGTGTGAAGAAACCACTTCTGCATTAATGCCAGCAATTCTGACATTATAAATATATATGAGAGAGTTTCCATGATTATATTTTAATGTTTTGTTTAATGCATTGACTCTCTGGGGATGAAACAAGATAAAACCTCATTTGTATAATTTAAATGGCTAGCAATAAAACTAGGAGCAAAAAAAGGACCAATTAAATAGCCATGCTTTCTAACCCATGCAGATCCCATTCCCTTGGAAGGTCCAGCCCCTGCAATGGAGCCTGTGTGGCTCCAGCCCCTTGTGTCCTGGACAGAAGCCATGGGCTGTGGAGCTTGTGGCACCAAAGCCTGGCACCTCCTCAAGGAGGGAAGTCAAGCCAAGCTGAGGCTCTTGTGATGTTACAAGGGAGGCACAGGGACCCTTTTCCATTGGAGAGGCAGTGGAAAGGACAGCAGGGACTGGCAGGACCAGTCCTCCCCACCCCTGTGCGAACAGCAGACCATCCTAGACCATCCCAAACCATCCTAGACCATCCCAAACCATCCTAGACCACTCCAGACCATCCCAAACCATCCCAGACCACCTCAGACCACCCCAGACCATCCCAGACCATCCCAGAGCACTCCAGACCACCCCAGACCACCCCTGACCATCCCAAACCATCCTAGACCATCCCAAACCATCCTAGACCACTCCAGACCATCCCAGACCACCCCAGACCATCCTAGACCATCCCAGACCACCCCAGACCATCCCAGACCATCCTAGACCATCCCAGACCATCCCAGACCATCCCAGACCATCCCAGACCATCTCAGGCCATCCCATTGTGAGAGGTGAGGCATATAAAAGAAGACAAATTTGTGTAGTCCCCGTGTTGGTTGTTTGGCACTTGAGCAATTCCTCCTAGCAGAAGTGCTCACCTGTGGTTTCATAGTTTAGGTTCCTTCTTGCTGCTTCACTGTCTGTGTTGTTTTCAGCTTTGTGTCTTTTTTTCAGGGTGGCACTCCATCACCTCACCCCTTTGTTCTCAGATTTCTCTTATCCAGCACAGCATGCCAAAGAACAAAAATTACAATTCTTAGCTTTTCTCACAGTTGAGAAAAGGACTTGGGGAAAAACAAAAGCCCCAACAAACCCCACAGCAATAATCTAACAAAAGATTTCCCATGGGCAAAGGCTGCTGGACCAAACATGCTGAAGCTTATCAGCAAAATGAAACACTGCTTTTCTCTTTCCCACTCCTTTGGAGCTCTCCCACCAGCACTGCACAGCTCTGCTCCCACAGAGCAGGACACAGAAAGTGCCATGCCCTGAGAGCTTCCTCCAGTCACCTCTAATTGCCAGCAGAGAGCAGTCCATGGGTTGTGGCCCTTGTTTCTGTGCTACAAGAGCAGGCAGCAGAGATTGCCTCTGGTTAGGCAGCTTTAAGACAGCAGACAAGAAAATTTAAGCTCTTGCTGTCCAGTTGTGTTGTACCTTTGCAGCCAAGCCAGCCTGGAGCCAGGAGCATCCCACGTGCCCTGGCAGAGCCTCTCTTGGCTTCCCCTGGCAGTGGGTTTGGAGGAAGGGGAGCTGCTCCATGAGCACTTTCAGACCCCCACATCCATCACTGCCCCCCCGTTTTCCCAAGTTTTGTTTTTTGCTTGATGAAGCAAAGACTGGGAAAGAGTTGTTTGCTGTTTCTGGGAGTTCTGGCTTCCAGCTCTGGCACTGAGCCTTGAAGAAAAGCTTTGCTGTTTCCATGACAAAATTGGCAGCTTTCTGGCTTCTGGGCTGTCATGCCTGGACTTCAGGAAGAGAATTAAGGAGATGAGATCAAAAAGAGCATTTTGTTATTTGAGAGCAAAGACTTTCCCATCCTACTCAGTGTTCCCACGCTGTGCTTGCAGATGCAGAAACGTGGCTGCTGTAGGTGTTTTTCTTCCAGGATGTGTGTCTGTAGATCCATTTGAATCCACACAGTTGGTCCTGTGTGACATGGTCTTGGTTAAGCCATGAATTTCCATTCACAGCCTGTGATCACACAGATATTCACCAACTTTTGGAGGGACCACGGTGTTCTAAGCTTGATATGCTTACACTGTAATTGGAATGATATTCATATTTATGCATTCCTTATTTCTGAAGTCTACAAGAAAAGCCCATACAGTTGGAAAACTATTTATTCTTCTTTATCTGAATTTTTTGCTGTAAGAAGCTGCACATCATCAGGACTGTGTCATTCCCTGCAAAAAACAGCCTCAAGGAAGGGGCTTAAAATCTCTCACACCAAATTGCTGGGGGACCCAGCTGCCCATTTTGGCCCCTGACAGCCTGTGTGGAACAAGCAGATGGCCAAAAAGTGTGCAGCCTTGAGACCTGAGGGTAATGAAACCACTAGCAAGAATTTCACCTTTCTGCAGGAAGAGAAAAGAATCCATTGCAGCTCAGACTTCTTGGAAAGATCTAATGTGGTATTTATTTCAGATATAAATTTGACTGTATAAAAATGACACCTTTTTACTCAGCCTGTGGTGCCAGGTCCAGCTCTCACTTGTAAATTAGGAGTAGATCCATTAAGGCTGTGGAATTACAGCAGCTGATGTGACAGGAGCCTCACCCTGGCACTATTTCATTCACTGTGTGCTTCCCTCTAATCTCCTGCGGGTGTGAATCAGAAGAAACTCTGCTGAAGCCAACAGCGGTGGGGAGGGGATGAAGGAGAAGCAGGATCTGCATTTTTTGGGCAGCAAGGAGCCTGGTGCTCTCTCCTGCTGCAGAGCAGCAGCATCTCCACTGCCTTGCTGGGCAGTCGGAGCCCTGCTGGAGAGGTGGCATCGAAAATGCTCTCGCACAAACTCTTGATCCCTCTCTGCTGTTGCTGCATGGATGCACCTCTGCACCTCCTGCCTGATGTCCCAGCTCACCACAGGCACCTTGCAGGGCTCGTTGTCCCCCCATAATCTGTTTCCCACTCACAGAGGAGCAGACTGCAGCCTTCCCCCTGCTGTGAGGACTTGGGAGGGGGAGTTTGGATCGTTTTGCCATTTTGTATCATCTCCCTGCTGCCTTTCTGCCAGGGGCTGTGCTGGGCTGTTAGCTCCTGCAGGAGCACATCCCACCTTTGTGAAGCTTTGTGAGTCAGCCCACTCCAAATACCAACGTGTACCAAGAGGCAGTGCAGGAATTTATTGTTTGCTCCCGTGCTGCCAGAGCCCAGAGGAACAACCAGACAAAGCAGAAGTGCTGGATGCAGCCTTAGGAATTGCAGGTTCAGTTCTGAGCTGGGGGAGGCAACCAGGGAGGTGACTTGAGTCCCAGTCCCACAGGTGCAGGTACCACTCACCTGCTGTGCTTGTGCCCAGCCATGCTGGAAAAGGTCTTCCTGCAGGCATGTGACTTTCTGAGATCCTTGGGCTGCCTCTGGTACTGATTACAGCAGATTTAATAGTGTTATTAGTTTAGCCACTGAGACCTTTATCAGAAGCGATTAGCAGGTGGATGAGAGCTTTAATATCCTTGGCAGATCTATTTCTCCCCCAGTAATTGCCTTAAGATGGTTTTATTTCACTGTCTGGACTTTCTCTCCTTCCCCTTTTTATCTTTTAGCTTATTTCCTGAATGTTTTGCCACATTTTCCTTCCTCACACTAAGAAACAGCAGCCCAGGACTTGTGAGCACTGGGTGATGGGATCCATCTGCCTGAAGTCTCATTCACAAAGCCCTTTAATTCAGCAGCTCCTTTCTTGTGCTGAATGTCTGAGGATAGGAAAGAGGAGGGTTGACTGAAAACACCTCAAGTGGAAAATTAAGAAAGGCAGAGGCTCTGCAGCACCTGAGGCAGCAGCCTGCACACCCAGGGATGCTGCTACTTTTGTTTGGAGGTGCTTGGCCAGCCTCAGAACAGCCACCTCTGGCAGGGACAGGGGCAGGCCACTGCTCACTGCTCTGCAGATGGGCCCCAGAGCACCTGGCAGAAGGCTGTGCATGGGAAATGCCTGCTAGGTAAAGGAATGAGTGAAGTGATTTTATCCTACAGTGCACACAGCATTTTATGTGCCATAAAACCTCCCAGAGACAAGGGTAGGGCATGTGGGGACAAGTTGTTAATTCCTGGTTCTTTCAGGTGCAGAAATACTTCATGTGTATTTTTAAAAATGAATTATCCGTGGGTAATTCACCCACCCCTCAGCGTGCAACATAAACCTGTTGTCTTAGAGTGCAATGAGTTAAGAAGGAAAAGGTTGAATGTAGAAAATGTTTAAAAGCAAAGGTCATGCTGCAGCTCCATGAGAGTTCCCCTTCTCCCCATGGGGTGAGGATAATCCCAAGGCAATCAGTGCCCCCTGCTCTGGCAGTCCTGAGCAGCTCCTCACCACTGCACTCCAGGCATTGATTTCTTCTGGGGGTGCCTTGCAATCAGCAAGAGACACCAAGCAGGAACACTCTGCTGTAGAACCCTCACTTGGAAAAAAGTAAAAAGTTCTCTGCAAGTGCTGCATCCATTTTTTTTTTTTTTATTTTTTTGCTGATATATTTTAAAATATTTCCTGGCTGTTTCAAATGAAGGAGGAAGAAATCCCTGGATCAGGGCAGCCAGGAGCCTCCTTCAGGGCCTGGCAGAGGAGCCTGGGGGTGGCAGCCACATGAGGCTGCACTGACTTTGCAGCTGTGTTGTGTCAGTTCTGAGTCTGAGGACTTGCCCTAAAGGTGTTTAGCAGGCAGAGAAAGCAACTCCTGCAGTTCCTGTACCCCTGGGCTGACCTAACCAGCAATCATTCATCCCCAGACATTTTGGGAAAGTCTTACATGATCCCTGTGCCTGCCAGTACTTTCCTGGAGGCTGAGTTTCCCACAGGGCTCCACCAATCTCTTTGGATGTACCTGCTCATAGCTGCTCTTTTATTTGCTCTTCTAGCAGCTGACAGGGATTTATTTTCATGACAAATATAATCAAAAATGTAAACTGAGGTGCACTGGTTTTTCCTAGAAGATTCACAGTGATAAATCTCTGATTCCTGGCAAGGGCATCACAAGACACTGGAAACCCAGGCAAGTCCTGCAGTCTCTGTTCTTTTAGATATTTCACTGTTTAGTTTTTTCACATCAGAAGAGCTCAGGTGCTGTTGTGTGTGGGATGTGCTGTGCTGAAGGGAGTGCAGGAGGAATGATGCTGATGTTGTGGATAACTTTCCAGCCAGCTTCCATCCTGTTTTGCATGCCAGCATCTGTAAGAATAATGTATAAAATCCCAAAATACCAGCAGGCAGGAGTTTCCCTTTGGAGGGCATTCCTCTTTCTGGGATGTTGCAGTGAAAGTGCTGACCCCTTGAAAGGGCTGATGGGTTTAGAAGAGGGATGGAGCAGCTGGTTCTGTGGTGCTGCACTGGAGTGGGCACCATGCACCATCCCCTGGGGCTCCTCAGCTCTCACTCTGCAGTGCCTGAGTGAGCATTTCTCAGCCTGTGCTCCGTCAGCATTCACGTGCCCTACCTCCAGGTGACTCTGCCTGGCAAAGTTTTACCACTGATCACATTTTCCCAGGTCTGAAATCATCCCCTGCTCTTGCCTTGCTCTTTAATGTGGAAGGATTTTCCATAGGGATGTAAAAACAAGGGTACTGAATAGAGCAAGCAATGCTCAGCCCAACAGCCAGCTCCCAGTGAGGGCTGGCAGCACGTTCTGGGAAGGAGCAAGAGTGGAAATCACAGCTTATACACCCAATGTGCTCTAGGCCAGAAGTTTCATCATTGTTTTAAAGAGCTGCTGATGGCCTTTTCTGCTGTGAAGGGTCCTCTCCTCCTGGACATGTTATTGCTTTCAGCCCTCACCACTTGCTCTGCCTGTGAGCCCAGCAGCTGCCACAGTGGGAGGAGAGGAGCTGCTTGCCCTCACACATCCTGGATAATCCTTCCACTGGCTTCCCCTGAGTATTTTGTTAGAAGGAACAGTGATTCATCAATCTCCATGTGAAGGCTAGGGAGCAGTCATGATTGTACCTACCTCAATGACACCTGCTACAAAAATTTTTCTCTTTTCTATCTCCCTGGTGGTTCCCAGAAAACAAACCTGTCACATCTTTGAGGCAGTGCTGACAGTAAGAGAACAGATCATGGAATAGGAGAGGGTTACTGAGCAGCAGCTGCTGTAAGACCTTAGCACAGCAAATGGATTCAGGCACTGGCACGGCTGCCCAGGGCTGTGCTGGAGTCCCCTTCCCTGGAGGGGTTTAAAAGATGTGGCTCTTGGAAACATGGTTTGGTGGGAGCTTGGCAGTGTTGGGTTAATGGTTGGATCTTAGAGGTCTTTCCCAACCTAAATGATTCAGTGGTTCTAAGGAAGGCTGTTCTAAACATCCTATTTCTGTAAGGTGGTAAAATGCCTGTATTGATTTGAACAGCAAAGCAGAGGAGAAAGACCCACGGGGGAAGAGTGGGACTGAGATGCATTAGCAGCATTGCTGTGGGAAAACATTGTCCTTGAGATGCCTAAAATTCACATTTCCAGTCTGCCTGGGCACAGTCAGAGAGAAACACATTTCCTCAACCACACAACGAGTATGGGATGTCTGGCTGGAGCTCCTGTGAGGAAACCATCTGTGCTCACCAGCCAGAGCTGCGTCTGCTCCCTGCTCCTCAAAGGACCAGGAGTCCCCTGAATGCCTATCAGAGCACCTGCCATCTGAAACAAGGACCTTGTGTGGCCTGGAGGACGCTCAGATGTCTTATCAGCCCTAAATATAAAGAGATCTTTTATCAGAGAGGAGAGGGAAGAAGCCACCTTCCCAAATGCTGAGGTTTCACTTCTCTGGGATCCAGGATGAGTCAGCCAGGCCCTGCTGAGCTCCACAGACCTGTTCAGGTTAATAAAATCCCTGCCAGAGCCTGGGCAGCTCACAGGATGCTGTGTGGCTTCCACGTTGACCTCACTGCTTCTCATTTACCCTTGGGTGAGAGTGACCAAAATCCATCACTACCTGGCAGCCACTGGGTAAAGCCCTGCCAAATAAATCAGTGTTGTGCACAGCAAACAGGTGTCTGCAGCACAAAAGGAGCCATTCACATCAGCACAGCACAAAGGGATTTTTCATCAGGGGAGTGAAGACATGAATGGGTCATTAGAGTGAGGGGAATTCACAGGCAGAGAGAGATAACAGGGAAAAGCAGGGGGAGATTTCACTGTAGAGACAGTGGAGAAGTGGTTGGAGTGTGGGGGGATAGAGAAGAGGCAACCAAGGAGGCAAAGAGGAGTTAAGTGAGCAATTTGACTTTATTATAGGAAAACAGGGACACTGAACAAAACTGGAAAATACATTTAGAAGTGTGGAGAGGAGATAACCTTGCCAAGTGGAAGTGACTTTTGCCTCTGTGAAGAATTTCAGTGGTTGGGAGTGCTGTGGGGCTGGAGGAAGGCACGGGCACCTGTGTCAGGAGGGGAAGGCCCAGGTACACTAATGAGAACACAGTTCCTGGTATTCCTCCTCCATGGAGGGTACAGAGGCTTCCAGGTAGGACCCAGGCATTAGCACACAAATTCAGAGAAAAGAATTCTCCTCTGGGATATTTTAAAATATTAATATCTTGCATCTTTGACTGCATCACTTGATTTTGTCCATTTTCAGAGCCAGGAAACCACAGGGAATGGAGCTCTGTGGTCCCTTCATTGTAGTTTATCCAGGGCAGGATTAAATATACAGGTCAGGGCAATGTTGGGGTTACAATATTGTGTTACATTTGGTCTGGGGATGGAGAACATCTTTTTACAGACAAGGAATCAGTGGGCATTCAGAGTGACCTTTTGATGCTCCTCAGTCTGCCACATTTTGCCAGCCCTAAAAATATGCCTTGAAAGAGAAAATAAAATCTCTACAGGCTTTTCTCCACAGCTACTAAAAGATCAGGCAGTATGTACGCTCCTATATCACCTGCAAAAATGCAGATGCTCTCATCTCCAGCACACATAAAAGCCATAAATCTGGGTAGTTGTAATGTCTTGTTCATTCATATAAAGAGAACACAAATTGTGGATGGCACTGCCTGGTAAGGAGGAATCTTTCACTTCCCAGGCAGATCATTGTCAACATTAAACATTATTGAGTGATCATTACAAGGGTTACATTGAATGGCTATTTTCTTATCTCTATTTTTTTGCCTACAAAAGGCACCCTGGAAGGCAGCAGGATATCATATGAAACTTGGATTTCCTTAAACATCCTTCCCTTGTTCAGTAATAATAATAATAATAATAATAATAAAGCCCCCAGTCATCAGAAGCCTCTGAGTTCCTTTAAATTCAAAATCCTCTCACAGGGACGCTGCTGTTTTCAGTCTGGGCTTTGCTAAGGGGACAAACCTGCTGTGCCAGGAGCTGGGGCACAAGCATCTGGGCATGGGCTCTCTCCCCTGGCATTGGGCAGCGAAGGGTTCATCTCTGGTATCATTCCATCCTTTTGGATTTTTGTTGCACATTTTTTGTCTCCTACCTGTTGCCTGATCTGTTTTCTGATGTGTTTTCTCTTGGACCTTGGGGAGAAAGGTCTCCTTTGTGCTCAGAACAACAGAATGCTCAAGCTATACTGGAGTCTTTCAATGCTAACAGAATAAAAGTATACCATTTATTTATCAAAGTCTCCTTTAAAGGAGGAGATGGACAAAACAGGTTTTAACCTACTTGTGATGCTCAGGAAAAGCAAGCACTTTGATTCGCTCCTTCCCAGACAAACAGCATTGCATTGCTTGTATCTGATTTTATTACCTATAAACCACTTTCTATTTTTGTTTTCACATGCCATTGACTTTGTTTGGTACAGACACAGCTGAACAAGGCTGGTTTTTCAAGTGCAAATCATGTTAATAGATGCCCAGTTCTTTCCACTCCATACACAGGAGCACCACTGTAAGAAAGAGAGCTGGTGCCCAAAAAAATATTTTCCTGTTTCATTTCCTAAATTACCTCTGAGCCACATTATCCCTTCTGAATTCCAAAATGTGGAATGGTGATGGTTGCTTTAGTACTTCTGGCATGGTCTCTTCAAATAAGGAGAATTTATTTGCGTGGAGGAGTGAAACAATATGAGCAGACAATGAAATCTCAAGTGGTAAAGTGTGTGAAATTCTCCATTTACTATTACTTTTTATGATGCTGTTTCCAGCTTTTCTTCACTGCTTGCAACTACAACTGATGGATTTGGAGCACAGAGTGCCTCTTATCACTGCTCTTCATCAGCAAGTGTGAGCAGCAGCAAGCAGTCAAATCGTTGCTGTACCCAAACAGCATCTCTGCATCCAGGGATGGAGCTGCAGGGAGAGCTCACTCGTTGGGAACTTGATCTGCCTAATTATGTGACTGTTGACTGGGCAACAGGCTGCACACCCAGTTGTCCCCAGTAAAAATAATTTGTCTTAAAATTTCATCTGAGTTAAAATACATCATCTTTTTATCTCATTACCTGTTTGTTTCCCTGTCACAGCATTTTTGAAATGGTATCAAGAGTTATTAGAAGAAAGCTCTTTTCTGTCATTAAAATACCAGGTTCAGAAAGATCTCCAGAGTCCTGGAATGCAGATGAGGGCATGAGTGGCACTTCCTGAGCAGAATTACAAGGAAGTGTTCTCACTGGAGACAGTATTCAGAGGTGGATGCTGGCAGGAGTTCAAGTGTCCACACTTGGTCTTATGGCCATGACTTCCCTGACATCTCCTGTCCATGGAGGGGGTGCTGGAGGGTCCTTTCCTTGCAGGCTCCACTGAACTCCGGTAAGAGAGCAGCTCTGGGACTGAGGAATGAGTTGTCCCTTCAGACAGAGAGAAGTTAAAGAGAGAGACCATCCTTTGGTGGTATTTGCTCTTCATTTCCTTGGCTGATCTGTAGAGGTTCCCAACAAAGCAATAACATATCGGGTTGAGACTGGAATTGGTGAGGCCGAGCCACTGGGCAAAAGGCCTGAGCTGCAGGATCCAAGGAGAAGGAGTCACATCCTGCAAAGACTTGGGGATGTTGAAATCAATCCAGATGTCCATCAGGTAGACGGGCAGCCAAGAGATGGCGAAGAGCAGCACCAGGGCCACCACCATCTGTGCCACCTTCCTGCGGATCTTCAGCCTGGAGGCCGGCAGGGACCGGTTCAGGGCAGAGCTCTCCTTCAGCTGGCTGCTGCGGCTCCACAGGCGCCTCACCGTCAGGAAGCAGATCACCATGTTGAACAGGACGGGCAGGCAGTACAGGGCACAGAAGAGCAGAAAGTTGTAGGCTTGCTTGAGTCTCTCCTGAGGCCAGATCTCCCTGCAGATGGAAAACACCAGGGGCAAGCCCTCCACCACCCCGATCTCATCCCGTTTGTTCATGAAGATGAGGGGCATGCATATCCCTGAGGACAGCAACCACACCACCAGGATGGTGCTGAGGATCCTCTTCTGGGTGAAGAAGGAGCGGGCGTTGAGCGGGTTGTGCACGCTGTAGTACCGGTTCACGCTGATGACCGTCAGGCTGAGGACGCTGGCGGACACAGAAACGGCCTGGATGAAGGGCACTGCCCGGCAGAGGAAGTCCCCGTACACCCAGGCTTTGTAGATGAGGTTGCCCACGGTGATGGGCATGCAGATGCACACCACCATGAGGTCACACACTGCCAGGTTGATGAGGAGGCTGCGGGTGGCGCTCAGGCTGGACGTGCGGCTCCGGCGCTTGCGGGTCAGCACCCTGATGGACATGATGTTGCCCACGAAGCCCACCACAAAGGACAGCAAGTACATCACCGTGAGGCTGATGGTCACAGGCTCCTTTGCAAAGAGGAAGAGCATCTTCTCCAGCTCTTCCCACCCCAGCTCCTGGCTGCCGTTCCAGAGCCCGCCTTGGGTCTGGTTCTCCTCCTGCCAGAGCTGCAGAGGGTCAGGGGGGGCCCCGGGTTCTGGGGAGGACGAATCCATGGCTGAGTCCCCCCCCGGGTAACCTGGGCTAACGGGGCAGAGCCTTCTGCACAGCTTCCAGTGCTCCGGACATGGCGAGCTGCGATCAGCCCTGCCTGCAAAAGAGCGTGTGGAGAAGGGGGATCAGCGGGGGCTCGGAGCAGCGATCGCCCTTCAAGGGGAGCTTCTTATCCGCAACTTAGTTGAGAAGCGGCCGTAGCGCGGGGCGGCCGGGCTGGGCAGCGCGGCACCGGCACCGGCACCGCTCCGGCAGCAGCGGCGGGACCGACGGGAGCCCCTGCCCGGCCTCGGAGGGACGGCGCCTCCGCTGGGAGGGCGGGGAAGGAGCCCCGGACCCCCGGCAGCCCGGAGAGCAGCCCCGGCCTCGGTCCGCAGCCACTCCCCCGCTCCCTCTGTCCCTCACTCCCTCCTTCCCCGGAAAGTTGCGTGTGCCGCGGCCGCGCTGCCGGACCCCTGCTCCGGGCTATCCCCAGGTCCCGGTCCCCCCGGTCCCTCCCGGTCCCTCCCGGTCCCTCCCGGTTCCCCGTCTCTCCCGCGGTCCCGCGGCGCGACGGCACTCACCGGGCGGAGGGCGGGCAGCGCCGGCCGGGCTCCTCCCGCCGGCAGCTCTGCCGTGGATGTGTGCGTGTGTCCGTGTGTCCCCGTGTCCGTGTGTCCGTGCGTGTGTGCGGCGGCAGCGCCCGACCCGCTGCCACAGGCGCGTGCTCGCACCCACGCACCCACCGCACCGCCAGCCCCGCGCTCACCGCGCGGCGCGCACACGCTGCACACCCCGCACACCCTGCACAGCCCACACAGCCCGCACACAGCCCTGCACACCCCGCACACCCTGCACAGCCCACACAGCCCGCACACAGCCCTGCACACCCCGCACACCCTGCACACCCCGCACACCCTGCACAGCCCACACACCCTGCACAGCCCACACAGCCCGCACAGCCCGCACACAGCCCTGCACACCCCGCACACCCTGCACACCCCGCACACCCTGCACACCCCGCACACCCTGCACAGCCCACACAGCCCGCACAGCCCGCAGACAGCCCTGCGCACCCTGCACACCCTGCACACCCTGCACAGCCCCGCACACCCCGCAGACAGCCCTGCACACAGCCCCGCACACCCTGCACACCCTGCACACCGAGCACACAGCCCTGCACACCCTGCACAACCCACACACCCTGCACACAGCTCTGCGCACCCCGCACACGCTGCACACCCCGCACGCACCGCACACGCTGCACGCTGTGCACACACTGTACCCAGCCCCGCACACTGCCCCGCACGCTCCGCACAAGCACAAAGCCACACAGAGTTCTGTCCTGCGACCCCCGCACACGCACGCACACACGCGGACCCCGACAGACCCTACACACATCCCTCAGCACGCTCTGTCCACACTCCCTTTGCACACTCCCTTTGCACGAATCCTTCCTAGAGGCGTCCCGCACACCCGCAGGCACCCTGAGCATCCACCGCCCCGCTCCCTCCTCACTCCCGCACCCACTCCCGCACCTCTGCGTGGCCCCGCACGCTTTGCACCCCCAGAGCCTTCCCGTGCACCCCTCCCCGCACACGCAGGTGCGGCTCAACCCCGCAGCCCCTCCGCACCCCAAGAACACCCGCACACACCCCCACACACACATACACATACCCACACACACACACACACGCACACACGCACACCCACACGCACCCCACTCTCCCGCCGCAAAGCAGCCCCCGTCCCTCCGCCGGCAGCGCGGGACAGGCCGAGCTGGAAGGAGCCGAGCCCTGCCCGGGCCAGCCCGGGATATTTTAAGCCGAGCCGAACCGTGCCAGCCGCCCCTCCCGCCCGTGGTGCTGAAGGGACAGCTCCGGGCGGGCCGGGCACGGAGTGGGCAGGGACCGGGCGGGGCTGGGACAGTCGGGGATTGCCCCTGAGGGTCGCCTCCTCCTCCTCCTCCTCCTCCTCCTCCTCCTCCTCTCGCTGGGTTCAGCTGTGGCACAGCGGGGAGGATCCTGCTTCACTTCTACTCAAACATCCCCCACCATCCCGAGTTTCTGGCGGACCCCGGCACGCCGAGGGTTAACAGCACCGCAGGTGGGATGGGAACTCACCCGGACGAGGAGCGCCGCGCAAAGAAACCAAACTTCTGGTGTTTTCTGTGGAATTGAAGGAATGGGGGAAAGGAACGTTTATGGGGAAAAGTGTCTTGAAAGGTTGAAGTGGTTGTTTGGGGAGCAAGGTTGGTTTGTAAAATGGAACTTTTGACTGGAGGTGCTCAGAGGATGTCAGTGTATCACAGGGGACAATGTTTGATGAGAGGAATTCATAGCTCTGCCTGAAATGTTTAGTTTTTATTCTCTTTCTTTGCCTTCTCTGAGGGAGAGCAAAGTAACAAATACAGCCCAGTGGAGGCTGCTCGTCACTGAACAGTGAATGCCCTTGATTTCACTGGGAAATTCCCCATCCTTTTTATTCTATGCATGTGAAAGCAGAAAGTAAACATTTTTGGTCAGCTTTACGTGAAATGAAAGGAAGATCAGTGGTGGAGCTACGCTGAGGGGGGTGGCAGGCAGATGTGATCAGCCTGTAAACCTCTGCTGGCTGAGAATGCATTTGCTCCAAGTGTGTAACTGCTCATTCTCCCACAGTTCTCTGTCTGTGTATTTATAGGTCTTCAGAGACAAACAGCTTCCACAAACTAATTGCAGAGTGTTGCCCAGAGCACCAGGTACACATTATTCCACACAGTGAAATGCGTGGATACTCCCATGGATACCTAAAATCTGCTGCAGTTTCACAGCTGCTCCATAAGCAAATAGATCTGTGGCAATGAGGCAACTACAGAGACCAGCCTTGGAGCTGGCAATTGGAAATCTCCATGCACCCGAGCCCTTGCCAGCCTCTGACAGCCTCCCTACAGCACACCTGCCATTTACACATGGAAAACACAGGATGGAGGTGATAAAGTCAACATTTTTAGTAGGGTATTAACAGAATACAAGAGAGGAGCGTGAAGAAACGCAGAAATGTGCCAGGGCTTGTTTTGTCCAGGTAGTTGCCTTCCAAGTGTTCAAGCTAATAAATGCATTTAACTTCTTTCTTTCTCCTCGGTGCACTCTATTTGTAACTCGCATGATTTACTGCAGAGGGACCTTTAGGACTTCAAGACTAAATTACTAAGTTAATCAATGGTTTGATATAATTAGAATGAATCTGCTTTTGCATCCATTGACACAACTCACAAATGCCAAGTCATCTCTAGCAGCAAATGACAAATTCATCCACTGTGTGCAGCTGACAGGGAGCACAGGGCATTGATTATCACGAGTTCATTGATTCTAACAAGTTCAAAGTCACCAGATAACTCAAGATGGGGAATCTCCAGCTAAAAGAAATGCTGTACCCTTTTCACTTTGGTTTGCCTCTTACAGAACAGCTTTGAAGTGGAAGCTAAATAAAGTCCACCGGAGATAGGAGGCAACCTTCAGCAGCAAGGGCAATGGGCTGTGATCATACAGCAAAGCACATCAGAAATAACCCACTGGTCTCACTGGAGTTACAGCTGTGAACAACTGACCTGAGAGGAGTGAGTCAGCCACTTTGGGGCTTCGCCAGAATCTCAAAAAACCTCACAATTCCCATGCCAGCTACAAGTGCCCAACCCTGCCCTGCCCACTGCGCAGCAGAGTCCCGGGCCAGGGTAAATTTAGCTTTGCAGCCTCAGCACAACCTCCCTGCTCCCACTGCAGCAGGAGCTGGGTATCACACAGAGCTGCAGTGATGCTCTGCTGTCCCAACAATGGGTGCAAATCCAGGAAACCCTGAGGATTTTCCAGCTTGGGCTGGACCTTGACAGTGTGAAGCTAGAGCAAACCCTCTGGCTGTGCATCTCCTTGCAGTAGCTCGTGTGCTGTCCTTACTCTAACTTTTCCCCCTGCTAGCCAGGCTCCCTGCCAGGATTTGGGGGATACACAGCCCTGTGTGGTCCCCAGTGCATCTGCATCCCTGACCTCTGTGTGATGGCTGGCACCTGACCAAAGGGCACTTGGCTCTCTTGGCTTTGTCCCAGTGCCCATCCCGATGTACCTGATGAGTCTCAGCTGGCACAGTTTGAGGTGAAGGCCTGTTGGGAGGAAATAGCTGCTCTCCCCTCCGGTGCTTGCCCAGCAGGTTGGTGGGATGGGGTTTGCCCCCTTCACAGAGGTGAAACAGAATTTGGGCTTGTCTCAGTCCAGCAGGGCTGGGTTGGTGCCACTGGGACAGATTGTCAATGGTGCTGCCTGTGTCAGGTGAGCTAGCAGCGCATTGCAGGGTGTTAGGGGTGAGCACTGGCACTGGTGAAATTGTTTCCCACCTGATTTTGCTGGGAGGTGCTGTTAACACTGCCCTTGGGAAGCACTGGATAAAACCCACCTCCACTGCCCCTTGTCCCTTCTGCCTGCCACACTTTGGACCAATGGCACGGGCACAGGAGGGGACCTGGGGCTAAGGGAGACTCCCCCAGCCCTCCGGGACCCTGCTGGGAAGCTGTGTGTGAGCATTTCTAACGCTGAGTAATACAGAAAATACAGAAACCTGGCTCTCTTGCCATCAGGAGAGAGTAACAACATCACCATTAACTCACGTAACTCCCCAAATTCTCTGTGCCATCGGGCCGGGATCTCTGAGCTGGCTTTGTCGCTCCCTCTGCTGGTGACTGCTCCGTCCCCGTGGCAGCGCTGCTCCGGCACCGCCGTTTTGGGGCCAAAACGAGCTATTTTTGGTCCCAGGGTCCGGGTCCTCATCACAGCTCCCGTGTGACATTCACAGATGTCAGCGCTTTGATGCTGCTGTCAATCCAGGATGAGATAAGAGGCCAACGCTGCTCCCAATCAAAGGCAATACAAAGGAGATGCCAAGTGCACTTCAGATTCTTTGAAAATAAAATAGAGAAGCAAATAAAAAACATCTGGGAATTGATGTTTGTTGTTTGTAATTACTTCCATGAGAGAGAAAATCTTTGTTCTCCCACTAGTCTTCCCTCAATCAAAGAATGAAATATTTAAACTATCTCCAGTCTCCTTTGGAGGATTTTAAATGGAGAATGTGTGCATTTTTATGTCTGAGAATATTCACTGGTCTGTTTTCATAAACAGATATGTGCCAAATTCCATATCTTCTGTCCTTTTTATTGGATGCCTTTTAGATTAAGTGTTCCGGAAATGTAGTGGCTGAAAGAAAAAGATAATTTTGCACAGAAGAATTTGTCTAATACAATGTTCACCGGCTCAAGAACAATGAAACACCATTTTGGCATTGGAGTGATTGAAAATTCTGTCTTTCAGATGTCTTTGCTTGAGGTTTTTGCAGAAGTTCAGGCAAGTAGCAGGCTGGGAATGCAGGGCTAAAAATGTTCCTGCAGAGCCCCTGTTTAAACCCAGGGCCACACCAAGTGAACTTGACCCTCTCCCATTAAATGGAGGATCCTGAATGGATGTGCAATGAGTAACAAAGTGAGGGTTTTAAGGAGAAATCAGTGCTGTGGATTCCTGAATCGCTGCACACGTTTACAGAGAAGATTTTGAAGTGATAATGAGCATCAGGTCAAGCCTTTGAGAAGTTAAGGGTGCCAGGACTTGGCAGAGGAGGCAGCTGACACACAAAGCAGCCTCCAACACTGCCTGCATTCATGCAGCCTTCTCTCCCTGGAGAGCTGGGACCTAGGGTCCTCAGAGGCAATGATGGGGTTTCCTCCATGCCCACGTTTTGTGTGGTGCTCTCACCCTCCTGCTCAGTACAGGCCCCATAAACCCTGGGGAGAAATATTTAGAACCAGACTGAAAGCAAAGCATGAGCAAAGCACCAGAATGAGCAGATTTGGTGATTGAGGGAATCTGGTGGTCTGAGCAGGTTTCTGGGGCTCCATTTCACCCTGTTATGGCTCCAAGCAGTTTTTCACTGGACTGGTACTGCCAGGTGAGACAGCATTGAGAGCAGGGGCTGGTAAATCCTCCCTCCTTCTACCTGCACTGCTCCACATTTGAATATCAATACATCTTCCTTGGTGCTCTATACCCAGGTGCAACAGGCTAATAAAGGGCTTTTCAGACGACAAATCTTCCTGGGTTTCATCAGCTGATTGCCATCTGGGGGAAGTCTGACAAAGGCTTTAAATTTGCCACTGTTTTGCCTTTTCCCAGCTGCAGAGGCTTGCAGAGGGGAAATGCGGGGAGGCAGGAAGGAAAGGCTCTGCAGAAAAAAAAAACCAACAACATTCTCAGGGCCCAGATCTGCTCGTATCAGAGAGGAGATAAAGATTTTTGAGAATACAATAGGAGGGAGTTTGTCTTTCTGAGTGAAATAACTTACTCTCAGCCTAGGTGACACTTGGCCTGACTGTCACAAAGCAGATACCTCAGGGATCAGGTTGCAATAAGAATTAGAACTTGAGCATGTTTGCAACAAGGGCTTAGTGATCAGTCAAGTGTTTTGTGTTAAAAATCAGCTTTCCTATATTTTATACTTGCAGTGAGAGAATTCTTAGGATTTGTGCTCTCTGGATTCAAGAGAGGATTAGCTGGGAAGCAGGGAGAGATGTGATTCTAGTTCTGAATGTTCTCCAATGTTTTGACAGTATAAGATAATCTGTGAGCTGCTATTTATTTTCAGCAGCCTTTTAGAAGGAATCCCCACAACTAAAGCAAACCAGGCAGGCAGAGGCTTCGAGGGGCTGTTAAACTCTTGTCAGGATCAGTTGCACACTTTTTTTCCTCCCTAATGCCTCACCTCTCTCGGTGCAGTGACTCATGTGGAAAGGCTCAGGCAATTTACTGGAAGTACAATCACTGCCCTCTCATCACCACTGACTGTGTCTGTCCTTCTGCTTCCAGAGTGTGCTCCCAGCTCAGAGGAGCTGCAGGAAATGAAAGCTGACAATGGCTGCAGCTCGCCACAGAGGCGGAGGAGGTGACAAGGTGAAATAGCTGCATCTCAGCTTCACTCCCAATTTTTGAAACCAGAAAGGTTTTCATGCCATAGATCAAACAGCAGCTGCTATGCCTTTGGAAAAGGGATGTATCAAGGAAAGGGAGGAAAATGAAGGGTTTGTTGGTGGTTCTTTCATCATTTCTGGCACGAAACAAGCTAGAAAAATGCTGGTTAGCATGGGAGAGCAGAGTGATGGTGTCTGTGTGCAGGTGGATGGAAACTCCTCGGGCTGGTGAGCTGCTCAGCAACCCTCAGCCCCACTGAGAGCAGGGGCTGGCTCAGCTGTGACACTTGGAGGGATTCATCATGGGGCCTGCTGGCTCACTAAGGCTTGGGGCAACACCTGACAGATGATGGAAAGTCCCAGCCCAAGGTACCCATGGGCTCCAGGGTCAGGCCCAGAGTGCAGGGGGAGAGCACCAGGCTGGAGACAAAACCACCTGGTTCCCTCCTTCCTTTTCTGCTCCCATTTCCTGCAAGTGCCTTGGTTCCCTCACTGCACAAGGGTGTTATGACAGTTCTTTTTATACTTGGATCTTTTTAAGTGCTTTTTAAGACCCCAAAAATCTTTCAATAATGGGATGGTGCAGAGGAAACATCCAGATCTCCGCAGGCTGTTGTCTTGTGCTCTGCTAAAACCAGAGATTTGGCTACTGATGTCCATATAGCTTGAAGAAATAACATGATAAATTGCATCTGGCCTTGGCAAGAGGGTCTTGGACAGACTGTGGGGCTGCAGGACCAGCAAATCTGGGCATCAGGCTAATTTCTGTCACGCTTTCCTCAGGCAGTATTGATGCACAATAACTCAGCTGCTAAATAAAGTGATACCATCAGCTTCCAATTCTTCAACTTCTAGACCAGAGCCTTTCTTTCAGAAAATAATCCCTCTCCAGGCTTTCATGTCTGGAGCTGGTACCTGCCACCATGCATACAAAATCAGGGCTGGGAGGTGTGCTTTCCTGCCTGAGCTGGCTGGAGATGCTGAAAATGGCTTTACAAACCTCTCTTTAATTGCAATGCAAGAAACACCCCTCTGCCTTCCTGCAGAGACTCTTCTAGCTGCATTCTGGGGCTGCCTGTAGCCTCAGAAATTCCCTTTCCCCACCAGAACTCAGAGCTGCTACTCCTTTCCTCTTGTTTTACTTTCCTCACACTCTCCAGAAAAAGGCTGAACGTTTCCCCTCTGTGTTTCTCAGTCCTGCCAGCAAACACCTGTGACTGCTGAGCATTTAAGGAGTTGGACAGCCCACAAGGGTTGAATAAGCAACCTCTTAGACAGGGACTCAGAGATGCAGTGCAGAAAGTCACTGCTGATAAGGTCTGCACTTCTGGCAGGTGTTTCTGTGCTGGGAAAACAGCCCTTGGGGGATGGGGATAATTGGAGATGCCACAGACAAGGGGCCAGGGTCACTGAGCTGTGCCACAACACAGCTGCTTAGTGTGAGTGAGGAGAAGGTCTGTGCTGCTGTTTCCACCAGGAGATGTTCAGGGGAGCATCAAAATAGGGGGAGAAAGGGAATTTTAAATTAAATGTTAAAGAACTGCCCTCCTCCTGCCTTTCTTCACCACAGCTGCCTTCTAGCACTGAGGAAGTAGCTAAACACCCAGCATCAAATTTGGTAGGTTTGGGGTTTTTTTTCTGCAGGGATGGAAAAGAAAGAAAACAGAGGTTGAAAGAAGATGTACCAAGTTGCAAAGTGAGTACGGGGCAGATGCAGCCTGTGTGACTTTCTTCTGTTTTAGAACTTTCCTGAAAGATTTTGTCACTGCATTGGCAACAAGTCCTTGCCCTTTCCTCCCCCATTTCCTGCCTCCAGGCAGGACCCAGGCTGATATTAATTGTATTAATTGTCACTTGCTGAGGCTGGCAGGGCTGGTGTCAGTCAGCCCAGTCATGTCCCCAGGCTGCTGCTGTGCTGGTGAGATGTGACTGAGGCTGAGGAGGGTTTGCTCAGCAGCCTGTGGGGGAATTGCTGGGGTGTGTGGGGATTGCCAGGGCTGTCAGGGACACCCAGGAGCAGCTCTGGTCATGCATCAGCAGATGCTCCACAGGAGATCTGTGAAACTGCCAGAGGGGCCCTGAGCCCCTGGAGCTCTGGCACAGCTCAAGGATGAAGATTTATGAGCCTGACTTTCCCCTTGTTGATCTGGGGATGAACCAGAGCGTTTCTGAGCTCTGCAGATCCACTCCAAATGAGGAGAACTGGTGGGAAAGGGAGAGCCCATGTGGGAGGTCATCACTTCTGTCACTTTTGCCTCCTGAGACACATCTCTCTTTTCCAGGTATCCTTTCCTGGTCTGTGTGAGCCACACAAGCAGCAACTGCTGCTTTAGCTGCAGATCCTGACTAGGACAGCCCCTACCCCATCCCACAGCAATGTTCTCTCTGGAACATTCCAGCTGGATTCTCTGCAGAATTTGGCCAAAGCAAAAATGCAGAGCTTTGTCACAGACATGTTTTATGAAAAATCTTTTCGTTAGGATCTTCTCTCCTGAGAAGCTGAGAGGCCTCAGAAACGAAATGTAAACAATAATTATCTGCTGCTGTGGAATGCAACAGGTGCATCTTTGATTGGTCTCATGTGGTTGTTTTAAATTAATGGCCAATCACAGTCCAGCTGTCTCAGACTCTGGTCAGTCACAAGGTTTTATTATCATTCCATTCCTTTCTATTCCTTGCAAGCCTTCTAATGAAGTCCTTTCTTCTATTCTTTTAGCATAGTCTTAATATATCATTTTCTTTTAATATAATAGATATCATAAAATAATAAATGAGCCTTCTGAAACATGGAGTCAAGATTCTCATCTCTTCCCATGTCAGGGTTCCCTGCAAATTCCTACAGAGCTTGACCTTGAGGCTGGGCAGTGAAATTCTGGTGGGAGATCCTCCAGTGCTGCACCCCCAGCTGCTGCAGCCCCTTCCCCTTCAAAATCCCCGGGCAGGAGCTTGTCTTCATTTATTGTCTTCATTTATTGTCTTCATTTATTGTCTCTATCAGTTCTCCCCCCAGGTCATGGACAGGAAAGCTGATAGAAATGTGGAAAAGGATTAATTTGTCCCCTTTGATCCCCTCAGTGCCAGCACATGATGCCTCCCTGCAAGCCTGGTGTGCCAGCCCTGCTCCAGAGAGTTTAATTCACCATTGTAATTGCAAGGCTTAATTTTTTTTCTGGAGTTTTCCCTCACGGGACAGATGAGGGTCACAGACTTGGAGGGCATCTCATTCTCCATAAAACTCTGCAAAACAGCTCTAAACAGCCAGCCCTGAAGTTCTGCTTCCAGCAGGGCTCTGTAGATTCCCAGACCTCTCTTGCTCTTCTGCCCCCTTCACCCTTGGCTGTGTTTTGGCTGGAGGAGGCAGCAGATAAAGCCCTGAAGGCAGCAGCAGAGCTGGGGATGTGTCAGGAGAGATTGGGCTCTCTTGGTGCAGATGGCAAAGGAGTGAGATCAGCTGCTGGCAGGAGCTGGGGGGGATGTGTCCAGGAGTCAGGGCATTATCTCTGTCTCTGCCTGATTTTTGTGGCATCTCTTTATTTATTTGTACTTGAAATGTTTTTGCCCTCTTTGTCTGTGGTCTTTTCTGGGGAACAATGAAATTGTGGGGTGTTTCTGCAGCAGGGGCTGTGGATGCAGCTGGTGGCCATATAAGTACAAAGTATTACCCTTATAAATCATTTCGTCACTTTTCCTCCGTGGAAAACGATCTGTCTTTATCAGCACCCAAAGAAAGCACAAACAGAAAGGACAATTTCTTTCAAATGCTGCTCAGCATTATCAGATGGATGACACAGAGATCCCTGCAGGCCTGGCTTTGTCTGGCTTTGTGCCTGTTTTGCTGAAGGCATGGCCACGAGAGCAAAGTGTGTTGAACCCTTGAGTTATACCATAATGCCCAGAATTTGGGTCGACTCTCTTGTCCCAGTGGTGATGGATTTATTCCAGGCCAGAGGAAGCCTCACCATCTCCAACTCTTCTGACTTGCCATTCAGACCTCTGCCATTTCCCAAACCTGTTTTCTGTTCTTTTTGGAGGGAAAATGGTACCATTTGGCACCATTTTGTGTTCCCAATGAGCCCTTTGCTACAAGAACAGGATGGTTTCCCATTAGTGCTCTTGACAGTCTGGAAAAACACTGCAAACTTCTTAACAGGTTCATGAATGTCAGGTTTATGGCATCATGTGTTGTGGTTTTCTACACCCACCTCTTCCTCACAAGTCCTTGAAACTGTAAATAGCAGGAAGTGCTGGGAATGGCCAATTTGAGCACTGAGAAAAGGCTGGAGCAAAGCTGCAACCTTCAGAGATCTCATCCAAAGGCAAGGATGGATCAGGGCTGACTTCTTATTAAGTGATTTCTCCTCAATGAAAAGGACTGGCAATGCAGGACCATCTTTGCCTTTGCCATCAGGAATATGTTCTGTCTTATATGTGAGGAATAAAGGAGTGATTGGAGGGCAGCTGTAATTGCATTTTTGGAATAAGTTCCTGTTCAGATTTAACACTGTGACATTGTGCTGTTTATGATGCGTGTAATTAAAACAAAGTAAAAATAACAACTTTTACTCTGCTGTGGCCTGGTCAAGGAGTCACAGATATGTTGTGCTCCAAGGAAGAGGCTGGAAAAGGGAAGAGGGTGCAAGGGATGAGTGGTTGTTTTGAAAGACAACTAAAAAGGGGGAGAAAAGAAAACAATAAAGCAGAGAAAAGCCAGAGGCTACCCATGCACATCCCCAGGCACTCTGCTCATTCCAAGCTTATCAAAATTTCTAGATTCACTCAGTTCCTTTTGTTTGGAGTCCAGCTGCATTCCTGGTGCATGGTGGAGGAGCCATGTGCTTTTATGTGCCTCCCCCAGCTCTTGCCCTTCTCTGACACACAGCATCACTCTGGGGTCTGTCTGGGAAGCCTGGACTTGGCAGGGGTAGAGCTGAGCAAACATCTCTCAGCTGGCGAAGGGAATTCCTGGCAACACCTGGCAAGTTGAGTCTGATCACACTGTTCTGCATGCCAGGGACCTTCACCTTGCATTTGCCCTCAAAAAAAAAAAGCAGTATTTTCCCAGAGCCAAAATCACACAGACCTCAACAGTGTCCTCCAACCCATTGGTCATGCCAGGTGCCTGGATTGGCAGGGAAGGAATGATGAGATTGATCTGCCCAGGGAGGGATGTCTCAGCAGGGATTCCCTTGGTTGATTTTATTGGCAAATCTGGTGTCATTCTTACCCAGCTCCTGGAAAGAAACATCCCTTTCCAACCCTAACATCCACATTCCCCACGTGCCCAGCTGAGGACTGGTGCTCATGCACACCCTACTCTTGGGCAAACACAATTTCTAAGGTAACATTGAGGTGTCCAGACTCCTGAAGACAGATTTTGATGTGCAGCAAAGATGATCAGACCTACAGAGCCTGTTGTGCACCTTAAGGTGTAGGGTGTCTTTGAAGGGCTGGGCTATGGTCAGCAATGTGGCTGGTGATGGGAATGACCATCCCTTCCACTCTGAGGACACATGGCCATCTCCCTGGTTGGTGGTGGCATGTGGAAATGGGGAGGAAATGATCCTTGGCTGAATCAGAAGCTCGAGGGGGAATGGTCTGTGAGAGGGTCCCAAGAGTAAGAGAGTCCCTTTACTAGAGTCTGGTCTCTAGTAAAGAGCTCGTTTGGTGATTTCCACTGAAGAAATGTCAATATCATCCAGAATCTGCAGCTTGGTGATGGATGAGAGATTCTTCTGCCGATGCTTGTACTGCAGGACTTTGTTTTCATTGATGAAAACGTGGAAATAGTCCTGGTCAGAGTAGATTTCAACCTGAAAGAGAGACTGTGTTATGTTCACGTGGCCTTACTGGACTTGTTTCCATCACATCAGGGAGCTGCTGGATCTGTCCACCCACCTCAAATCCTGCCAGAGCTGACACACACACTGCTCACCCCCACTCTGGGCAAAAAGAGGGAATAACTGAGTTTTTCCTTTCATGATAACAAAATCTGGTGGCAATGCAAAGCCCAAATTGAAAACAAATGCTGCATCCAGGGATTACTGCTGGAGCTCTGCATGGCTGTGCCAGAGCTGGGTATAAATCACCAGGTTTTAACAGGATTACCATCAGGAGACAAAGCCAGAGAGGGGATGTTGCTGGGTATGGTGTTGGCAGGAAAGGCAATGGGGAGCACCCCAGTATTGGCTGGGTTATTCCTGTTACACCTGAGGAGACCTGTGGGGGGCCAGAGTTACCTGGAAGGGCTCCTTTGCTTTGAAGGGAAAGGTGCTGTTAACCTCTTCCTGCCCCCAGTGGCTGTTGAGGAAGGAGTTGCAGACAATTCTGGAGATGGAGAGGCGAGGGTTAAAGTGGAGAGCGATTTGGTCTCCGGGATCACAGAGCAAATTAACCTCAAACCTAGGACAGAGAGAGAAAAGGGATGGAGAGCTGGGAACAATGCTTCTGGCCCCTGTGAGCCAGGGGAGCTGGGAGCAGAGCATTCCTTACATGCCTGAAGTGGAACTGGTCTCACCCTTGACCACGATGCTCCATCCAGGACAGATTCCCTCTGGATGCACGGCCTCAAACTGCAGACAAGGAGCAGGACACAGCAAGGTGGCAGAGCTGCACTGCCCCACTCAGCCCTGACACTTCTTTCTCCCATTTTCGTTGTTATCTTCTTTCTCTCCCCTTCCCACACAAGCACATTCTCTATCCCAGTCTTTTTCTCACTCCTAAATAATCTCAGAGACTCTAAACTGATAAGAAATCAAGTCTCTATGACACCCAGTTGATGAGGTGGGATTTGCTGTCCCCGAGGTCTTTTGTAAAGAGCTGAGCGGGATCAGAAAGCAAAAAATAAAAGAAGAACTTGAATGCCTTCATTGTTGTCAGGACACAAAGATGTTCTGCTTCTCTCTGCACCCGAGCAATACAAAAATCTGAAGCAGAAAACTTTGTGATGCTTTGAAGCAGAGGAACAGGTGTAAAGTGACATCCAGTCTGAGCTCATCCAGTGTTACATGGCTGATTCTTCCCAAAAGCTCCTGCCTGAGCTCCTGTTCCATGTGCTCTCCCCATCTCCAAGGTTAAATTTGCATAAAATGAGCTGGAAAATGTTCCTTTTTGAATAATTCATAGTTTTATTAAATAACTCATTTTAATAAGAAGTTCTTGCCATTTCACCCCACTTTTTTTTGTCTTTGGCACTCTAATGATCTTGCATTTCTGAGCATCCCCTCTCACAAACTTATTGCTCACATTAGGAAAATTTCCCCAGCCTTGACATCTCCACTGCCAGTTGTGTGCCTGTTTCTCCTTCCTACAGCTCAGGACTTCAACTCCCCTGTTTCTTTCTCTGTCACGAGTTCTATTTCAATGCTTTTTTGGGATATACATGTTTTTGGGCAGGAGCTGAGACATTTAGGCAGGAATTAGCAATGACCAACCTCATACCTGCATGCCTGGAGGGCAGCTTTGGGACCCCACACGTGTGGGCACCGAAAAGCTCTGACCAGTGTTCACCCCTGTGAGGCACAGAAGCTGCTGGAGCTGATGAGCTCTGGATTCCAAGAGCACCTGGCAGCACCCAGGTTCACCTGGCCTTGACCTTTAGTGTGTAATCATTGCACCAACCCCAGCAAGAGACACAGCACACACAGCAAAGAGCTGTTCCCTCTGCTGCTGGATGAAAATCTGTCCAATTGCCCGTTACTGAGCATCACAAAACTCACTTTTGCAGTAGCCTGGACCAGACTGACAGAGAGGAGCAATAATCCCTGTGTTATTCAGGATTTCTACCTGTCTGGCCCTTCTCTTCCACTTTCCTTTACCCACTGTCACTCCCATGCTTGTCACTGTCATATTTTCTGGAAAAATCTCCAATCCTTCGCCAGCATTTCTTCTCTGGGGAAGATGAGAAGCCTCAGAGAGAAATGAAAACAATAATTATCTGATCCGCTTCTCCTGTGTTTGCTGCTTTGGAATGTGGTCTGGAGATTGTTTACCACCTGGTCATTGATTGGTTTCATGGGAATTGTTTTAACTTAATGAATTGTTTACCAACTGGTCATTGCTTGATTGGTTTAATGGGAATTGTTTTAACTTAATGACCAATCACATCCAGCTGTGTCGAGGCTCTGGAGAATCACAAGTTTTTCTTTATCATTCTTGTTTTTTTTTTAATATTATTTCTTTATCATTCTTTATCATTCCCCTGTCTGTATCCTTTCTCTTTTAGTATAGTTTTATTATAGCATTCTATAATATAATATAACATAATATAATAAAATATAATACGATATATAATAGAATAGAATAGAATATATTTACATAAAATAATGAATTAGCCTTCTAAGGACATGGAGTCAGACTCACTCACCTCTCACCTCGTGCTGGGGACCCCTGCAAATGCCACCCTTGCTGTCACCCCGCCCTGTCCCCATGCTCACCCGCAGTGCCATCGCTCTCCAGCCCCGCAGCCCAGCCCGGGCACGGACAGAGGGGTTTTTATGGATGCTGCTGGCCAGGAGCCCACGTGTGCGGGGGTTGGCATCACCAGGGGGCTGAGCTGTGCTGTCAGAGCCGGGATGGGGAGCAGGAATCCCGCTGAGCGCGGCGGGGCCAGCCCGGTCAGGCGTGCGGGTCAATCCGGCCCCGCCGGGCTGGATCAGGAGCCGTGTGGTCGGACAGGGTGGAACCGTGTGGCCCAGAGGGGTCAGATGTGTCTGAGGCATGAGGGAAGGATGGGGACTCCCAAAGCTGAGGGAGATACCAGCAGTCACCTCCAGGTCCCGAGAGAAGGGAGGTGGCAGAGGAGGAATGGTGCCTATGACAGGAGCTCAGCCACACCCTGACCATCAGAGATCGCTTTTTCTCCCTGTTTCCTTTTTTCTCTCTTTGTGAGTCACAGCCTGGCCTGAAATGAGCTGATGCCAGCTTTGTCACAGCCACGTTTCCCCCTCGTGGTGCCCCGGGATGCTGCTGTGCTGAGCTCAGCACGCCCCGGTTCTGCATTTCCCTTCCCTGCTGGGGACAATGCAGGGATTTGGGAGCAGGGTGAGCGAGCCTTTGTCCAATATTTCCTGACATGGAAATGCACCAAGACATGAGCAACGTTGAAATGAATTTCAGTGATGAGGTGTTTTCATAAGCTGGGGAAGGGAGGGATGATTGTGCATGTCCCCCCCTTCCCACAGTGTAAACGTCTTAAAACCATGAAGCACTGTGCCCATCTCTGCATGCATGGGAGGCTGTGATGGTCCTTGGCTGGTCCTACAGGAATCCATGGCTTTGGTGGACTAAAACCCCTTTAATGTATAGGCCACAGCACTGGGTATTATTTAATGTTTGTTTTATTTCCAGCAGATAAGCAGAACGATATCTACAATTCCAGGCTCTGGTGCCCTTGGCAGACAACTAAAAATGCAATTCAGCAGACACAGAAGCCAACAGCCTCTCTTGGGACTGAAAAAGCCAAATCCAGGGCCGGGATTTGCCCATGTGGACTCTCACAAAGCCAAGCCTTGTGAAGCTGAGCTCTGCCCTGGTGTCTGCAGGCACTGTGCTGGGAGCAGGAGCAGAGCTCTGTGCTACAGATGGCAGCATTGGGTCGTGCAAGGGAGCCCTGAGCAGCGGCAGAGGTGCCCAGGTGGTGCTGGAAGGACAGGGACAGGGACAGGACATCCCAGTCTCTCCTTGGGTGGCTGAAGGATGATGGACATTGGTGCCTCCAATCTGCCCAGCTGCATCTTCCCCCTTCTTATGGCCTGACCCCAATATTGTGTTTTCAGCCCCCAAATCATCACTTCCTGCTCATTTCTGCTGCCTGCAAGGGACTGCAGGGAGAAAGGGCTGCTGTTGAGATACTCACAGTGATAGTGGGCAGAACAAAGCAGAATTGCTGTCCTATAGGAAAGGAGGGTCTGCAAGCTAAATAAGTGTGTTCAGTTTATAATGATGATGTTAGTGATGTCAGTGGATGGGGGTAAGGCCTGGGCACTGCAGAGCAGGTTGTGTTCAGGCAGGCTCAGCTCCTTCTCAAAGGGTGAGGCTGGGTCACCCCAAATCCAGGCAGGCCTCCCAGCCCAAATCAGGGGCTGTGATTTCCCCAGAGCACACCTCTGTGCAAGGCTTCTCCAGCCTTGCTGATCTGCTGCCTGGCAGCATTTACACCTCCTCTGCAGCCATTTCATTTATTGAGGGAATTCCTAAAACTCCTCTGTGCAAACAGGGGTCAGCCTGTGCTCTGGCCATGCTGATTTAGGAATGTGTGACCCCGGGAAGGGTTTGGGATGTTGCTTTGCTGGCTCTCCCCCGTTCCCTTTCCCACAGATCTATGGCTCTGCAATAACTTGGGATCTCCCTCCAACATTGCTGTCTACAAGGAACTGACCATGTCAGTGCTGTGTCAGGGCTGGATGCTGTGAATGCTCCTCCAGGCTTAGTATGGGAGAAAAAATACCTATAAAACCTTTGTGAGTGAAACCTTGGTGCCACAGACCGTGGTATCTCTCTGTTTCTGTGATTTATAAAGCACTGCTGTGATTTTTGGAACTGGCCAGGAGAGGGCTGGAGAGTGCAGGCAAATCCCCGAGGTAAATTATAACAAAATTCACACATGGTTCTAACTCTAACTCTCCTCTAACTCTGGAAGAGTCTGATGCAGCACCTGCTGCTGCTCTGACAGGGGTCAGTGCTGCAGCCTGCAGCTCTCATCCCTGCTGTAAGGAGACTCCAGGCTCTCTGGCAGGAGCCCCTTGCAGCTGCTCAGCCCAAGCATCCCCAGGCAGCTCATCAGAGAGCACCGAAGGAAAACATCACACCCTGAAAGGTGGCAAGAGAAACAGGGGAAGCTGACACCCTGGCACACGCTGCTGGGCTCCAGCTGAGCCTCCTGCCCCTCATTTGGGGCCAGCCCTGCTAACGAGGGCAGCCTCAGTGCTGGCAGCTTCTGGGAACGAGTGTTTGTCAGACTTTCCATTCTTTGGCCTCCTGTTAGCATGTCCCATCACCCTCCCAGTCAGGCACTGGTGCTGGGGAAGGGAAGGGCATGTTCTCTCCCCCAGCAGCTGTCTGGGTAGGTGCTGGCTGTGGGATTCTGCTTTTATTCTTGTGGATGGTAAGAAAAGGAGCCTGGTTCTGTCCCGGACAGTGCCGTGAATGCGATTCATTGAAAAGTGAAGTCTCTGCCTCCCACTGCTCTTTCCCCATGCTGGTGGGAAGGGGAAGGTGATCCCACCCCTGCACAGGGCCATGAACCCACAAAGTGCAGCTGAGGCCAAGGCTGGAGCTGCTGCTGTCCCCAGCCCAGCTCCTGCTCCCCGCTCAGGACTTCCCTTCCGCGGCTTTGAGGAGCGGGGATGAAAGGCAAGGAGTGCAAACACAAAGCATGCCTGGTTTATTTTATTTATGACTGGCCTCTGCTTAAAAGGAAACCAGCATTATCAGTCCCAGCACTGCCAGGTCAGATGAGTAAATGAAAGAGAAGGGTTTCGTTTATGACTGGGAGCTCGAGTTTGCTCTTATAAGGGCATCCTGCCAGCACTGCTGCTGCCACTGCTGCTGCTCCTGTCAGGGCTGGCCAGGCCCAGCCAGAAACTGAACCAGGCTCTTCCAGAGGTCACAGCCCTGAGGCTGAGAGTGGCAGAGATCAGGTTGTACCTACCCCTCCTTCTTTGGCTTGGGGCAGCCACATGTGCTATGACACAACATCCCTGCAGGCAGCAGATCCCAGTGGGTCCATACCCATATCTGCTGTGTGTTATCCTGCCAGGCTTGGTGAACCTGACTGCGCTTTCCTGCTCAATTCCCCAGGGAGAAAGTGGTAAAACCATGTCAGAATAAGTCCCTCTGCCCTCACCAGTGACTCCAGCTGGAAAGGAGTGCTGGGTTTGGGTCGTGGCTGGTGCTGATCTCATTGCTCCAGCTCTGTGAGGTGCAGGCAGAAGGTAAACACACACCCTGGCACAGGCTGCTGTTTGATGCCTGGGGTTTTCAGAGCCAATATTTGATGATCCGTAAATAATTGCCCTGTTGTATATGCAGGGACCTGATTTATCCTGCTCCTTGATGATACCTTCCAAACTCCTCAGGAGACATCTGTCTCCCTGTTCCTGGTGATTGATGGAGGAGGAGGAGAGCTGGCGCTGGGCCCCGTCGTGCTCCTCAGAGTCGGTGTGTGGGTGTACTGCTTGTCCCTCCATGGTGGCTCAGAGCTACAGCAATGACAGATCCTCAGGGGGAGGGAGGTTATGTATGAACTCTCCCTGCTCACTTTTATCTTGAGTCCCTGGTTCCTGAAGAGCAGCATCAGCACTGTCAAATCCCCTTTCATTCCCCACTGCTAGCTCTTGCCAACTCAGAAGTGCTTCCCAGCGGCTTCCCAGGTGAGGTTTGTCCCTGGGAGCCATTCTTCCTCAGTTTGAGCAGCTCTTATTCCATGTTGAATGATTTACTGCCCCAAAGCAGAGGGGGAGGACGAGGCACAGCAGTGGAGGGGCTGCAGCTTGGCCGTGTGCTCTGCTCCTGCTCTCAGCTGCGAGCGCAAACAACAGCACAACCATCTCCTGCTGCTGCTCCCCCTGCAAGCTCCGTGCCAGCCCCTTGGCCAGGGGGCCCACGTGGCAGCAGGTCTGAGCAGGGCCCAGGCAGGGCACACTGCGCATCCCAAAGCCTCCCTCGTGCCCGGGAGCAGCGCGTGGGCTGGAGCCGCAGCCTGAGCCCGCAGGTGGGTCTGGAGAACGTGCAGAGAGAGGAGAGCCTGGGGCGGTGGAAAGAGGGAGGGAGGCAACCTGTGAGGTTTTAGGGATGCTCTGGGGTTCAGGGAGCAGCCACAGGTGTCTCCCATATGCTGGAGCCCTTCTGGCTATTGGCAGGTTTCATGAGGATTGTTTGGGTCTGGGGAGCTTTGGAATTTGTGTAGCCCTGCTTTTTCACCATTTTCTATTGAGACTTATTAACATAAAGAGTTATGTTTATGTTATATAAAGAGGGATAGGTTCTGACATCATAAAAACTTTTCCATGCCCTTGTTTGATATCCTCATCACACCTGAAAACATTTGTCCCACAGGCTGCATCCTAGAGAAGGTCCAGTTTGGGGTCAGATGGTGACTGGCACTAAAGGGGGCAGAAAAACTCTAAAAAGAAGAAAACAATGAGACCATCAGCATCACAAACATCTCAGCCTCCTCCAGCCAGTTGCTCAGCCCAGTGCTGAGTGACCTTTCCCAGGCACAGAGAAGTGCAAATAATTCTTCCCCATGAGGAAGCTGTGCCAAGGCCAGAGCCAGCTCAGCCCCTTCCCAGCAGGAGCCAGCCTGGGGAGCTGTGTCCAAGGGCCACCATCCATCAGGGTGGCACAGACGGTGCTGTGTGGATGAGCAGTTTTCCCTCCAGGCAGATCAGTGGTGGTCAGTGCTGGGACACAATAGATGGCATCATCCTGGAGCTGCTGATAGAAGTGTGAACCCCACCCCAGGGAGACACCAGGGAGCTTAGAGGGGGCTTGGAGGCATTTGCTGGGGAGGAACTCTGGGTTTGGCCAATGAAAAGGGTTTAGGGACTGAGAGGCTTGCAGCTCTGGTCCTTCCTCCACCTCTGAGTATTTGACCACCCCTTGCACCACCACTGCTTCCTTCTCTTGGTCTTGTTGCACTGAAGCACCAGCTCATCACTGCCCTGCTGCAAGAGAGGGACAGTGACAGTAGAAGAAGGGATGTAGGGTCCACTGCCCATCCCAGGCTCTGGGAGGAGGTGGGATGACACAGGGGTGAGTGTAGGAAGGACATTTTCAGCCTGGCAGGGCATGACACACATCCAAAGGTACCAGCAGGACCCCACACACGCCTGCCTCAGGCCACCCAGTCAGCAAACCCTTGAGCTGGGAGCACTGGTCCCCTCCAAAGGGCTCTGACCTTTGCTGCTGGTGGCTGAGGAGAAGTGCTGGGTGTTGCAGCAACCTACAAGAGGCAGCTGGGGGAGGAGGATGCAGCTTTTTGCTATTTTGGAGAGCAGGGAGGAAGGGGAAGAGCTGCTAACAAAGAGTGAAACTAGAAAAATGACGACGATGACAAAAAACCTTCTCCCGTTTAGGGAACCAAATGTATTTGTTTCCTGATGAGACCAGGATAGCTCAAAGTGAGCCACAGCAGAGGCTGAGTGGCAGCTCCCAGGTCCCAGGGTGAGGCTGGGACTGTTTGAGCTGGAGAGGCACCACCAGGCCCCTGAGCCCCTGACCTGCCCAGGGGCCAGGAGCTGCCTTTGCCTCTCTCCTTTGCCTGCTCCCCTCCATCCTCTCCCCCAGCCACTGTCCAGGAGCAGCTGCCTTGCTGTCCCACCAGGCAGGAGCCAAGGAGGTGCTAGCCAATGGTAGCACATTTTTTGGAGATTTTGGGGCTCACAGAAGTGCTGAGGAATGAAGAGGGGGAATCATGGCCTTCCCTATAGCCATGTCTGCTGGTGCCCATCCTGCTGCTGGCTCCTCTGGGGCTGGAGGAGCCACAAGCCCACCTCCCCCTGGTGAGTTCTGCTCCTCTCATAGACAGTGAAATTGTTCTAGAGACAAACAAACAGCCCCTGCCCCAGGGAGCCTGTGGTCAAGACCAGGAGATGCTATGTTACTTGGTTTCTTCTCTATTTTCATTTTGGCTTTTAGACTTGCAGATGGGCTCCAGCCACAAAGTCTGGAGGCAGGTCCAGCTTCCAGCCAACTCCTGGCTTGGGTGGAGGCTGAATCCAGGCTGTTGATTCAGTCCCTCTCTATTTCTGGTGCTGGCTTTATATGTAATTTGAGTCTATATAGTTATGGATAGGAGTAAGTAGAGCGTGCGAATTTCAGCACGGGAGGTGAAGGGATGCTTTGTGAATGAAACATTTGTTAGTGCAAGGATTCAGCAAGAGGAAGGGACACAAACTGGCAGGAAGAGCACAGTGTGGGGGGATGGAGGGGTCCAGCAGGGGTTTAATCCACTGAAGGCTCCACCCAGACCCACCCACACTTTGGCTGCAGTTTTCCTGCTCATAGAGCAGCTCTGGGAATTGGGGTTGAATCCCATCTGCATCTCAGTAGCAGCTCAGGGGAAGCCAAGGCACGCTGAGGAGCTGAGGACAGAGCTGCAGCTCCAGAATGTGCTGCATCCATCTTCCCTGCTCCTGCCATGGCTGGTGGTGAGTCCCCAAGCCCTCAGGCTCAGAGGGAAATGCCATTTGCTGCAGCCAGGGGCAAAACTCCCACTGATGGAAAAGGACAAGGACTGCAGGGGTTTGGCCTTCATCTTCAAGAGAGATCTGTGGTAGCTCTGACCTGCCTCAGCACTTCATCAATCCTGGCTTGTGCTTGATGTGGATCGTAGCCTAGGGAGATGTTATCCAAGCATGACTCTGCTCCTCACATCCTCTGCTGCTACTCCTCCTCCTCCTCCTTTAGATCTCTCTGATGGGAGAAATTATCTTGTTTTCTGGAGCTTTTACCAAACTGCAAGGGGTTTTCCAAAACATCTGGAACAGCTCATGGAGTGGAGCAAAACGCTGAGGGTGGAAACAGGGTCATGGAAACAGAGGCACCCTGTTAGATTAATGCTTGGGAGCCACACTGGGACGGGCTGAGTTCAAATCCTCACCCCACTCACAAAGGAAAACAGCTGGAAAGGACACTGAGACCCTCCCCACACCACCACGTGCCTCTGGGTCCTGCTGCCCAGCAGGAGGACCCAGCAGTGCCCACCTCAGCACAGGGATGGGGCTCTGGGTTCTGCAGGGCAGCGTGGGTGTCCTGGTGTCCCAAACCCTGGTGTCCCAAACCCTGGTGTCCCAAACCCTGCTCCTAAATTCAGGCTGTGGGAGGAGCTCTAGAAAGAAGCCAGCATTTTGCAAAGGGCAAGGAGGCCCCTTGGGTTATTTGGAGGCTGCCAGCTTGGCATCCATCACTGCTGGAATACTGAGATGGCTTTGAATACAAAGCAACATGTAGTTAATTAAAAGAGGGGTGTAACTGGTGCCAAGCCCAGAAAATGATGAAAATAGACCTCTACTAACATCTCCATTTCTCCATTGGACTGATAAAGAGGATCTTGTCAATGCCACAGCCTTGGTTGTGTGGTTTGACTTGGCATCAGCCCGTGGTACAAATAGAGCAGGGGTGGAATCTGCTGCTCAGATAAATTGATAAATTCTAGCAATGCAAAGCCATCAGAGCTCACCTGAAGGGAGGACAAACAAGGCTGGGGGGTGCAGCTGTCCTGGGGAAGTGTGTGGGGTTCACAGTGGGGTTGCAAAGTGATTGGTTCTTGAGCCTCCCTGGTTTTACCTGTTAAGGGAAAAAATAAAACCCTTCTGGTAACATTTTTAGACAGCTGCTAAAAAATAAGCCTGATCACTTGACATGGTGCGAGCCAGAATTGCCTTTATTAGTACAACCACAAGGAGATTCTAGGAAAAGGGAAGGTGTGATTTATAGGATGGGACAACCTCTTTCTTGGAAAGGAAAATATGTGAAAGCCGTGGCAGAACCAGGACTTTTAGCCTTATTTCAGTGGGACACCCTCTGAAAACGCTTCTGTGGTGCCTCAGGGGTAATCCAAGCTCCCAGGGCCAGTCCTCAGATTTGTGATTTCACTGCAGTAACTCTGCCTGTGTCCCACCAGCCGTGGGGGGGTGAGGATGGAGGGTGCATTTCTGTGGCTGTGACAATGGGGTGAGAGCAGGGAGGGCCATGTCCCCAGCTCTGGTGTCCCCTTGCCAAGAGGAGGGTGGCACATTGGGAGTGTCCAGGAAAAGTGCCCCAGAAGTGATTCAGGGCCTGGAAATGTTGCTTATGCAGACAGGGTGGAGAAACTCGGTTTATTTTTTATTATTTTTTGTCATTTATTTTAGCACTATATATCGAAGAGTTTTGGCTGATGGATGATGATATCCCTAAATATCAGAACTGAGAGGGGAGAGGGTTTCGGGGGCCAACAGGAAAAGGAGGATAAGATCAAATGAATGAATACAAAAGGGTACAACTTTGGGCTGGAATGAACACTAAGGTCATCTGAAAAATTCAAATGGAGACTGGAACACCCCATCCCCCTGCACTGACTGCCACGAAATCTTTAACTTCTGCAGGGAATATTTGGGAGTTCAGGGTGAGGGATTCTTGCATGCCGTGGCTGTGCCTCCACCTGCCAGCCCACAACAGGCTCTGGGTTTTAAAACCAGATTTAAACACTGATGGCCTCAGGCTTTCCTATCCAGGCAAGAAAACAAGCTGTGAAAAAAGTAAACATGTCACTGAGGTATTTTCCTTTCAGATGGGTTGATCTTTCCAAGCTCAGAGAAAGGACACAAGGAAGCTGCTGTCAGACATGAGGATACCAGCCTTGACTTCACAAATATTTGAATAATGTTTGCTGAACTTTATGCGTTATTCCAGAAGAAACAAAAACCAAAAAAACAAAAAACAAAAACAAAAAAGGGAAGAGGAAAGGCTTCACTGGACTGTGGCAGATGTGATTCCCTCAGGTAACCTCACTGCTCAGCCCAGGCCCAGCAGCTGCTGTCACCACTGGCTGCATTTGCCCCGGCATGCCTGGATGGAATCCTTGTGGGATCCAAAGCTCCTTTTAAAAGAAGTGGTGACCCATGGGGCACCTACCCCACCTCTATCCCACCCCACAGCACCCATGGACTGCTGCCACAGGGATGGGCTCTGTGCCTTGCTCGGGGCACAGACAGGACATTGTTTGTGCAGGACCTCCCTCCAGTGCCTTCGCTGCTGAGCTCCCTCTGTGGTTTCCTGTATTTGAAGCCCTTATCTGGTATCCTGCCACCAGAACATGTGCTCAGGAGGGTGAGTTTTATGGGTTGATAAGGTTTTATTGCAGCCAGACTTATTGGTGGATGGCTGAAATAAAGAGATGGGGAGCCTGAGGAGAAGGGGTCTAGGCAGCTCCAGTTTCCACTAAACTCAGTAGTCTGGACACAGGTTTTAAGTAAAACCCAGGCAGGTTCAAGTCCAGCTCAGGCACACCTGGGAAGGTCCTTGTCAGAGAGCCCCAGGGCAGTGTCAGTTTGTACCTAGGAGTTGGGTTTCATTGAAATGTTTATTTCCATCCCCTGGCAAGGGGAAGCAGCCACAGGGATGTGGTGTACACAGTGCCCTGTCCACAGCTCAGCCCTGTAACACACCTCAGGAACCCCTCAGAACCCCAGAACAGTGAGGGCTCTCCACTGCACCCCACTAGGCCATCCCACCAGGTGTGGGTGCAATACATATATAGATTGCACCCTCTTCTGCCTCAGTTTCCCTCTCCACTCCTCACACCTCCGTCACAACCTTCCCTCCAACGTGGGCCAAGTCCTTCTCTTGGCAGCAGCTTGCATTTAACTTTTTCTCTTCCTTAGCATCAGATTAGAAATAAATTAAGCTGGCCAGTAATGACTTTGCCAGGTGCTGAGTGCTGCTGCACTTCAGCTCTGAGTGTCCTTTGTGTGCATGTGTGCACAAGCGACCAACAATGATTAAAGAGGCTTTATTAGTCCCATGACTGAGCTGTAATAGGAAAAACCTGTGTCCTTCCTGCCAGTGAGCAGCACAGGGAGAACAGCTCTGCAGGAGTGCTCTGCCCCTGCTCCTGTGCAGAGCAATGCTGTGGCCACAGGGTTAGAGGGTTTTCTGATCTCTTTTACCCCAAGGAACACACGGGGAATGTGATGTTGGACATGGAGATGGTTGTGTGTGGTCTCCTCAGGCTGTTTGTGGTCCCTTGTGGCTGCTCCCTGGGTGCTGCAGGGGACTGGGGGCCCTCACCATTCACTTCTGTTCCACGAGCTGGTGCTTCAGCCTGCCCCTGCTCATGTCCATCCAAGGACACAGGGTGATGTGGAGGCTGCAGTTCTTGGGAAGGGATTTGTTTGCAATGATTTGAACCAATCTTCCCCTAAATCCATGCTGTGACCTGACCTCCAGCACAGAAACCCCCAGAGCACTGCCAGGGAGCCTGCTCTTCCTGATTTATCCATCAAACAGAAGAATTACCTTCTAATAAACTTCAGCTTGCTCTTACCCAACCAAACACACCAGAACCTTTCCAGAATGTCTTTTACTTCTGAGATGGCAGACACCAGGGCATTCCCCTGGCTGCAGGCTGAATTGCAGGGCATAAAACAAACATCTTCAGGACAGATATTGTCAGCCACTGGCTGTGACTGCGCTGTTGGCATCCCTTGGCCCCAGGGATGTGTGACTGTCCTGGACCCACCACCATGGAAATGAATTAGGGACTTCTGGGACCTGGGATGTGCTGTGGGAGCATCAGGTCACACAAACAAAGCAGCCCAAAGTTACTGCTGCTGTCTCTGCAAGAAGGGACCAATTATTTCAAGTATTCTGGGCCAACAGATACAAACTGTGGCCAGACACAGAGCCTGCCCTGTGGATGTAAATCTGTCAGGAGGCCAAGTGATGGGGAAAGGGCTGATTTTTACATTTTGGTTGAGACCTCTTCCCAGCACAGGGCTTTAAGCTGGTGGCTCAGCCCAGCCCCACCACATCTCAGCAGAGCAAATGCTCAGCACTTCTGCCAGGCTGCAGCCAGCCAGGGGATGCTGCAGGGGGAATTTCAGGGAGCAACTAGAGTAATGCAGTAAAGAGAGAAAACAGAGCAAGATATTTTCTTTCCTCCCCCATAGCTCCACTCCTGGGGCATCCCTTCAGAACCTTCATTAATGGCAGAAGGCAAACACGGGGAGTGGGCTGTCCTTTCCCCTGGACCTGCCCCCTCTGAATCACGCTGGGCTTGCAGCATTTCCTGCAAATGCCCCCCTGGGCCCATCCCGCCCTCCTGCAGGACCCGGCGCTGCCATCCCTGCCTGCATACAAAGGAGGTTGCATCATAACTGCTTTTTAAACTCCCGGGCTTTTGAAGTCAACGCCAAAGTTTGTTTTTACACCTGATCCGAGCCAAGTCCCTTGTTCTGATGTTTACGAGAGTCTCTCTGGTTAGCAGGAGCTGAGCTCACCTTTATAACAGTCAGGTTATCTCAGCGATGTTTGTCCAGACTGGAAAGAACCTGGGCTCTTGAAGAACTGAAAATCAAAGGAATCTGGGCTCTAGAAGGACTGAAAATCAACGTCATGAGAGACACCAAACAACGGCTCTGCTGGAAGATCTCCAGCTCTCTCTCCAGCCGTGGCTGAGATTATCAGAACTCCCTGGAGGGGAAGAGACATATTTTGAGTATAGACATCCTTTAGAGGAAACAGGGAGAACCTCAAAAACAGGGCCTTGAAGTTCACAGGGCAGGGATGGAGTCAGCTGCACCATCACTCACCCCACATCCATGGTGAAGGGAAAAGATGCTCAAAATGGGCAGGGCCCCCCAGCATTCCCAGGAACAGTGGGTTTGAGCAGGGAGTGCCTGTTCCTCCACTTTTGGGCTCATTTTGGAGCTGTGTAACCCCTGTGACAGCTCTGACCATGGCACAGCAGGGCACTCCCAGGATCCCTGGCATTCTGTGTCCTCTGCTGAATATTTGCAGTGCAGCACTTCACAGACACCACCCTGGCTGTTCACAGCATCCCGTTTTCCCCCAGAACCAACCAGGCCAGGCTTGGAATACACATCCCGAGTGCAGGGCTGGGGCTGAGCCGGCAGCACAGGGAACCACCGCCAGCAGCAGGAGCGCGCTGAGAAACCTCAACCCAAATTCCTCACCGCGGGCACGGAGCAAAGGAGGCGCTCCGGGCAAGATGAAAGCCGAGTGCTTAATGCAGCAGCATCTTCTCCGAGCCGACTTTCCAGTCGCGGCTTGCACGGGCTTCCTTGCGGACATCTGGCAGATGGGCCGGGAGAGGAATGCGATGGGCTCTGCAGATGGGAGGTGCCGCGCTCAGGTTGCAGCCGTGGGGCAGGGAGTCAGTGTTTTGTTTATAAACACGGGCAGGATGACTAAGATAAGAAGGGGATGGTAATTAAATTAAATTAAGGCTCTGGAAGTCGTTAGATGAGCCTGAAAGCATCAGCAGCCACTCGGATTCCTAGTTCTGCCAAACAGGGGCTCGCTGTGGTGGAGCATCAGGGGGTGGCAGGGGAGCAGGGGGCTCTTTCATCAGCTCAGTGGGAGGAGATGGACACAGTTACATCCAAACAGGGGACACAGAGGGGAGTCAGGTAAAAATGAAACACCAGAGCATCAGGGGAGGAAGAGAAAGTCCACAAAGGTTCTTCCCATTCCCCTGGGAAAAGCATTCCCAAAGCATGGATGGGGAACTGAGGCACTGTGGGATGAAGGGACGAGGTTCCCACCGGGATTTTGGTGCAAAGAGGAGAGTTTTGCAGAAGTCAGTTGGGTTGTAAATGCCCCTTCACATCCAGAGCATCTCTGCAGGTGGTCTGAGCCTCTTGGTGAGAGAAAAGGGAAGCAATCAGGTGAGAGCAGGTCAGAAAAGGCAGCCCTGACCCAAACTGTCTGGGAGGCATTTCTTGGCTGAGGGAGTGGCAAAGCCTGTCAGCCACTGACTGCTAAGTTTGGAGAAAAATTACTTAGGAAGTGTGACAGCAGAGGCGGAGGTTTTGGATGGGTTTCTTTATCCAGCATGGAGGCTGCAGCTCCACCTGTCTCAGCTAAGAGAAAATGATGCTCAGAGCCAAACAAACCCACCCAGCACTGGGGGCTTGTGGCTTCTCTTCCCAGGGCTGCTGGTTTGCTGGGAGATCCTGTGCCTGTTTATTTTTCTTTGCTGCTTGCAGTGGCCCTGATACACCTCCAAGCCTTAAATGCTTTCCCTGCTGCCCACATGGGGTAAATTGGTCCTGGGAGCTTTCCTACCTCCCTGGGAAGAAGGAATGGGCTGGGAAGGTCTGGATGCTGCAAGGCAGGCAGGCTGGGGGGCTGGGGCAGCTTGGGAGAAGGATGTTTTATGGACATCCATGACCTAGAGACGAATGTCTGCTGCTGTCCCAGCTTGGGAACGTGGCCCCAGAGAACATGATGCAGAGACATGTGCTTTTTAGCTCAGGAGGTCTTTCAGCCTGCTCTCCTGGTGCCAGCCCTCTGCAAAGGGCTGTTGGGAAGCATGGAGGAAATACCAACAGAATCCTTGCAGCATTAATCATGGCCAGGATGGTGAATGCAAATAAAAATGCTGGATCCTTGGAGAGGGGGAGAGACCCTTTTCCCACCAAGTGTTTGCAGGGTGCTGGTTGATCAAAGCTGGGCTGAGGGAAAGGTTCTCTCTCATGCAGGTGCCAAGGGGAGAGCAGGTAACTTATTGGTGGCTTCATGTTTCTAATTAGTAAGTAAGGACCCACGGCAGCCCCCAGAGCACCCTGCTGCCACCCTCCTGACACATTCCTTAACCTCAGCCCAAGGAAACCATCAGCTCAATCCCTGTCAGAGCCATCAGGAGCTGCAGGAAGGTGACAGCTTGCTGTGATGCTGATGGAGAGGGAGGCACCACCCCGGTGAAGAGGCTGGAGCAGCCAGAAGGATGGGAAGCAGCTTTTGGGGATGAGGCTGTTCCTGCAGCCCCGCCAGTGTGGGCAGGTACATCCCATGGGTGGCCAATGCCCTGCCACATGGATTCACTGCTTTGTGCTGGCAAATCCTCTCCTCTTTGCCCACAAGGCCTCTTTCCTTCCCCTGGGGTCGTGGGGAGGGGGCTGGTGGCTGGGAGGGACAGGAGAGCACGGGCTCAGGCTGGCATTGCTGCTCTGCTCTGTGAACAGCCCATGCCTGCCCAGGCTGCTCGTGGCTCAGCTGTGCCAGGGCTCAGGGCTGAATTCAGCTCCTGGCACAGCTGAGGGTGCAGTGGGAGCTCAGCATTCCCTGGGGAGCAGGGACTGGTCCCTGCCACCCCTTCCTGGTCAGTGGGACACCCCACAGGAGGTTTCACCCACAGTTCTGTCCTGCTGTGGTTCCTGGGGCAGGCTGAGCTCCCCTTGCAGCTCCCCAGGGGAGAAACTGATTTTCCAACCACTGTCTGGGGCTTTGGGGACAGCATGTGCCAGCTTTGGTCGTGCTGATCTCCCCAATTAGTCTCCCATCTCCTTTTCTGAGATCAAAGCACTGAGCATCATTAATCTGTTTGGGGGATTAATGCCAGGCTGAGCTGGGGAGGCCGGGCCCTGGCCCTCTCACACACACAGCCCTGCACACTAATAGTTTTTGCTACCCCTGTCACAGCTGTTAAGGCTACAAAAGCCCCGAGTAATGTGATCTCCCAGGGCCCTTGTCCACAGAGGCCCAGGCACCCTGGACCCTTTTGAAGGCAGGAATGTGGCTGAGCATGACCAAGTTTGTCCCAGCCACGGCCTTGTGCTCTCCTTCCCGACCATCCAAGCAGGAGTTAACTGTGCATGAAGAATTGGATAAGCCTGTGGGACAGCCAGCCCAGAGCCCCCCTTCTACCCTCCCGTCACCACAGAGTGTCTCAAGTTCAGGGCTGAGTGGCCCAAGAGCCAGGAGAGTGTGCTGCAGGCACTGATGGGCACAGAAGGCTTTAAACCAAATTTAGGACAATAGGCTTGCCATAGATTCCAGACCTTTTCCCATGATTGTTTTCTCAGGTGTCAATGAGTTGGACACTCTGCAGGAGAGGTCTGACATATCCACTGGCATGTGCCATGGAAAATGGACCAGATTGCTTGGGGATGAAAAATGCATCCCTGAGCATCATTTGCCAGGACCCAGGGACTTCTCCAGGCCCTTGAAAGAAATGGACAGTGGCCACAAAAGGCACAGGAGGGTGCTGGTTGCTCTGGGGGCTGTGGGAGCCTTGCTCCCGGTCTGAATGTCCTTCTCCCTTCTCCCATGGCAAGGGTCAGAGAGGAGTGATGGCTCCAAGTGCCCTCCCTGGTGCCCAGGGCTGTGCCCCAGGAGGAGGGAGCCCAGCTGTTGTTTGAAGCTCTGTCTGCTCCAGCCTGGATTTCAAAGCAGCTGCCGGCTCTTGCCTTGGATCTGAGGTGGCTCAGTGGGATTGGGCAGCTTTGTAATTTGAAACAATGGGGTTAGGGGGGGACTGTGCTGCCAGCAGCCCCAGCCATACAAGGAAAGAGGATCCCACTGTGTGTGCACAGCCCTGCATTCCCCATCCTCCCCCTGCCCCAGCCTGGGACAGGCAGCCCCAGCATCACCCAGTGGCCCCCAAAGCAGAGGCCAGAGGACACTGAGATGGGCATCAGGCACAGCTGGGTCCTGTCCCTCCTCATGCTGTTACAGGTGGGGTTTGGGTTTCTCTCCCTCTTGTTTTCTACACAGTGTTGAAACTCTACGCCGGGGCGGGAGATGCTCGGGGGAATTTGCCACAGCAGATGGTGGGGAAAAGAGAAAAGGGCAGAGCACGCTGCCTGTGGGCACGGGAACACAACACCCCATGAGGGAGTGTGCAGTGAACAGCCAAATGTGGCCAGCCTGCAATGAAAGCTTTCAGTGCCCAGGGCTCTCCTGCCTTCCCTACTCACACACACCTGCAGGCCAGGAACAATCCCGCTCCCGATGCCTCCTTCCTTTCTTTCTTTTTCTTGCTTTTGCTCTCTTCTCCCTCTGAAACAAAGATGTTTCTCCAGATGCACTGGTCCCCATCCAACAGATCCCTTTGTCTTGTCACTTTGAATTATATTTTCTTTGTCTGCACTCGCCATCCTCCCAGGCTGAGCACTGGATGTCTCATTAGGAGGGAGATTCTGGCAAGCGGTGCCAAAACTCCTCGCAACGCTGACGCAGAGGGATCCTTACTGGAGGGAAGATGCTAAAAGCTAAACCTCAGCCAAGGGAAGACTGCAGGATGAAGTCAGAGTGGAGAGATGCCCGAAGGGAATTAGGAAACTTCGGCATGATTTTAGGATTATAAAAGGGATGAAGAAAAATTACAGCAGCAGAGCCAGAAGATTTCTCACCCCAAGCATAGAATTTCTCATCCCAAATGAGGCACATTTGTGGGGCCACATGAGATTCCTGTGGATGTTGTCCCCAGGGAGAGGCACAAGGGCAGCCCTGGGTGATGACAGCTCCTGCTGTCCCCTGCTCCAGGGCAGGGCCCTGAGTCAACATCCCTGGGTGGGATGCCCTGAGCTGCCAGGCAGGCGGGTCCTGCTGAGCAGCCCAGCTCTGTGGTGACTTTACTCCAGACCTCAGAGGGCATCTGGGTGCTCAAACCCAGACTCATTCCTCCCAACTGGCTCGATCTGGAGTAGAAAAAGAAATGAGCTCTCCCCGCAGGCCTGCCCTCACTTAACTTTGCAAGAGGAAATTTTCTCCCGAGCTCCAGGGATTGCAGGACATTTTTGATGTGAGGGAGATATGGAAAGCAAACCTGACCTTTTCAACCAGAGAAAAGCTGTTTCCCCACAAGTCTGTGTCACAAAAAATGTTGGGTTTTATTTTCCTCCCAGCACTGCACTGAAAACAAACATCCAAACCTCAAACTTTGCTACAAAGCACAATTGTCTCTCAAAACCAGCTCTCAGCCATTTCTATCCGGCCCTGCCTCCCTGTGCTGCTCCTGCCTCTCTGCAGGCTCAGGGAGAGTGGTGGGATCAGCCTGGGAAGTTATTCTGTTCCCACCAAACACCTTGGCTAGCATGGAGCCCTTTTGTTGCCGGGATGTCACTCACCCTGTGCTTGTTTAACACACACTCCAGCTGCCTCTGTTCATGCTACTGCTCTGAGAACCAGGGCTGAGCTCTTCCCAAGTTCACAGGACGATGGGCTCATCTGGGGACCTGGGATGTAAATCCCCTCAAACACTGCATATATTTGCATCTGCATCTGATTTTATCTCCCCTCTCACACTGCAAGGTTCCTGTGCCCTGTCATGTTGGGGAAAAGAAATGCATCCTTCACGGGTTGAGTTTGGGATTCTTTTTCTGCTGTTGGTGACTGTTTTTTTTTTTTTTAATTGATTTTTAGGGTCCCATAATGACCAAAGAAGGACTTGTTTCCATCAAACATCATGGCTGCTGCTCAACCACCACGTGGCCCCCAAACCAGCATCGTCTGGAGTGGCACCACATCCTCAGGCAGCCACAGTGTGGCACATGCATGGAGCAAGCCCTTCCTCAGCCACTGTGACTGTTTTCCCACTTTGGGACATAACAGAAGATCCTTTCAACAACATTTCCTTTGAAAAATAATCCATCTAGCTCTGTTTTTGGAAAGTGCTCCATGCTCTGCACAGGAAGAAGTTAATTACTGTCCGGGGGGTGAGGGCGTGTGTTCTCAAATGTTTTAAATGTTTAATTTTCTTGAAAGAAAAACCATCTCTGATCTCTGTTGGATCCTCTCCCTGTTTATACAGAGGGTTTCTATTAGCAGGGCCAGTGGTACATCCCTGACTGCCACGTCCGTGTCCTTTTCTTCTTCCCTCCAAACAGGAACCCCTCCCAAGGGGGTGTGTCCCACCTCTCTGAGCACCTCTCTCCAGGGAGCAGTGTCTGCTCCAAGGACTGCTCCATCCAGACCCTGAGCTGTGGTGAATGATCTCTAACTGATGCAACTTTTCCTTCCCTGCCCATTTTCCTGGAAGGTGTGGAAGAAGTGAGGTGGATGACCCCCCCCTCACAGCCCCTTCCAGCAAGGAGAGTCAAAATGTCCCTGAGACCTTTGCTGGTGGATTCAAGCCAACCTCTGCTCACATCAGCTGGGGATGGGCCATGATGATGAGGCATCCTCAGCTATTTCAGATGAGGTTTTCAGGCAGAGGGTGTCCCACAGACATCCCTGTGTCCCCATCATGGAATAGTGTTTACAGCAGGGACATCAGTAGCTTTGCTTAGTCCCAACCTCCTCTAATGGCATTTAGGGTCTCTCCTATGTCCCCTTTGCACCATGGATGGGCACAGGCTCCCAGCCCCACCCAGATGACCCCAGGTGTTTGTCCCCAGCTTGTTGAGGTCCTTTGTGGGGTGCTGAGCTGGTGTGGAGGTGCTGGGGAGATGGGTTCTGTGGTGGGACAGCCCTGAATGCCTGGCCATGCCTTCCAGGACACCCAGAGCTGGCCATTCCCTTGGAGAATTGATAGTGCTGCTTATCTCAGCCCTGCTGGTGCCTCCAGTGCATTGTCAGGGGTGCTGATTTAATGTTGATGAGATGATTATGAGAATGACCATCAGTGTGGTAATACCCATTTGATTTTTGATTTATTACAGTAAGGAAGAGGTGACTAAGAGGAAGGGCTGGGGACCTAAGTGTGCATGCTGTGACATTTACAGGCTGTGCTGGAGACTGAGGTGGGCAAACCTTATGGGGCCTCTGGATCTTAGAGTTTGGTCCTTAAGAGCTCAGGGCTGGGGCTGTCGCCTTCTGGAAAGATCCACCACATGAACCATTGTGTAGGGTGGATGGTGTTCTCAGGGTCTGATTCCAGAACCTCTAGGTTAGTGTTAAATGAGTGGGGTCCCATGGAAGAGCAGAGGGACAGGGCTTGCTCTTTGTGCATGTGTGTGGATGTGGAGAGCATTGGTTGTGGGGCTGCTGAGAAATGGAGAAGGACTTTGGCACCTGATTGTGGGGCAGGGGGAGCATTGGACAGATTGAGGTGAACAAGTGGGACCCTGAAAGCTCTGCATCTGGGTTTCATAACTCCATCTCCTGGGATGTCTTCAAACCTCTCCCAGCCTTGATTTTCAGCTGTTTTTCTGTGGAGCCCCTCTCCCAGAACAACTGGTGCCTCACACCCATGGCTTGTGTCCTCAAAAGCATCCTGCAGCAAGCAAAGTCACTGCAGCAGGCTGGGTGCACAGTGCAGCTCTCTGAGCTGAGGAACAGGCTCAAATTGCTCCTCTCAGCTGCCCTTCCACAATGCCATCCATATTTTGGGCTCCAAACATCCACCTCTGTCAGGCTCAGTCTGCAGCAGGAAAACCAGGCTGGTGCACAGACTGCATCTGTGTCCCACCACCAGACTGTGGATGGCTAAGAAAGCAGCAATGCCTGTGGGAGAAATGGGAGATGGAGAGGACAGGAGGAAGAGGAGGCAGGGCAGAGGGCCGTGCTGGGAAGGCTGTGGGGGCCGCGTGTGCATCCGGCCAAGCCCACGTGCTGCTCTTCACACTGAGAAGCGCTGTGGCTGGAGGAAGGGGCTGCCTGGGGAGCGCTCAGCCTGGCCTCTGCAGGGTCAGGGCTCCTCACAGCTTTATTTTGGCCGTGGGGGCGGCAGCGATGCTTTGCGGTGAGCCGTTGGGTGGCTGGCGGGGCTGGAGGAGAACCAGAATGACTTTATTTTGGAAATATGTCCCTGTGGAGCACTCAGTGTCCCTTGGCTATCCCAGCCCAGAGCCGGTTGAGCCGCTGGGACCTGCTCCACTCACAATTGTACTCTCCCAATCCCTTATGGCTCTGCTGGGAAAAGAGCTGGCGAGGAAGCGAGCCAAGCCCGCACGCGCTCGTGCTCCCTTTGGCACGCTTGAGCCAAAGCCTGGCTCCTTTCCTCCTTTCTTTTTCCTTTCTTTAGTCCTTCTTTCTTCCCCAGGCACGTTTTTCAGGTTGATAGCGCAGCAGAGAGGATGAGAACGTGGTAGGGCTTTGGCCAGGATTGTGGAGGGGAAGCAGTGTGGTGGTGCTTGGCAGCGCCGTGTCCGCTGTTGGGCCAGCCGGGTGCCAGGCAGGAAAGGGCGTCCCCAGCCCTGCTTGGAGCCAGACGAGGAAAGGAAAGGGACGGGGACAGAAAGGGCAGAGTGGCGCCAGGGGAGGGGTCACACCAGGTGGGAGAGTGCCCAGCTCCCCCCGGGCAGGTTGTGCCCTCCAGCCCCACCGCAGGCTGGAGAGCGGGGCTGGGGGGACAACGCGCTGTTGAGTCTGGCCCAGGATCAACAACCTTCTGCTCCTGGAGAAAACAGCTGGCCTGTTTTCCAGCCTGACCGGGAAATGGTGGAGCCTTTTTCCTCTGGCCCTGTTCCAGCAGGGAGTTGCAGCAGCATTAACCCACTCTGGTGGATGGGAGCGAGGAGCTTGTCCCAGGATTGGCGCTGGCTCCCAGGATGGGACGGGGCTTCTCCCATTTGGTTTTTGCTTTGGCACTGCCACGTTTCATGCTCTTACTGTGTTGACCATGGGTCTCCTTGGGTGCTGTTGAATAGGAACCCCCTGCCTCGAGTTCCCCTGCTCTCTGGAGTTGCTGGAGACTTGCTGGAAGAAAGAAAGGAGCTGGAGATGGGTCTGGATGCTCTCACTCGGCTTCCCACACATGAGGAGTGAGGTGGCATTGCAAACCATGGGGTGGAAGGAGAGCAAAGAGCAACCCACACTTTCATGAGGGACTTATCTTTAAGGAAGACACCTAAAGAGCCACCAATAGAATTATTGTAGCCAAACCCATGGATTTCCCTTCCCTAGAGTGCATGGCAGCCCTGTGAAGTCCCCGTATGTTTGCACTCTGGAGCAGGGCTGAGCTTAGCACAGACACATGAGTGAATTGGCTGCAGACCCCCTGGAGTCAGCCATAGGAAGCCTCCCCACAGGAGGATCAATTTAGCATAAATATTTAATAGCTCCAGTAAATATTTAACTTCTCTGACATGAGTGAGGATGGAAAAAACAGACCCTGGCGGGCAACCTCGCAAAGCCCCTGGGTGAGAGACTTCAGAGCGCTCTTCCCAGCTCTGAGCCCATTGTATGGGCTTCTAGGCAGGACCTGGCTTTCATTAGATGTATCTGCAGAGCCTAACACGGGGAGGCTGTGATCTGGAACCAGACCATTATAAAAATAGCATGCCCTTTGCACGAGTCGAGAAACACCCGCTCCCAATTAAATGGGAACGTCATCCCTCAGCTGGCTCATGCTCGGCATTGTGATCATCTCTTTAGGCATTTCCAGCTTGAGAGAGCATTTCTGGGAGGACAAGTTTTTTAAAGGGTGGGCACAAGTTGTGCAGAAGAGGAAATTCTGCTCTTGTTTGCTCTTGAGGCTGCTCAATGCAATCAGCAATCACAGAGGGATTTTTGCCCTCTCCAGCTGTGGACGGCACACGTTGATTGTGGTCAGTGCAAAATGCCACCCCTTTAGTGAGGGATCAGGAATGCCTGGAGCAAGAGGAGACCTGCACACTCTTTCTCCAGGCCCATGCAAGCCAACCCTCTCCTCTAACACTCTGAACATCAAAATTTGGTTTTCGTCATCATTTCCTCTCTTTTTTAGTTGAAACACCACTGGCTGAGAGGAGGTCCCACATGTGCAAGATGCTAGAAAGCCCTTGTCCTGTGTATCCAGCTGCCTCAGTATACAGTGGTCTGGGATTTCAGGAACTGGCAAGTGGTCACAGAGCTCTGTCACAGCCTGTTTTATTTTGAAGAGCCAGTTTTGCACAGCGAGACCTAGAAACTCTGCCATCTGGTCGGATGTTTCTGCGCTAATATTAGTGCAGCTAAATATTTGCATGTGGGCCTCTTTTAGCACTGGGCGTCCCAGGGGAATATGGGCCATGTTTCTGGGGTTTTTAATAGAAAGCAAGAGAGGCCATGAAGTCAAAGGAAGAAAAGGTGTCAGAAAACACCAGGTCAATAGAATGGGGCAACAGGGGCACTCCAGCTTCGAGAAGAGTCCTCCAAAGGCTCTGTGTGACCAGTTCCAAGTGATGCTAAGGGGCTGGTGTGGTGCCACGTGGGTCTGGACTTGGGTGATGCTCTGTCTTGTGTAAGGGAGGAAGCCTGGCAGGTCAGCAAAGCTAAAACCACTCAGACTCATCCTTCCTGAGACACATCACCCGATACTGGCTCTCTGAACTGTGGTTTCCTGATGCAGCTGTTTGATAAATATTTATCTCTGCTCTATTGCAAAGCAATTAGGACAGCCTCAGAAGTGGGTTTACTCAAGAGGCACCACAAAAATAAGACAATTTGGATAATGAATGTATCTATTTATTTTCCATTCATAAGGGCTCTCCTGAAAGCTCCTGTGGAAACAGGCATTTCCCAAAGCTCTGTGTGTCTCTATGGTGCTGCACAAAGGTTAAAATTCACACTTCTGCTGTCACTCACCTCATACTGGTTTCACCCCAGTGTCCACACACTGAAGCTGCCAGCCTGCACCAGTAAAAGGGAGAGCTGCACAGGCTTTAATCAGGCCACTGGCTGCAATTTTGGAGGCTCCAGTGTCCACGTGTGCATCTCCCTGTGCAGGCTGTTGGGGTGCACTGTAGGTGAACACCCACTGACAGCAATTGGATTTTGCTGCAGAAAAAAAATAGGTTGCTGTCCCAGAAACAGGTCTGGGGCTCTTATATGAGCTTCTTGGTCGTGGGGAGGGCAGTGGAGGGATGTAGTCTCCAAATCAAGCAGTGAGCTCATGGAGAGATGGGTTTCAGTTTCCTTCTTTAAACTTGTTTTAATATTCCTACTTTCAGTTTTGCCCAGGACAGAGAAGGTGCTGGGACCACTCCCAGCCTGCAAACCCCTACAGTGCAGGGTGGACACAGGCAGGTTACACTGACTGCTATGGGGTCAGATCAGGGGTCCAGCCCCAATTTCCTGCTCATACCTACCAGGAGCCTGATTTCATTCCAGTCCCAGGCCAGTGCCACAGGGCTGGACCAGGACATTCCTCAAGCCCTGCTGTCAAACAGGGCTGCATCTCACCCATTCCTGAGCACCAGCTGTATTGTCCCATCCCTGGAGGAGGTGTGGAGAGACCAAGGGGTTTGCACATCCCTCGTGGAGGGACTGCAGGGTTTGCACAAGCTTTGTGGAGGAATCGAGGGTGCTGCTGGCAGAAAAAGGAGCTGGTTTATGGACTTGTAGCACAAACCAAGCGAATCCTCCACGTGTCAGGCCAGAAGATTAACTGGGGCCCAAGACTGGGAGGGTGACAAAGGGACAGAAGAGGTTCCTTTGTTGGATTTGGGAAGAGGCAGCCACTGCACTCTCCTTTGTGCAGTTGCCGCCTCTCGCTTTGCTTTTTTCCCTTCTCCCTTCAACAGGTTGCTCGGCACAAGCCTCCCTGGCATTCAGGGCCATCCCACACCCCCTCCCATGGCCCATCACCATCTGCTCACCACAGCCCCTCACAGTCCAGCCCCGAGCCCTCGTCCACCGTGGCTCCACAACCCTTTGTGCCATTTTATCCCCTCGGTCATAACTCCTCCACCACTTGCCCCTCGCTCCCTCCTTCTTGCCCGTAAAGGCAAGAGGTGGGAAGGGAAAGGTTTCCCCAGCTCTGTGCAGAAATGTTCGAGTGTGTCAAAAGACAAAGCCTGTCCCCTTTGCAACCCACCAGCTGCTGCTGCCACAAAAGCAGCGAGAGGAGGGGGGCCAGGAGCGTGGGGGGCACTTTGTGACCCGAAAGGAAAAACCTTGAGAAAAGAACAGAATAAATATCCCCTCCTTCCGCCCCTTCTTAACAAGAGGGGACAGAATTAAACACTTTTGTTAAGTGAGGGGCTGTTCCCCACACCAGTTAACACGGCTCCTGCGCCCTGTCCTGGTGTCGGACTTTAACTCACTCTGTGTCGTGTCCTTCTCTTCACGGGCAGAAAATTCAATTAGTCTCGAGCAAATGCCTTCCTAAAGGACACAGAAAACGAAAATAAAGAGGAGAAATCTGCTTTCATCCTGTACAGAAAGAGGCTCTGGGGGGAAAATATAGATTAGGGAGATAAAGAGGCAGGTTTAGGGCTTTCAGAAGGAGATTTCTTTTCTTTTCTTTTCTTTTCTTTTCTTTTCTTTTCTTTTCTTTTCTTTTCTTTTCTTTTCTTTTCTTTTCTTTTCCTCTTCTCTTCTCTTCTCTTCTCTTCTCTTCTCTTCTCTTCTCTTCTCTTCTCTTCTCTTCTCTTCTCTTCTCTTCTCTTCTCTTCTCTTCTCTCTCTTCTCTTCTTCTCTTTTTCCTTCCTTCCTTTCCTTTCTTTCTCTTTTGGTTTGCTTTTTTTGTCTTTCTTTTTTAATTCCTCACCTATCCTCTCTCCCTTTCCATCTCTTGCTCTTTTTCTCCTGCAGCCATCTGATGACCAAAGCCTGATCCCACACACTCCAGTGCTGAATCAATCCAAACCCCTGTGTAAGCAGAACTGTGTTTGTCTTGCTGTGAGTAAGGCTCCAAACCAGCCCTGGGTCTTTGCCTGTCTACACAGCTCCTCCATCCAGATACAACCCTACCCCACTGCCAGGAAAAGCCAAGGACTGATGCAGGGAGCCCTTCCCTGCTGGGCCAGTCATGCTACAAACCAACAGCCTTGGGGATTTCTGTAGGATTCTGTGGCCACGGGAATCAAGGGGAGCAGTTCCAGTGGTTCTGCATCAAGGACCAGCTCCCTGTGTGCTCAGAGCTGGGGTGCTGCTGGCTGGGCAGGGTGCCAGGGGGCACGGAAGGGCTGGTGCCTCCCCCTCGGGGCACTCGGGGTTTATCGCGTTTCCCGGCGCTCGCGCTTCCTGCTCTTGATTGCAGATGCTGCTGTCTAATCACAGCTTCCTCCCCTGGCTCTCAGGGCTCCCAGGGCAGGTTGGCATCATCCCACCCTTCGTGTTCACCTCCCACCACTGGTTTTCCCCATGTTGTTCACCTCCTCCTCCTCCTTTTCCAAGAAGTTCCTCTTGGTGTGCTGCTCTGGTCCTCGGCTGCCAATGCTCTGGAGTGAGGGCTGGTGCCTGATATTGCTGCGTGCCAGAGATAAGAGCTAATCTCTGTTTTATGGTCATGAATAAAACTTGCAGATCAGAGTCTCTGTGCGGAAATCAGGACCATACAAACCCTCACGGGAGGAGGGAGGGGGCTGGCAGCACATCCCGTGTACTGAGCTGTTGTTTTTGTGTGAGCCTGCCCCTACAATGCACCAAGCTTGGCTGGCAGGGAGGTACAGCTCAGCAAGCACTGGGCAAGAGGGGCCAAAAACATCAGTGGGGCAGAAGACTTCAGTTTTTGAGTCATGAGAGGCTGGGAATGGGGAATTCACTCTTGAGCCTCTCCTAAACACTGCCTGCTGGAAGGTACAAAGAGGGAGAGGAACAGAGAGGCACTGAGCCAGATGAGAACCTGAATTTGTGCTGCAATAGCTCACAACAGACCTGCACCAACATTTTTAGGCATTGATTTTGTCTCTCAATGTCAAGCTTTGGGAGGGAAAGGGACTCTACAAACAATGTAGGAATTGTGTGGAAGGGAGAAAAGTTGGCTGTCCTTTCCAGCTGCTGCCATCTTTTTATGTGCACCCAACACCTGGCAGAAAAGTTGGGGTTTTAGCTTCCATCCTTCTCCCCAGTGGCTCTCCTGCAAGCTCCCTGCCACGCAAGCAATGGATATGCCTGACTCTTCCTGCTGGCAGGGATTCACTGCTCAGAGCACAGGGGATGGATGATGGCTGGACTGTTTTCAGGTTGCTTTTGGAGATGAATCTGTAGCTGTGGCCTCCCAACATTTGCCAGTCAGCAGGAGGATGAACCAAATATCTGTAGTACCAGAGGAGAAGACCATGTGGGATGGAGTGAGGAGATGATGGAGTCTCCAAGAAAAAGGGTGGAAGAAGAAAAAGTAGGAAAAGAGACAGACTGTAGAATCAGAGGGAGTTTGGGTCAGGGGTTTGTGTCTTGGTTTTTCCCTATGTGCAGGCTTTCCCCGGGTTATCTTGCTCTGGCTGAAAGCTGAAGGGGGGCTGGTGAAGGAACTCTTCAAAACCAGTAAGGCAGTGGCTGAGTGCTGGTTAATGAGTTACTCATAGCCCCGAGCTCCTGTGAGCTGCTTTGATCTCTGAGCCAAAGGAAAGGATGGATCATTCTTCAGCAGCTTCCTCTGCAACATCTGGGCTCTGCTAGAGCCAGCTCTGGATCTCTGGGAGCAGCAGAGCCACCACAGCCCCCCCAGGCATGGGGTGCTCCCACTGTCCAGCACTGCTGGAACCTGAGCACAGGCTTGGTGCCACCAACAGCTGCTCTTCTGGGCCTGACTCAAGTTTTGGATCTCTCCAACATGAACAACCCATTGTGCTCCAGCCCCTGTGCCCTGCTGATGTCTCTGTGCACTACCCATGGCTTAAATAGTTCAAAGAGAATCATGGCAGACTCTGCCTCATGCCAAGTCCTTCATGGTACCCATAAAGTCATTGTGGCCTCCTTGATCATTGCCCTGGACTCTTGTTGTCCTCAAGATCTTTATTCCCTCACTCTAAACATTTTTTCCCTGCTCTACCTCCCATAAACAGGGCTACCAGGCTCCACACTCCTGGGAGAAATTCCCACTCCTGTTCCCTTCATGGTCTGTTGAGACAAAGTAGAAAAAATGGTCAGAGGGGAGAAGAAAGCATCTGGTTTTGGAATGAATAGAAGCTGCTGGTCAGGCTGCCACTGAGCAGACAAAGGCTTTGCAGCGTGTAGCTGCTTGTCTATGCAGGGAAATTAATTGGAACAGCTTTTCCAAATTAGCTGCATCTGATGATGATAAAAATAATAAAAACAAATAGTGGATTAAGTTAAATTAGGAAAAAGCAGCTTTATTCTGGAATAGGCGTGTCCACATTCCAGCATATTTTATTCCACAATAGCAGCTTTGCTGTGCTGCTCTGTGCAGACAAGCCCTGACACCGGCCCTGTGCACGCTCCTGCTCCTCCTCTGCAGGGCAATCCTGCCTGCTTGCTCTCCCCTCCTGCTGCCAGAGCCTCCTCCAGGCTTTCTCCTTCAGGCTGCTGTTTTTCCAGCACTTCTCCCAATCTTCCAAGAACCTGGTGCAGCCTGTCCTGTGGATTTTGTTGTTTCTCATCCCAGTGAAATCTGTCCCCAGACCTTCCCACATGTGTGTGACTCTGCTGTCCCTGATATCTGCAACAACCTCCCGTGCAAATTTGGACTAATTCCCACTTTGACAGTTTACTCCATTCCTTTGCTTATCATCCAGACCTTTTTTCCCTGAGAGCTGGTTCCTGGATAGCACAGGCAGCTTGTCTGCCTTCAGCTTAGCTCCTAAGTGACATCTGCACACACATACAAAAATGCCAGATTTATTTTGGATTGGGAAAGATGAGAATTTGGCACACACAGCCAAACTGTGACCTCTCTAACTATGCTGAATTTGCAGAGCTTGGTTGCTGGATCTCATTTCATTGCTGCCAATTCCATGGGCTCAGTCTCCAGTGGGGTGAGCAGGAGTGACCATACAGAGCTACAGCATCTTACATCAGATTAGCATCTTGCCCTTTCTATTAGAAGAAAGACATAATTTTAATTATCTTGACATGTTTATCACTGTGAGCCTGGACCCGTTATCTCCACGAGTTCATTCTCAAATGTGCAGAGCTGCAAGGACACGATTGTCTTTTGGTAAAATCCCCTTTGAGGTATTTCTGCAGCTGCACTTTGTGTCAAAGGATAAAAAATGTGCAGGGTGACTTTCCTCACATTGTTGGGCAGGAGTAGCTGCTGTTTGCTGCAAGCCATTGCCTACACAATGGGGCTTCAGCTATTACAGTTAATTTATGGGTCTGCCTGTGTTTACCCTCAAACCGTCTTTCAGGGAGGGTTTAAAGACATCAAAAAAGCGGTTTGTGTAAGTTTCCCTGGAAGTTGTTTCTCTGTGAGGATTGAAGTGGAAGAGCTGCTGTTTTTCTGGGTGTCAGGTTGATTCCTGACCCCACACAGCAAATCTGGGACTCATCCCAGAGTCCCCCACCCACTCACAGGAGCATGTGTGATTTAAGGAGTGCCCATTGCCACTCAAACCCAGCTGCCCCATCTCCCTTTCCAGTGTGCCCAAAGCAAGACCCTACTGCCTTTTTTACTTCTTTGAGCTTTATATCATCTCCACAAAGGTTTTCTTTTCTTCATTGACATTTTTGATGTGAATTTGAAAAAGGCTTGAAACTTCTGCACTGTGGTCTGCTGAGTTACCAGCTTGATTCTGCATCCATCTCACTGTTAGACTGACCAAAGCCATCCTGCAGATTTCTTTCTCCCTGTTTGACCAGCTTGCATCAGACGTAGTAAATTCCTCGTCAATTATTATTTGTGTTTATTATTTGCTACACCAAAGGGCCCAGGCACGCTAGGCATGGGGTCCTTGACCAACACACAGAAAATATTCTCTCTTTCCCACCAAATTTTACGATCTAAGAACAAAACACGAGATAACTGAGGCTTGTCAAAGAGCCCCAGACCACAGTGTCAGCCAGCCCTTAATGGTCCCAGCATCATCAGCAGGGCTAAAAATAAGTCCAGTGAGGTTTGTTTTCATCATTATTCTGCCAGAATATGTCTCCTCCAGCATGTGGCCTCGCTCCAGCCCCATTCCCAAAGTCGCCAGAGCAGCCTTCCCTCTTCCTCCTCTTCCTCCTCCCTGTCCCACCATTCCCATCCCCTCAGGGAGCCCTGGGGTCCCGCAGGGTGCGGCAGCAGCAGATGGCAGTGGCGGGGCCGGGTCACTTGTCACTTGTCACAGCGCCACCGGTCACCGCTGGAGCCTCCCCCTGCCCCGGGCTCTGCCTTTGTTTGTCCAACGTGGCCCCAAGGGCTGGCCCTGCTCTGGTGGCAGCTTCATCCCGGCCGTGCTCCTGCTTTTCTGGATCACGCTGCTGATCCCCAGGGCTGGTGCTTTCCCCAGACAGCAGCACTCACCACGGTTTTCTGATGGGGTCTCTATAGGTCAAGGCAGAGCCCAGTGGAATCCAGATCCAGCAATATGGGAAGGAATAAAGCAGGAATAACCCATCCAGGATAACAGCTCTGCTCCTCAGCCAGCCTAGGATAGCATGGAAGTGGCTCAGCAAGTGGGTGGAAGTGGTTTTGTCCCTTTCACACCAGTGTTCAGCCATTTAGGACAATGTGGGTATCTGTCAGTGCCACATTGGTGCATGGGGACACATCCTGGCCTTTCAGCCCAGTTCTGGGGGATGAGGGACCTTCCTCAGGCAGGGGCAAAGTGGTGCTGGCAATAGGCAGAGTGACAAGTGAGGGTGGCAATGAGAAGTTGCTCATGGTCACGGGGAAATTTCAGGATCATAAAAGCACAGTGTGATCTGTAATTATCAGGTGGAGGTTGGGGAATCACATACAGCAAGTAGGTTATGAAAAGGAGAAAAGGAACAGTGTGGCCAACGACAACAATCAGGGGAAACTTATCTCCAGGCTCAGGGTGCAAGTTTAATTTTACCCTTTGCTCTCCTTCCCTTCATTCAGTGGAGCACAATGGCAAAAATGCAGCCTTGGATATTTCTCCTTCCCCTGAGGGATGCCTGCTTGCTCTGGTGTGGCAGAGCCCAAATTCTGGGATAAATGCCCTAATCCCAGGGCTACAAGAGGAGATTCCCCTGGTGGGCTCCTGTCTCCTGTGCCCTTTCCTTCACTGTTAAAAGCAGGAGTACTGCAAATCTCACTAATGGTGTGCAGAGCTGCTCTGCCAAAGAACTGCTTGGTTTCTATACAGCAGACCAAAGCAGAGACAAAACCAAAGCTCAAAGCAGGGACAGAACATGTCCAAGTCTGCTGCCAAGGAAGGGACAGAGGCTATAAGTCACTCTGCTGCAGTGACAAACCCGATGGCAGCACTGAAACAGAGCTCAGCCCCTCTCACATCTTTAGGGATGATTGTCAGAGGAAGCCAAAGGGGCACGGAGCAACCCTGCCAGCCCCAGGGCTCATCCCACGGCCAGTGCTAAGCACGGCACCGTGAGAGGGAAGTTGTCAAGAAGCAAACCCATTCTCCCCTTGGAACAGCGTTGCATTCATAGCTGCACCCCAGCCCCTTCCCAGCCTGTCTTTTGCTTAATTAACTACAGAGCTTGTACGATTTTCTCTTTTTTTAAGGGAAAAAAAAAAAAAGAAGAAGAAGAAGAGAAAGAAAATCAGAGCGGAATGCCATTTTTGAGAACGCCCCCCGCCGCCGCGGCATCGCACGGATCTGCAGCCCCGCGGCGGCTTCCTCCACCCCCGCAGGAGCCCCGCGCTGCCCCGGCTCCCCCGCACGCAGATGTGGGATGTGGGCTTCCCCCGGGCCCCCGGGCTGCGCTGGGAAAGGCCAAACCTGCCGCGGTCCTTCGACAGCTCTGCGAGAGCATCACTACCCCGCTGGGGCATCCCCCGCACCCCGCACCGTGCCGCGGTGGCAGCCCCGGGGCGGGGGGAAGCGCTTGGTCCCCGCTCCATCTCCCCTCGGTAGGAAGGATTCCCGCTAAATAAACAGCAGCTGTTGGTGAAGCGGATCTGAGGCGTTTTCCCAGTCTCTGACCGGAGCTGTGATTGCATCCAGGTGTGGGGAGCCGGGGGCTGAGCGCTGAGATGCTGATTTGGCACAGATTTGGCACCGCTCAGTTTGAACGGTGATGGGATGACTCAGGGCTGGCCCTCAGCACTGAAGGACAGGACTCTTGGGGTGACAGTGACCATGCTCCAAGTCCTGGGGCTGCCTGCAGTAGGGGAGGCAGTTTTGGGGAGCTCACGAGGCTGGTCCCCAACCTCAATTCCCTCTCCTCTCATTTACCCAGCTCTAACATCCCTCTCCCCAAGACACAGTCCCCATCACCTCAGACTGTACCAAAGCCCTCACTCTTGGTGGAAACTTGGCTTGAGACACAGGAAACCAAACTCAGTTTCACTTCGGTTTGGTGTTTTTGTTTGGGTTTTTTTCGTTTTGTTTTGTTTTTCTTTTAATGTTGAGCAAGATCTACAGATGTGAGATCAGCCCACGCTCAAGGGCCTTTGCAGTGATCCCTGGCGGGGCAATACCCTGAGGAGTCTCGGTGTTGCCCTGGGGCTCACGGGCAGCCCCAGAGCCGCAGGGATGCTGATTGAGATGAGGTGTGAAAGGCTCACGTAGCTCATCCTGCGTGGAAACTTCGTGCTGTCCCATGGGCTCCCAGAAGGACCCACAAAGGCCACGGCTGAAAGTGCAAAGTCTCGTTTTCACTCACTGGGGAGGGAGCTCAGGTGAAAGGGGTCAGGGTGGCCCAGGAGCCACATCCCGTGGCTGCACCTGATGCCATCTCCAAATAACTGATTTCTCAAATTGCCTGATTTCCAAACACCCACGAACTGCCCACCCTGGTGAAGCTGACTGCTCCATCGGGGACTTTCTCACCCTGGGCTACAAACCAGAGCTGTTGTCACTCTGCAATGCCAGAGCTGGGGGGAGCAGACCCCAACAAAACACCTCCCCAAGGCCACTGTGCTCCTGCCACTCAGGGAGCTCTGTCCCCTGCTCCCCGTGCCCTGGCAATGGCACGGCAGGCTCGGCCATGAATCACTGTCTGGCACGGACAGCATCCCCTCCATACCACACCTGCCACGCTTTGGTTCGCCCTTCCCCTGAACAAGTTTTTCCCCCTCCCTTTGAGAGTGGCTCTTTTCAGCTCCCCGTGGAAGGAGCCTGTTCTCCCGGTGATGGATTGCACCTGATTTCAATATCAATGAAGCTCTGCCCGCACAGCCCCGAGCAGCCTGTTTAGCCGAGGTTTGTTAACAGGATCACATCCCTCCTCCTCCTCCTCCTCCTCCTCACATCCCTCCCCGCTGCCTCCGACTCCGCACTGAGGAGGCAGCGGCTGATCCACGCTTGGGGATGGATTTTCCTGCCAGCCAGGCAGGTGATGCTGCTGATGGGGCCGTGATGCATCAGGCACAGGGATGGCCTCGCAGTGGGGTTTGCCGAGGGCTGTTCAGTGGGAGAGGGGTGGTTTAGCACGGGCTCTCCAGCAATGAGCATGCCGCCCCAGGAGACTGATGTTGCCATGGTGTCTCCTCTCCCTCTGCTGATTTCAAAAAAAAAAATGAAAGAGAAGAAAAAAGATGATTCTTTCTTTTCTCCCAGGCTTTTATCTCCCCTTCTATGGCTGTTGGTTTTGGTCTATGTGGAAAGCATCCATTGCTAAAGGAGCCAGAGGGAGCCATAAATTCAGGCGACCCCGAGCGATGCCTCTTGCCCCACACCCCATCCAGTGAGGGCCCTTTGTTCTTCCCACTGTCTGCAATTTATGGTGCTCAATCCAGGGCTGTTCCCAAGAGAGCTGTCACCCTTGTCCCCAAACTGACAGGCCACCAAGAGGCACCAACTGTGTTTTGGCAGTGCAGTACCTGCTCCAAAACAGCAGCCAAACCCAGCCTGAAGGGATGCCCGCTGCTCTGCGTGCTGTCTGTCCCACAGGGATCAGAGTCCTGATGACAGCCCCCTGCTAACCAGCTTTTCAAAGCTGTCCTGTGGTTTGGAGATCCTCAGCTCCATACCCACCACAGGGGCCAAAGTGGTGTCAAGCATCCCTGCGAGGTGCCAGCCTGGCAAGCTGGGAACAGGCCCCTGACTGCCAGGCTGCAGTTCACTGGGAGCACCCTGGGGGCTTCTTCAGCAACAAAAATCTCCTGCTTTACAAATATCTTACCTGAGAGAGCAGAAAACTCAGAAATTCTACTGATATCGACCTCCCATGCTGAGAAAGTGAAGTGCAATCATCCTAGAGAAGCACATCCTTCCAAGCCACCCTGGCTGCCACATGTGGTCAGATCCCAGCCCAGATGAGAGGAATGGAAAGTCCCATGGAAAAGGTGAAGAAATGATGTGAATTACTCATCCAGCTCTGGCTGGCCCAAAAGGCAACCCCCCAGCTCTCCATGTGAGTGCAGGACACTGGAATCTGTGCCTGTATCTCTGGGGCTCTTAGAGAACTGCTGAGCCAGAGTCAGCATCTGTTCCCTCCTCTCCTCTTCCCTCCCCAGAGTTCAGTTAAGCTTCATGACATGGAGAAGAGGAAAAGGAAAACAGAGGGCGAGGGGAAGCAACGCAAACTGTAAAAACAGTGAAGGACTCCTCCAGTGCCCTGGGGAGCTCAGGAATGGGAATGAGGGTCTAAATTTTCCAATAGAAAAAATAAACTCCCCTGATGAACCAGGGAAGCGAGTTCCTCTGGATTAGCTCAAGATAATCTGAAATTTTGGGGCTGCCAAACAACTCATCCTTCTCTGCAATCCCACAGGTCTGTCTCTTGATACCTGCGTTTGTGTCCCACATCTGTGGCTGAGTTTTGGGCTTCTGTGCTTGTTCCTGCACTAATGCTGCTTCAGGGATCCAGGGGAAAGCCTGTGGTACTGCCAGTGTGGATTCTAATGCTGGGATAATGGCACAGCTGTCCTGCACCAGCCCTTACCAGGACCTGGCTGGATAAACCTGACCCCATAAAGATCCCATTGCCCTGCTTTTACTTATGAACTGGCATCTGTTGTCCCACACAGCACAGCGTGGTGGCACAGTGGATCACGTTCCCTCCAGGCCCTGTGGTGACACCCCACGAGCCAAGGGCACAGCTTGGCTTCCCACCATGGTGCCCATTCCCTGGAGTCCCTGTGACAGCAGCTGGGGTGGCTGCCCAAACTTGGCTCTTGACAGAAACTGGACAGAATTGAGATGAATTTTCCTCTCTCCACAGTTCACATGGTGACAGCAGCCGCGAGGGCACGGGGACCTGCCTTTCATATTGGTCATCACTCCTTCTCTTGACCGACCAAGTCAAGGCTTCAACCCTGGACTTCTCCACCAGGAAAGGTTCTTGCTGGCTTTTTGTTGAGATTCTCCTTCAAGACTAGGGCTGAGCAAGCAGCTGGGTATGTGCCAAAGCTGCTGCTGCTCCGGAGACCCGCTCCCCGCCGGGGGCTGCTGGCAGCCAGAGGAGCAGCTGCACACCAGGAGTTGCATCACGGAGGTGGATGGATGGGTGGATGGATGGATGGATGGATGGATGGATGGATGGATGGATGGATGGATGGATGGATGGATGGATGGATGGAGGTGGGGCTCGGTGGCGGGCGGTTCGTGCCTTGGGGCTGCTCCTGGCTGCGGTGTCTGACAGCTGCTGGCAGGTAAGGGCTGGCCGGCAGGATCAGCGCTGTCTGAAACAACACAAACAGCGCACCAGAAAAAGGAGCCCGGGGGCAGGGATGGGTAAGCACGCTGGAGTCTTCTTGACAGCTGGATTTCCTGTGCCTGAGCCAGCTCCCTGACACAGGTCTCTCCCCAGGGCCTGTGCAGCTCCTGGGGCTGCTGCTCCCCTGGAGATGGGGAGCTGGAGAAGCCCGGGGTGCAGCGAGGGGTCTGCAAACCTCCCACTGTACGGGCAGCTCTGGCCCCAGTGCTCCCTGGTGGGGATGGACTGCCGGGAGTAGCAGCTTTAGCCCTCAGGCAGAGAGTGAGTGGGATGGAAACACTCCAGCAAGTCTACAGGAGGAAGGTAAAACCTCTTCCAAGCCCAGCTCCCTGCAAAGGTTTCCTGGGGGCTCAGCTGGAGACTGTCCAGGGATGTAACCTCGCACGGGCGAGACGTGCAGCTGCCTCCTGCACCCACTCCACCGCCTCCTGCCAAGCCACAATCCACAAAACAGAAGTAACTGGGATCACACCAGCTCTATCTCCGTGGGTTTTCCAAGTAAACGCCTGGGAAGACTAAATAGTATTGATCTCTCCCCTTTCTTCTCTGGAAATTCCCTGCGTGTATGGGTTTTTCCATCCAGCCTGCACATCATCACAAGGAATCCAGTGCTGCCTTCCCAGTCCATCTTGTAGGAAGCATGAGCATAGCTTTAATGATGCTGCCAAGTTGTACCACGTGCCCACCAGGCACTTTTGGCAAGTTCTGGAAGTGAGTAAAGTGCAGGGCTGACATGTGTGGAGCCATCCGTAATATTTTCCCGGGCAGCTCTGTGGCATGCAGGGCATCAGCACAGTGCTTAATTAAACTGCAGTCTCCACAGCAACCGGGCAGCAATAGGAGGAATTATATATTTGCTTTTATTTATAGTGGCAGCCTTCATCCTGAGATTAAATGGGAACCAGCCCCTCTCCCCGCACACACAGCAGCTCCGGGGCAGCTTCTGCAGAGGGAGAGGGAAGAAAAGGCTGCTTGTTTCTCAAGATGCCCTTTGCTATTCAAGTTCCTTCTACGTGGTTTTATTCAGCTGCATCTTACACCAGGCATCAAACAAGCCCCAGACTATTATGTGCTGGAAGTTTTCCCCATGGAGAAAGCTGCTTGGATCCGCCTTGTGTTTTCCAGTCCATCTCCCCAGTGAGACACACAGACAAGTTAAAACAGGCAGATTTCGACAGGGCCCAGAAAGAGGGTTGTGAAGGATCTGCCAGGCGTGGAAGGGCTGCCTCCCCTTGCTCCCTGTCCTCCCCAGTGGAAATCAGGAAGGCTGCTGCTTTCCCAGCTTCCAGCACGGGGGTTTTCTCCCCCACCAGCACCCACAAGGACCCTGGCAAGGAGGAGGAAATTTGTCACACTGGTGGTGGGTGGGGAAGCGATGGGATCTACACATCAGGGCTCCAAGCAAGGGTGGGGATTTCACTGCTAATGTGAGCTGAAGGCTGGTTAGGCAAGGGCTGCTCACAGCTCTGCATCCCTGAGAGAGCTCCCTCCCTCCTCCTGGCCCCGAGGTTCCCCCAGGGCTCGGGAATAGGGGCAGGGCTGGGGCACCTCTTTGCCCAGGGGGAAATTTTTCCCATATCTAGAGCTGGAGAGTATCCAGTGGCCAAGAGGATCCCCCAGGGTAGATTACTCATCTTGGTGATGAGCTTTTTTGGTTTTCTGGACTATGCGAGGCTCCAAGAATTTGCATCCAAGCCTGGCAGCAGTATTTATTCATTAAATTACCCAAAAAAAGGGAGCTTGAGGAAACAAGAGGTTTAGGTGAGGGGTTGGACTAAGTATGGAGGAAAAAGGAGAAGAGGCAGTGAAGGAAAAAGGGGAAGAGAAAAGGGGAACTTTGTGGGGTGAAAAGGCATATTTTAAGGTCCTTTGGGGAAGAGGATCTTCACCTTTATCCAGAGCAACCAATTACACAGTTTTGAAAATTTCTGCTTGCAGAAGCTTGGCTCAGGAGCTGAGCTGCCTCTGGTGAACAGGACTGAGTTCACTAAAAAATGTGCCCTTTTGTGGGGAACCAACAATGTGCAAATCCAGGACAAATGCAAATGCAGGGCTTCAGCCAAAACAAGGGAGAGAGATCATTTGGAAGATGTCGAAACATCTTGTTTCAATGTGGGGTTTTTTTTTCAGAACAAAGTTTGCTTTTTTTAATCTTCTTTATTTCAAAACAGGTTTTCCTATTTGAACAGTGCTGCAAGCCAAAAGGAGAAGAAAGGTTAAAAAGGTGCAAGGGGAAGGAAACATTGGGGATTTGGTTGGGGGGATGTTTCAGGCTGGGCTGAAACAACATTTTTTGATATCTTGCCGACTTTTTTTCCGCTTGGTACTCTTTTGGCACAGACAACAAGCGGAGAAACCCCACCCTTGCCAGCCAGGGATGGAGTCTGCCATGCAGCCACCCCAAAACACCCCTCTGCTGCTCCAAATAACCCAGCTTCTCCTGCTCTCCGCCAAAATTTCGGAACCGCGAGCGCAGCATCGCTCATTCTCTCTGCCTGCCGAGGAAACACATGGGGAGAAGAGCAAATCCTGCCCGGGCTCAGAGTCCCCCCGCGTCCCCGAGGGGAGCAGCTGCTCCATCCCAACGGCCCGGGCCCTTCCCGCAGCCCCGGCTCCGCTTTCCCAGCCAGCGGACGGGGAAGAATCGGGCCCTTTGTTGAGCTGAATGCGGGCCATGTGCTGGGCTAACGCTGCCGGTGAGCCCACCCCGAGCCGCGCATTCAGGCCGAGATTAGCGCAGCTATCAGGACACATTTAGATATGGACCATTTCCTCCGCCGTCGCCGGCCAGGGGGGCACGGAGTGTGGGAAAGCTCGGGACCCTCCTCTCGCCCATCGCGGCCCCATCCCAGGGCCGGTTGTTAATCGGATTCCCACCGAGATCCAGCAGCGGCGTGTGACCCTCCCGGAGGTGCGGGGCGGCGGAGGAGCCCTGTGGGAACCAGGGCGAGGAAGGCTCCGCCAGAAAGGAGGAGATTTTTCAGGGTTCAGTAGCCAAGGGCTTTTCCAGCAGGCCGCTGTGCCTTGAGAGCGAGCGGAGCGCGCATCCCACCTGTGATTTCTCCCCCCCCGCCCCAGACAGCCCACCAGTGTTAACCCTTGGTGGCCTGGGTGGCTGGAAATTAATTTTGAGGGGCAGAAAACATGTGGGGGAGGGAGGGGAGAGGGAGATGCTTCACCTCAATGGCAGTGGCATCACCCTGTGCCTGTTAATATTTCGAAACCCTCCCTCTCCAGGCAGGAGAGGTGGATGCAGTCTGGAGCAGCAGTTGTTCCCCTGCTAAAGCAGCGTGCAGGTGATCTGTGGTCTGTGATACTGTGATCCTCACAGCCCTGATTTTGGCAGCTCTGCCCAAAACCGGGGTCCTGCCTGGGAACACCCTTCCAGTTGGGACTGATGTCTCCTGCCTGTTTCTGGAGGCAATATGGGCAATACAGAGTTTATGTGGTTTCTTCCCAATTAGCAGCATAGCAGGGACTACCAGGCAGGACTTCTGGCTCCCTCCCTCCCCTAAAACCACGGTGTTTGGGGAAAATGTATGTCATGTGGATAGAATTGAGGGCCACCCCATGCAGGCAGGGCTTCAGCTGTGACGGGAGGGCAGAGCCAGGCCTGGGCCAGGCACCCAGGGCTCTGTGTGACCCCCTCCCTGCAGTGGCAGGGAGATGGGCTGCAGCAGGGCCACAGCTTCAGACCTGTGTGCTGACACGTCCCTTCTGTCCCCTCCACCCGAGCTGAAGCGCCTGGGGCAAACATGGGCTGCCTTGATCGATGCCTCAGGTGTGGGAACCATCAGGATGTATCAGGATGGAAACCTTGAGACAGGCTATGGGGGATGGGGCTGGGATGGCTCGTGGGAATCGGCTGCAGCGGAGGGCAAACCCCTGCGGGGACACTTCCAAAGCGAGTGCCAATCCTGCCACCTCCTCCTCCTCCTCCTCCCATCCCCGCGGCCGCGGCCGTGCTGCCTGCGGACCCCCGCCGGGAGCGGCTCTCCCTGCCCAGGCTTCCCAGAGGGGGAGGAAGGACGGCAAACTTCACACCAGCGTGTCAGGCAAGCTCCCAGGACACCTCCGCAGCATCCTGCCCCGTCACCCCCGTGCCTTCTCACCCACCTCCTGCTCCTCCCTCAGATGTCACCATAAAGGCATCAGCGGCAGTAAAGAGGTTAATGCGGGTGGGAGGAGGAGGCGGGGGAGAGGGAAGCGGTTCCCATGAACCGGGTCCAAGGCTTATACAGCCTCCTTAGCAGAGCAGAGCATCTGGCCCTGGGGTTCATTTGCTCTGGAGCAGATGGTGCTGTCCTCCATCCGTGCAGGCGATGGGCGCTGGCTGACGCTGAGCCCCAAAGAGCCTTTTGTCACTTGGGCATTTCACAGGAGATGAGGCTGAGCCGTGTGGGGGGAGGGAGAGGTGCAGGAAAGAGGTGCTGGGAGAGTTCTGAACCTCTCAGTCTGAACAGGCTCTTATAGGTGTTTTTTTCTAATGTAAAAATCCTCCAGAGCTCAGCGCTGAGCCCTGAACACAGAGCCCCTATTTTAGCTGTGCCCAGCTCCAGCTCACCTCTATCCACAGTGGCCCTGGGACCTCCTGGCTCTCAGTCTGTTGAGGGCATGGCCAGCAGTGTGGGGAGGAGAGCCTGGCTTTGGTCAGCCTGCCTGGGCACGTTGTCTTGCTGGAAGGAGGTTTGGCATCTTCAAAGCCACGTGTCCAGCTCTGCCTGCCTTGTCACACTGCCTGAGGAGGCTCAGCTGAGAGAGGCTGGCAGCTCCTGCTGGGAGAGGCCTTGGGGAGAAAAGTCACATCTTCTGCCACCCCCTCAGGGCCACGATGCTTGTCTCCCAAAGCTTAAGCATGCCCTGTGGCAGTAGTTTGGGGATGCCCTGACCACAGCAGATTTAGAGGGCTCAAACCAGCTGCTGCATTCATTGTCTATGCTGCTGAGCAAGGTGTTTGCTGGAGAACACCCCTGCCAAGGATGCTGCAGGAAAGATTTATGGCATGGTGGTTTAAGGATGTAATCAGAGCTGAACGTAGCCAGTTCCTGTTTTCCTAAGAGGGATCTCCCTCCAGTACATGCCTGGGGCTGCTGGACAAGGCTGAAGCAAGGTGGTGGAGCAGGACCTCAGCATTATCTTCTATGTACCAAGTGTGAATAATGCCTCTGGTTTGCTTCCTTTCATGTGTGACATCTCTCTGTGGTGTCTGGAGGGAACTCAGGCCTGAACATCCACCCACATTGGAGAACAACCTCCTCTCTTATTCCCCTCTGAAGAGATGAGCTTCCTGATTTATCCATATCTGGGCTTACAATCTCTAACAAAACAGCTCTGGGCCGTGTCCTCACAGCTGTGACATGAGTATTGTTACCAGATATTTAAGCAAGCCCTCCCCCCTTTTGCTGTCCAAGGACTACAGCACTTTCTCATCACTACTCTTTGTGCTGGAATAGGATTTTTGAGAAAACCCCTTCCAAATTTCTGTTCCAGGTCTGAGGACCTGCAATCCTTCTCTTGGATCTTTCCCCATGCTGAGATGACTTCATACTGTGGCACTGTTTCTTTTGTCTTCTCAGCAGCCTCTGAAAACCATAACCCATGGTCAGTGATGCTGGATGTTATGCAGTGGTTATAAAGATATCACTGGGGGTTTTGGGACCTCCTCTGTTCAGGAGAAGGAGGAATGTCAGCTGTTCTGGCTCCTCCAGGCTTTCTCCTGGGCCTGGCCCAGAGACCCACCTGTGCTGCTGCTCCCCTGGGTGTATGGAGGTGGAAGAAAAGCTGGACTCAACAGGGACACCAGCTGAACCTCCATCATCCCTGCTCTCCTGTGGAAACTGGATCTTCCACTGGCCCTTTGCCAAGGATAAACAGAATTGATTCAATCTCTCACTTTGCCCACACTCTCCTCAGCCCTCTGGGTCTCTGAGCTTCCAGGACAGCTGTAAGTTATTCCAGGGGAGTTTATATCCTCCCATCCTGCTGGGTTTTCCTACCTTGGCTCCACTATGTCCCAAAGGGAGGACAACACTAGCACAGACCTTCCTCTGGAAGCATGTTTACTAAAGGATGGGAGTAACTTTCCAGATGTGCTGGAGGGAAGTTTCTCTATCCAAGGACCTGCCCATGGTGTGTTTGTGTCCCTGCTAAGGCATCTTTTCCTCGCGTGGAGGATGCTGGGCAGCCAGCCCGACGTGCATGAGCCTGGACCTGCTCCCAGACACCTCTGCAGGGGCCGTGTCCGATGGCTGCACGCTCCCGCACGCGGCTCAGCCTCAGCAGCTGCGGGCAGCTGTCCCCACACAGCGCTGGGGACACCAACCAGCCCTGCCCCAGGCTCGGTGCCACCTCCCCAGCTGCTTCATGGGCATTTCTACCCATCTAAGAGTGTGCCTCCCCGTCCAGGGACATGGCAACAGGTCAGCAATGCTCGTGACTTCCCACCCAACTCAACGTGCTCAACCACTTGGAGGCTGCCTCATGGCCTGGCAGTGGATTGCTCTTGCCAGAAGAGGTAGCCAGGAGCCAGCTTGGTTTAGGAACAGAGAATAGTAAAAGGAAACACAACGAGCTGAAGTGCAATAGGAAGCGAGCGGCCGAATGCGAAAGGCAACGGGAAAGCCGATGGCAAACAGCTGTGGTGCAGATGCTGAGCAGAACTGAAATCCTCTGCTCTGTGGGCAGACCAAGATGAACCAGCAGATGCAGCCTGGGATGAGTAAATTGGTTTATCACTGTGGGAGAAGGTCATTTGTCACCTTAGGCAAAACCAGCCTGTCACAAATGGGAAACTGTGAATTTTCCGTGACATTGCAGAGAAACCACAGACCAGGCTGAGGAGAGCAGCCAGGACACTGGGGGAGCAGCATTGGGCAGGAAGAGAAAGGTCTTGACCCAGCTATGTCCCATGTTTAGGTTTAAGCAAGTAAACAGTCACATTCATGTTCAAGTGCTTTAATGCTTTATTGGGCCAGGATTTTAAAAGTGTTGAAAAGTCTGTGTGAATCCAGAGCAGAGGCTCGGCTGAGAAAGAGGGAGGAACCAATCAGTCAGCACGAGAAGGTTGGAGATAAGGGATCAGCCAGGGAATGGTTTATATCAGCCAGGCTTCACTGGGGTTATGCAGCTCCTCAGCATGAGGAGCCAGAAGTGGCTCTGCATGGCCTAAATGCAGTCAGTATCTGTGCTAAATCAGGCGTTTTAATGGCTTGGGGAGGGGAGAGTGCTGATTTCTTTGAGGAGAAAAGACACTGCACCCCCCTTGGGCTTGTCAGAGCTCTAGATGTCCCATCCCAGGACAGACAGGGTCATGCAGCAGCCAGGCTCTGTCTGTGTTGGATAGGGCTGGATATTCTCAGATGGGACACCCAGCAGTATGAGCTTGTGCTGCAGCAGGGGCTGAGGACCAATATTCCTTCCTGTGTGTTTAGGAAGCATTTAACATCCCTGAAAATCCCTAAGTGCAGAAGAGAGCCAGAGATAGGATCTCCCATCTTTTTGGGGGCTGTAGGTGCTTTGTACCCGGGACCAGCTCTTCTGGCAATGCCAGAGGGTGCATGGGAGGGAATGGAGACAATCCTGGGTTTTCCTCCACATTTTCCAACATGTCACTGAGTTTTTGAGGTTGTTGCTGCTCCTCCCGCACAGAGCAAGTGTTGTCACCCTTATGTTACCTCTTCCTTGCACATCCAAGGCACCAAACGAGCTTTGTACCTGGTGCACCTGTCTGTGTATGTGCGTGTCCCCCTCTCCATGGGTTCAGGGATGCTTGCCAAGGGCACAGGGCTTCCATCCATCCATCCATCCATCCATCCATCCATCCATCCATCCATCCATCCATCCATCCATCCATCCATCCATCCATCCATCCATCCCTGCTCTTTTGTGGACACCCGAGCTCGGAGGAGAAAGCTCCGGGCAGCAGATGTCGGCCCAGCCTCCTCATCAGAGCTCAGAGTCCCTCTGGAGCAGGGAGGAGCCGCGCACGGGGCAGGTCGGGAGCGCCCCCGGGCATTGTCCCCGCTCCGGTGCCGTGCGGGTTCCCACAGCTGCGCCACAATGGAGGCACAAGAGGCTCCTCTGGGGACAAAACCTAATCTGAGAGATACGGGGGCTGAGAAAGCTCTTCCTAAAAAGATGCAGTGAAAAGCTCCTGGATGCCCTGTGTCCAGGGATACCCGATATGCCCGCCTGCGGTGTGATTACCTGCAGGCAGGCTTTGTCCGCTCCGGCTCCCCTGAATGTCACACTTGTTCCCAAATACCAGCAGGGAACAATGTGGGGGCAATGCAAGGAAAAGCCTCCTCTGTCCCTCCCGGTCTGGAAGTAAATATCAGATGCCAGCAGTGAAGGGGAGGGAGGGGAATGGTGAGAGCAGAGACAAAAAGGAAAAAGCCGGGGGTTGAGAAGTGCCTCGGTGAAACTGGGTCATGGCTATAGGGTGACAGCAGAAAAGGGTCCCTGTTCTCAGGGAGGATGAGCAGATGCCTCTGCCCCATGGCTTCTTGCTGGTGGCCTCGTGAGCAGACAGGGCTGGAGGGAGCTGAGGAGAAGGGGAAACATAAAGCCATCCATGCCTGTCCCTCCAGGTACCCTGCACGGTACTCCACATGGAGTGAGGTGCTTGGATAATCCCATATAACCCTTCCTGGGCTCAGAGAAGGGCAGCAATGATGAGATCCATCAGAGATTGGAGGTCAGTGAGTGCTGGTGGAGTTGGCTTCACTCTGCCACACTCAGCCCCTCCTCATGCTGCTGCCACCGTGGCAGGAGACACCACCTTCATGGGGACAAAGGAGATCCCTAGGGTCTCCTTCAGGATCTCCCAACTCTGCCCAGCATCCAGACCCTTCACACTGCACATGGATCTCATAGCCTCTTCCCCACAGACTGCCCAGACATGAGCTGGAAACAATCTGATTTTCCATCCTTATCTTCCCTTCCTGCTGCTGATGAAGTCAAGTCCTCTTCAGCCCCCTCTTTCCTGTAGGCCACCCATGGATTCTTCCTCTCTCAGTGAGTCCCTTTGTCCCCTGGAGGGGATGTGTGTCCAGCTGGGTGTGCTGCTGGGCCAGCAGACTGGTCACTGGCTGTCCTGTGTCCTGTCCCAGATGGGGAGTTGGTTGTCCTGGCATTCCCATGGTCCCTGGAGCTCAGGCAGCACAGGCAGGAGCTGTGCTTTATCAAAGACTTGCTGGAAAGGCAAACAAACACTGTCATGGATGCAGCCACTATTCACTGTGTGCCCTCTTCGAGCAGCCACAGGACATCCCCATTCTCCTCCCTGCCTGAGGCTGGAAGGGAAAATCAGCTAAAAAAGCCTGTTTATGTCAGCATGGCTGTCCTTGACCCCAGCAGCCAAGGGACACTGACCCCAGCAGCAGGTCCAGCCAGGGAAATGGGGCAGGAAAAGATGTTTTTCTAGGAATTCAAGCTCTGACCCAAACTCATTGATGTTAGGGGCAGTTTTTATCAGGCTTTGGTGCAAACTTTTAACAAATCACCGGGAACATGGGAGGAAGCAGAGCAGCAGGAGCAGAGGCAGATGAGCCAGAGAAACAAATCTGTCCAAGCACAAGGGACTGAAATGCTCCAGGATCCTTCATTCTGTAGGTAACTGAAAAAACCAGACCTATTTCAATGAAATTGGAGAAGTGACTCAGTAGTGTGTAGGGTCTTAATGGGAGATCCCTTGTGAGGTCCTGGGACCAAGGCTGGGAACATTCCAACTTGTCTCCTTGGAGCAGTGCATTGGTAGGAGGGAGCATAATGAGAAGTCCTCTGGTTTGAGCAGTGACCCACTGAACACAGCAGGGACAACTGCTGAAACCACATTTTGGGGGACACAGGGGTTCATGCCTTGCAAGAGTTGATGGAAGACTTCCTGCAAGGAGAAGACAACCCAGGGGGCAGCCCCAGATGGCCACACAGCGAGTGTGACCTTACCTCACAAGATAACAAGATTTATTCTGCTCCTTTTGATAGGACTTCGATTAAGGGTTCCATGCAGGGGCACCGGGCGTTCAAAGGGCTGAGGGGACAACACAGAGTAATGAAAGTCAGGATTTTCTTGGCTTCCACCAGAGATTTATGGATGCTGTTTGTCTTACAGCAAGACTGTTGTGAACATCCAACTGCTTGTGACCGGAGCAGAAAGGCAGAATCCATCAAAACTGCCGAGCTGAGCTGAACTCAAAACAAGCCCTGAGACCCCTGGCATGTGAGGAACCCAAACAGACCGTGCTGCCAGTGCTCACAGGGCCTGGGGTCAGCTGGCAGCGCTCCCAGCGCCGTGCCTCGCGCTCCGGGCGCGATGAGCTCACCACGCGCTCAGCCTGCACACCAAACCCCGCCTGGGAGGGCAGCCTGTGTGTCCCACGCTCGCCCTGACAGCCAGACAGGCCCAGCTTTGTGCTCATTCAAGAAAAATGGCCGGGCTGAGTGGATGCAGCCGCTCGTTCCTGGTGATTTTTGGGTGGCAGCCTCAGCTCGGGCGGCTCGGTGAGGCTTTGCCAATGGAGCGGCATTGACATGGAAGGGGTCCCTTGGAAATAGAGCTCAGCTGCAGGTGCTGTGAGGTGATTTGTAGCTAAGGAGCCTTTGATGGGTTGAACTCACCAGCACTGAGCAGTTTTAACCCAATATCAGGCGAGTAATCCCTTGCCACCTGCGCATGCAAGGCGGGAGGATCAGCAGGCCCCCGTGTGCTCCGTGGGCTCGCTGCCTCTGGGAACCCTTCCCACTCTATTTTTTACTGTGCTGACCTCATGGCTCCTATCAGCCTGCCCTTTTCCAGCTTCCTCTCCCTAACAGCTGGCTTCTGCTCCATATTTCCTCACGTGTTGAGCAATCACCTCAAGCCTCTCTCCACATTTCTAGGATTCTTGTTTATCCCCCTGCATGGCGCAGGGCTCTGACGAGGCCCTGCTTTCCTGTCCTGCCTGCCCAGTTCCTCTGTTTACCTATAGCACAAACTGGATTTGTTTGCTTTTTTTAGATACAAAACAACAACTCAGAACTAGGAGGGATGTTTTCTTCTCTCCTTTCAACTCATTTCTCCATGGTCTCAGTCATCTTCTCCAGGTTTTACCACCTGCCAAGGGCTTTTCTCCTCCCCTCTTCATAAGCAATGTATAAAATTTCTGCTGCAAACAGTAATTCCCATCTTGGGGGGCCTGGAGACTCCCAAAATCTCTAACTTGTCCCATACTGGCCACTATTGTTTGCAGGGAAGTAAAGACTTCGATCCCAATGGGACACAGAGAGGAAATGAAAATTGCTTTGCCACCCCCACCTCCCTGCACTCCCCCAGTGACCCCTCTCCCCTGCGTGATCCCACACTCTTCCCTCACAAAGCAAACTCTTCCTGGATTATATTTTAATATCTGCAAAGCCTCATGTTTTAAAGAAAAACAAATGTGAGACCAGCTCATGTGAAAAACAGAGAGATGGCCTCTGTTGCTCCTGAGAGCCGGTGTAGGAGCCACACGAAGGGATCAGGGTGGGCAGAGCTGACAGACAGGCGCTGTGTCAGAGCAGGGGTTGGGATATCAGGAGCTTAAACTGAAAAATGATGGTCACACAGTGCAAGGGGAGAGGATAATGGCAACAATCTTTCTTTGCCCACACATTTCTGATTCAGGATTTTCTTCTTTCTCTTTCTATTTTTTCTTTTCTCTCTCCTTCCTTTCCTTCCTATCTCTTTTCTCTATCTTTTCTTTTCTTCCTCTTTCTATCCCTGAGCATTTATGCATACTCCTGGTTAGAGCAGTGAGGTGCCACTGTGGGGTCTCAAGGCTGGGGACAGAGCACCAGCAGGAGCATGGTCCTGCCTCCTGAAGAAAAGCCTCTCTGCAGCAGCATCCCACCCTGCAGAGGCTGGGATCAAGCTGGAAACAAAGTCTTGCTGTTCCCTGAGCTCTTCTCTTTTGCATTTGACCCAGTTTGGGGAAATGACAGCTTGTCTGTGCACAGCCCTCACTGAGGGCAGCTCCAGCCCTGGCTGGCCCTGGCTCAGAGGAGCCCCTGTAAAGCCCTGGTGTGTTTTTCTGTTTTGCAGAGGGATGGGGTTGTTACGAAAGGGAAGCAAGGTGAGAGATAACCATAGAATATGGCTTCCTCTTCGCTCCCAGCTGCCAGCTTGACTCCAGCCCAGGTCAGTAGTGGAGGACACTGCTGCTGCTGGGTGCCTGTCCTGGTGTGCGCACAAACCTTGCCTGGCTGCTGGCCCACTTCCTATGGGGCAGGTGGCTGTGTCCCCTCCGTGGGCTTGGCACGCTCCCTAAGCCCTGTTCCACAGGAGCAGCCAACAGCCAACTCATTCCAGGATAACAGCCATGTCATTCTGAGTGCAAAAAACAGGATAACAGCTTCATGATGTCCTTTGTCCACCTGAGCGGGCAACCCACACTTGGAGATGCTATTCCTAGGTGGAGATTGCATTTAAATAATAATAAACCCAAAGAAATCCCCTTAACCACCTCCTTAGATGTGGTCCTTCATGGTGAGGGAATGGGGCACGAAGGGGAGCCTTGGGACAAAGGACAGAGCTGTTCTGCAACAACAAGAGGAGCAGTCGAGGACGTGTAGTTCCTTCCAAGAGTACAAAACTTGTTGCCTCCACCCTTCCTGATGTAAAACTTTATGAGCCATGGGGAACAGGAATAAGGAGTTTCCTCATTTTTTGCTCCCAGATTTTGATGATGATCACTGACCTAAGCCTTTTCCCAGTGGTATGCAGAAGTACTGCTCAGTTCTCCTCCTCATCTTGGTTTCCCAGCCTACAGATATCTTGCCTGCTACTTCCCTCCTCTTGTTACAGCAGGGTAACAAGTGACACAGGCTGTACCTCACAAACTGGGACAGCTGCTCCATGAGCACTGATTGCAGGGCTAAAATTGGTTATTTTCTTCCCTTCCAGATAGGAAAATTAATTTCCCATATTCTAACTCCTTATCCTTCTTTATGTAAGTAAAACCAGCTCTGAAGAAAGGCTCCTGGCCTCTTTGGGTGCTGTGAACATCTTTCCACCTCCCTTGGCTGGGGACCTCCTCCCTGGGCTCTGTGTATGGGACAGGAACAAGGGACTGGGGTGGGGACACTGGCTTGTACTGGCCAGCATGTCCTAGTGTCACCTGGGCTCCCCAGGTCCCCTGCTCAGACACATGTGACAGTAACTTGCAAGGAACTGCTGAAAACCTCAAGGAATGACCAGCACTGGGTACCTCAGTGTGATATTCCAGCACAAGGATGGAGCTGGAAACGTGCATGGGGTGGGGGCTCGTCCCAGGCTGAATTATCATCTGGGGGTTTCTCTGTGACTGGCTGATCTGAGGAGAAATGTTCCCAATTCTCTTGTTGCCACATGTATTTGTTCTGTCTTGTCTGTGTTTTAGGGTTTTAAATATTCTCTTCCCAAAGGGATCATCTGTTCTTGGTTAGCTACCATGAGGCCACCCCACGGCACTGGTGCATTTCAATGGCTAGAAGGACTTGTCATAAAAGACTCTAAGCTCCCCAAAGGCTTTTAAAAACCACATTTTTAATGAAGTTTAAGAACTGGATCTGAATGCTTCTGAACAACGTGGTCCTGGAGCAGCTGGGCTGAAACCTATTCCTGTTGGAAAACCGTTGCTGCGTGTGCCAATACTGCAAGAGCAAATATTGACTTACAACCATTGCATCTGCATCTATGAAGAATTTCACTCTCCTGTTCGAGTATCAGTCCTTTTCACCTGCAGCCTTCCTCCTGAATAAATTGCTGCTGTAAATTCCAGTGTTTGTTAACATCCTTGTCCTCGGGGTATGGGTGTGCTCTTCAGGCTTTCATGGAAACACAAAGAGAAGATCATCCTTTTTATACAGAGAATTACAATTTTTTTTCCTGGAGAATTTTTGAAGTTTGTCTTTTCTGTTTTCAGTGGTTACCATATCCTCGTGGCTGAGATCTGTGTGACTAATTCCTCCTTCATCTGCAGTTGGGCAAAAATTATTCTCAAGAGACCTGAAAGACAAGAGCCTTGGGTTGGGAGTGAGGCAGAGGCCAAGCACATCCCTCACCTCTGGGGCAGCTGGAAGAAAATGACTCCAGCCACAGATGTCTCAGCTGCTCTGCCCACATGGGAGTGACAGCCCAGCAAGCAGCAGAGCTCCTGGGGCTGCTCTGCAGCCAGTGGAGGCTGGAGCCAGGTTCACTTTGAGATTTGTGCTTTGAACTGTGTGACAATCTTTTCACACTGATCTGAAATGATTGTTCTGAGTGCCCAGACCCACCAGGGTACTGCTCATGATACTGCTTATAAGGCCATGAGCTGCTCTGTGATGGAGGCCACAGAGCAATTAAATTTGCCAAGTGCAAATTGCATTGCAGTGACCCTAAGAGCTCCTGGAGGGGATGAGGTGGTACAGGGGAGCAAGGAAGGCTGGTGGCTTCTTGCTGGTTGGAACCCCCAGATGTTTCCATTCCCAGGGAGATGAGGCACCTCCAGAAGTTACAGATCAGCTCCATCAGGGTCCAGCCTAGCAGGTGCTGTATTTCAGAATCAGATCATATACATTAAATGGCTTTCCCTGCCTAGGAAACCTCATGGCCTGGATGAAGGCTTCCCAGAGGATGCTGTAGAGCAAGCAGAGCTCTGTAAGTTGTTGGGAGAATGGGAAGGGAGTGTTATATTGATCTTTGTGCACCCACCCTGTTTACAGCACAGTGCTGGGCTGGGCAGCAGCAGAGCTGCTGTGCTGTGCCTTGGGGAGACAGTGGCACCCCTAAACAACCCCTTCTCCCCAGAGGGGAGGTGCTGGGGCCCTGCAGCGTTTCTAGGTTGCTGCAGTCTCAGAGGAGCTATTCAAGGGGAAAAACACATGCACATTCCTGAGCACAATTCCTGAGCACAATGGAGCCCAAGCCAGGCAATGCTGTGGTCCAGGAGCATCCTCGGAGGAGGAGGAAGATTTACAGGAATACCTGAAAGAGGAAGACTATAGTTAAACTTCCAGTTCCCCCAGAAGGTGGAAGACAATGAGCAGCCATCAAAAGGCATTTCCTGGCCATCTATTGTTTCCCTCTCTGAGTCCTGCTCATGCTTTGCACATGGTCTGCAAGTGGACAGACTTTCTAATCATAGCACCAGGTGAAGTGCACGTGCTGTGTGTGCCAGAGCCTTGGAGCAGTCCCTGAGCAGCTGGATGAAGATGTTTCTTGCAAACGTTTGTGCCTGGCACCATTTCTCTGTGTCACAGCTCTGCCTTAGCAGCCTCAAGAGCTGTCACAGCCTCCCACTCCCATCCCCAGCGCCTGCCCAGCTCTAATCCCACTGGAGGCTGGTGCAGAGCAGGGACTGCTCCCTACCCACTCTCCAAGCACAGACAGCATTGTCTCCTCTCCAGGTTAGGGCACCCGACCTATCCTCCATCTCTGCCAGTCTTTATCTCACCCCATTTCCTGGCCCCAGCTTTTCTGTCCTAATTAAATGGTAAAAACACGTGGGATCCAGGCCAGGCACGAATGGTTTCAGCAAAGCAATTAGCCCTACGTGAGAGAGGAACAATTAGCGCGGCTCTCTGGAATTCGGCCATTGTGCCGGCTCATTGTATATTTTTGCCTTAAAAGGGGGCCAGCGTGTTGGGAGGGGAGCAGGGCCCCCGTTCGCAGAGCCGGGATGACATTTGCACTATGTTAGTCATGCTACATGTCAACATTTTTGTGAGCTTTCCAAAAACAGAAATTCTAATGGGATGTTTTAATCCCATCTTCACCCCCGCACGTCCCCCCGCCGCCTCTCCCCCTTTCAGCTCCCACCTCCCTCCTCCTCCTCCCTGCCTTGCACAGCGCTAATGCCATCCCCTCTCAGCTTTGCCTCCCGGAAACCAGCGAAGCCAGAGCAGTGAAATTCCTATTTAAACTTGCATCACATGAAAAATGAACTGTTGCTTTTAATCCCTTTTGCAGCGGCAGTGGGAAGGGAGCAAACAAATTTCCCAGGGGTGCAGTGGGGAAATTGGAAGGGGTAGGCTTTTGGAAATACCAAGGCAAGCTGGGGGAAGTGGTGGGTGAATATTGACTCGCTCATCTACCTTTGAAAAACCCCTCAGCAAATAAATTGGGACACCCCAAGGGCAAGGAAGAAGCCAAGAAGCTGTGGGGGCCCAGAGAGAAGCCAAAATCCCTGTGAGCAACCAACATTTTGAAGCAGCTTTTGCAGGAGTGTTTCAGGGCAAGAGTGACACACATATCTGATCTGGGCTGGGTGCAGAGGGTGTGCACAGGAGGCTCTGGGATCTACCACAGGCCCTGAGATGCTCAGGTCTGAGCAGGGCAGTTAAAATGCATCCCTGATCCTCCTGCCTGGCTGCTTCTCCCCAGGAGGTTTGGGAGACCTGGAGCTGTAGGCAGCTGTGACCAGGAAAAGAGTGGCCCATCATGGAATGGGACCAGCCATGGCATCAGACATGGGCAAAACCATGAGTTTTAAGGAGTTGTTAAGGCAGGTGCTGGTCTGGAGGGGAGCACAGTGCAGGGTTTGGCTGGGGTGGGCTCTGGGAGCAGCCTGCCTTTGGTAGCTGTTCCTTATACATATACAAAAAAAACCCCAAAAAACTAAACAAACTATATATGACAGTTCTTCTGTTGCTGGAGGCTGGACATGGGGTTCACTGGGCCTTTGTCCATCCAGTCCAGCCCAGCATGAGATTTGATTCCTGCTTTCTCCTTGGGGTAATCATCAAACACTTCCCCTGACATCAGCTTCTGGCTCCTTTTCAGAAAGGCAAAGCGGAGAGGGACAGCACACAACAGGAGCATGAGAAAATTTGGGGCCAGAAAGCATGAGAGGCCAAAAATTAAAGGCCAGGAGGTGCAAGCTCTGCTGACCACACCTCTGGAAGGAGCCTGGGACAGGCTGGCCTGAGATCTACAGCAAACTGTGATCTCAGCTCATTGTGCTCCTGCTCTGCCTGTACAGATGGACACAAACAGACTGACATGTGCAGGCTGCATGCACAGCCCACAAGGGAATCTCCCAAACAGGCACCAGCCCAGGGGACAGGGACCATGGTGTCTTTGCCAATGTCACCTCTTGGGAAACTGAGGCACAGCGAGCTGAGCTCAGTCAGTCTGTCTGTCCAGCTTCCTGAGCACTGCTGAAGGCTCTGGCTCTATGATAATCTCATGCAGTGCAGGGTTACCAGTCTCAGTCACTGCTTATTTAATTATGGTCTTTTTCCATCCCAAATCCACGCTGCCAGTCAGTCTGAGCAGTGTGCAGCAGCAAATCTCCAGCTGGGAGATTAGGGCAGCTCTGAATCTCCCTGGCTTGCTCTCAGGGTCAGCACCAAGTGAGGCACCGGCAGGCAGAGGCTGCTGCCCCCAGCCCAGCACCCCTGGCTGGCAGCAGTGTGATCCCCCCATGGCCCAGCAGCTGGACCCATGGAGAGGAAGTGCTCCTGCCCACCAGCCCAGGGATTTGGGGTCACAAAGCCAGGTTTGTGAAGATAGTCCTCAGCTGCCCCAGGAGTTGCTGTTGGGAGGAGAGAGATGCACAGGCTGTGGGAAAGAAGGGTTGCACCCAGCTAATTTTGCAAGTTCAAATTTCCTTTCCCTCATGTTTTTACTTTCAATCCACGGTTTTAACATCAAAATTCCATGCCCCAAAGGAAGGAGTGCACAGCCCCCCTTGCACACCTTAACCTGCCAAAGCTCTCTTGAGATCAACCTCGGTGGTGAAGCACTGGGAGAGGCATTAAATCAGCAGTGGATGCCCCACCAGCCTCCCCTCTCCCCACACCTACCTCCCCTCCCCTGGGCTGAATAGGGAGCATGAGAAACCAGGCTGGGCAGGGACGGCCCCGTGCCCCTCGCTTTCTTTTAGGATCAGAGCATCTATGGGGCCGCTTGTGTTCCCCCAGCTCCTCTCCCCCCGCCGCACCGGGAGCTGTAATCTGGAGGCAGCGAGCCTGGAGATGGAGAAAAATGCAGGAGCTGGGGAGGGGGGGGAGACAGGGACCGTCCCTTCCCGCTACCACCACCGCCAAAGCCCCAAATTCTTAGACCTGGAGGAGTCACCACCAAATTCCATTCAACTGACAGAAAAGAAATCAAATCCTTTTAAAGAGAGCCCACTTTCCCCGCAAGAATGCTCCCTCGGCCTTTTGTTGAGGGCTTTGCTTGCTCCCAGCAGCTCGGAGGAAGCTGCTCCAATACATTAACCAGTTTAACTTGCTCGTGACCCCCTCTGCCCAGCGCACAATGAAACTCCTCGCCCGCTTTTCTCCCTGGCTCCTTTTCAGGAGCTAAATCCCCCGCTGTTCCCTGCTCGCTGCCTCTCTCACTCAACCTTTCTCAGGCCTCTGCTTCAGCCCCGGGAAAATAATGACGCTTTGCATTTGTATAGCCCCCGGCCCCGTGGGATCTCACAGTGCCCTGCACGGATCGAATCGTGTCCTCCCGCCCCGCCGAGGGGACCAGCAGACCCCAGAGGTGGAGGGGAAAAGCGATGTAGGGTCTGAGGCCACGGAGGGTGGAGGGGGCTTGCAGCAGGACCTGGTGGTGCCAGCGCTGGAGCGCATCGGGGTTGATTGGCGTGGGGACAGTTCAGCATCAGGAGACGCAGCGCAGGCACTCCTTGCAAGGGATTTGCGTGCTGGGCAGGGAGATGCTGACATGCTCCACCTCAAAGGCACTGCCAGGCCCTCTGCTACGAGGGCAGGAAGGTTTTTTGTTTCGAAGATGTTTAAAAAAAGCCGCGGTAGATGAAAGAAGCTGAGTCCTTGCCCTGGCCCTGAATAGCGGAGCCTATCAGACAATGGGAAGTTAACCAAGCCCGGAACGGGAGCGCGCAGTTCTGCCGCGGGGCTCTGCCGCTTTCCTACCAGTAATTGATGCAAAAATCTCTTTTGTGCGCGCAGAAAATCCCAGAAAGAAAAAGCGGGGGGTGAGAGGCAGACCACGGGCAAGATCCAGCTCTTGGGCCGCCCTCCTTCTACAGCTCCCTCCCAAACCCGAGCTGCACAGTGGGACCAGTGGCCGCCCGGCCGCACGTCGGGGCCGAACCCCGTTAAACACCCTCGACAATGCGACAGCGGCGAAATCGGCGCCTGACAGAGCTTTTAACCCCTGTCCGACGGAGCGCGTAAATCGCTGCGGGCACACAATGCGGCTTTGCAGCTCGAGCGCGGCATTTCTCTCGGATGACCTGAACACTTTATTACTGGGGATTTATTAACCATTTTTAGCAACCATGAGAACCTGGGAGCCTCTTAGGGACCACCTATTGAGCGCTGGGGTCAGGCTGCGAGCAGGGGCGATGCGAAGAGTTTAAACCAATTTAAACAGACCTAATACCGTGGTATGGCTGAAAGGGAGATACCCCACGTGCAGCCCCAGCCCTGGGTTTGGTGCGGGGCTGAACCCAGCTATCTGCAGTGGAAAACTAGTCTGGAGTTTCAGTGAAATTAATCTGAAGTGGGGGCGATCATATCCTTGAGATTTGGGGGATTTGAGCAGAATGTTCTGTCTTGGAACCATCCCTGTGGAGTCAGGCAGAGTGGGGAGCACACCACCACCCTGTAGCCTCACCTCACATCTCCGTGGGGGAGTTATGGACTGTGTCCAAAATGGGATCCTTTTTGGGAGGAGTGAGATACCCCTCCAGGTCCAGCCTGGGCATCCCTTCTGTGACAGAACCCATCTCCCCTGCCCTTTGTATTTATGGGCCACCGGAATTTGTCTGGTCCTGGAGTCACCCCTGTTGGGCTTAAGCTTTTGGTACCCAAAAAATTGTCTGAATACCAGTGAACCTGGCATCAAACATTCCTGGGACCATCCTCCACATGCCCACTTTTGGCTCCCTGCCCCTCAGGTGCCATCCTGTGTGCACTGCAGAGTAAGCACGGTTTCCCCGGGGGAATCGGTGCCTCGTGGCAGGTGAGGGCCGAGCCAGGAGGCGAGGAGCCTGGAGGGGAAACCTGTGGGGATGCGGCCAGCGGCTGAACAGTCCCGGAGGAGTCTTGTTCTGGCAGGACAGCGCTGCTGGAAGAACAACTTCCCCTCGCCGCGGGCCCTGGGCAGCGGGGCTGAGCCGAGCGGCAGAGCCGGGCTGGGGTAAGGCAGGGATGGAAGGCTGGGACAGCGCTGGTGCCGGCAGCGGTGGCAGCACAGCGGCTCCTCCGGCCCCTGCATCCCCGGGTGGCAGCGCAGCGGCTCCTCCGGCCCCTGCATCCCCGGGTGGCAGCACCGCGGCTCCTGCAGCCCCTGCATCCCCGGGTGGCAGCACCGCGGCTCCTCCGGCCCCTGCATCCCCGGGTGGCAGCACCGCGGCTCCTCCGGCCCCTGCATCCCCGGGTGGCAGCACCGCGGCTCCTCCGGCCCCTGCATCCCCGGGTGGCAGCGCAGCGGCTCCTCCGGCCCCTGCATCCCCGGGGGCCGGCGCGCTCGGAGCCCGGCGCACACAGAGCCCGCATTGTCACTCGCCGGCTGGGACCCCAACATCTGGCCACAGCCCGTGTCCCCAGCCAGCGCCGGGGCTGCGGGAGTGGCAGAGCAGCTGGTCGGGGGAAAAGTGCCTTTCCTCCCCTTTTGGCTCCTGGAGAAAAGGGCTCTTTCTTCATTCAGGGTTTTGCTGCTCGGGCTTTTCAGCTGCCTCTTGAGCCGCGGTTGTTGTGCCATAGGGTTTGGAGACAAAGGGCGCCCAAAAAAAAAAAAAGACAAATTGAGACTGGAAGGCTGGGCAGCAATAGCGGGAAGTGGGGAGTGTGGGATTTGGTTCCTGTGTTTGTACGGTCTAACTGCCTTTTTAAATTTTATTTTATTATGGGAGGCTTCTTTGGCAACCCAGGTCTGTCTCCATATGTGGCCAATGCCCTGAAAAACGAAGCCCCAAAGTCCCCCTGAGTGTTTCTAGCCTGGGATCATGGTTCAAGTGCTGACCAAGGGAATGCATGGCCTAAAATCAAGAGGAGGCAAATGCTGGGGCTTGCCTGAGGAAGCAGTTTCCCTGCTTCATCCTGCCTGGTATTATGGTATTGTTTATCCAGTGCCAGAGATGAATGGAACACGTGACACCAGGAAAAATGCAAGTTGGACAAGGTCCCTGCCCAAAAATGCAGCAGCCCCTGATTATGGCATTAGATTGCAGCCCAGGCCCAAACCCAAATCCGCCTCTCTGTAGCTGCACACTCCCTGGGAAAGAAAACCCCAAGAGCTCACTGCTTACAGAGGCAGAGGGTAAGGGGGGAAAGAGGCCCTGGGATTCGGCGCCAGGAAAATATCGAGCTGGTGGCACATCCAAGACCTGATTTCAACCCAGTTTTCTCTTTCAGGCACAACTTCTCCCACTGTCTGGCTGGAAAAATGGTGTCTCATTTAACAAGCAATCATTATCATGATTAGTGATCACTGGGGACGAGGAGAGGGGACTGCTTGGTACCTATGCAACATTTATTTTCAGATATCCCAGCACTTTGAGGCTTCAAAGCATAAGCATGGTGCTGTGCCTGGGATGAGGTTGGTCAAGTCTGGGAGCCTCTCCAGGTCTCCCTGAAGAAAGAATGAGAACTGACGCTCCTGGCTCCCTGTTCCCAGATTTACCCACCAGAATGGAGCTTGGTGGAAGTGAGAGGAGTGCTGCGGTTTTTTGAGGGGGGGTTTGGTGTGTTTGTTTTCAATTATGCTTTGCCTCACGGGAGACTGATGGGACAATGCCTGGAGTTTGGTCAGGCTGGTCAGCTTTCTGGAAACCTCTTGGACAGGGCTGTGAGAACATCTCGGTGCAGGGCTTTGGGCAGCCCGGGATGGGGAACGCTGCCGACAGAGCGGCGAATGATGCTCCCAGCGCGCTGGGGGCTGCAGGGGACCAGAGCGTCCCCATCGCCGGGTATCAGGGGAAAGGGAGAAAGAGGAGGAGGAGGAGACAGCACGGGCACCCTGCCCGCACCCAGCCGTGCGCTCCTGGCCGCGGGCGCGGAGATGCGCAGGGCAGAGGCCGGCCCGGGCAGGACGGGGCCGGAGGAGCCGGGACGCGCGCAGGGGCTGGCGGGGAGGCCGCGGGGCTCGCAGGGGCGCGGGCGGTCCGCGGGCAGGGCCGGGCGGTGCCCACGCCCCGCGTGGGGCGGCCCCGGCTCCGTCCCTCCCCGGGCGGGGCGGGCGCGGTTTAAAGGCGGTGGCGCGGCGGGGGCCGGCGGTGGCGGCGGCGCGGAGAGGCGAGGAGCGGAGCGCAGGAAGGAAGGATGCTGAAGAGCTGCGGGAGGAAGCTGCTCCTGTCCCTCGTGGGCTCCATGTTCACCTGCCTGCTGGTGCTCATGGTGGAGCCGCCGGGCAGGCCGGGGCTGGCCCGGGGGGAGGCCGGCGGAGCGCAGCGGGCGCTGCAGAGCCTGGGGGCGGCGGCGGCCGTGGCTCCTCCGGCGGCGCAGGGGCCGCCCGGGCTCCGCAGCTTCGCCGATTACTTCGGGCGGCTGAGCCGAGCGCGGCGGGAGCTGCCCCCGGCCCCGCCGAGCCCCCCGCGGCCGCCGGCCGAGGACATCTCCCCCCGCGATGTCTTCATCGCCGTCAAGACCACTAAAAAGTTTCACAAGGCGCGGCTGGAGCTGCTGCTCGACACCTGGATCTCCCGCAACCGCGACATGGTAAGGGATGGGGACAGGGGTGGAGACGGGGCTGGTCCCCTCCGCTGGCCGGGATGGAGCGGCTCGGGGCGGGCTGGAGCCCACGCTTCACCGCCGCGGTCCTGGCCTTTCGTTCTGTGCGATCCGGGTGGTGCCGCGACCCAGCAAATACCACTTGCCCTTCCCTTTTGCCCATATCGCTGAGCAGGGTGGTATTCCGAGGCTGGCTGGGCTGTTCTGCAGCCAACTGCGTTTTCGGCAGCGTTGTAGGGTGAGTGATGGAGAGAGCCCGACCTTGGCTCCTCGCACTCGGAACCCTCCCCAAACTCTGCTCCGGGGTCCTTTCCCCTCAGTACCTCCCATTGCTGCTCTGCTTTTGGCTGGTGAAACTGAGGCACGGTGAGGAGGTGCAGCCCAGCCCGTGGTGCCACAGTCTGGGTCAGGCCTCTGCAGTTGTGCTGCTCAAAGGACACCCGGGTTATCAGCCTAGGGCTGGGAGATGTGCTGCTGGGATGTGCTGAAGCTCTGCTCAGGTCTCCTGGCAAGGGATTGGGCAGGACTGGAGTTGCTGGGCTCACCCACACCAGGGCAGTTTCAGCGAGTCTGGTTCCTGACCTTACTGATGTCCTGCCCAGAGTCCTGGCAGTCCCTTACTCTGTCCTTCAAGTACTGAAGCAAAATTCAAAAGGAAAAAAGAAAAAAAAAAGCTGTTTCCTTAGGAAATGTGCTTTGCCATTTGCTCTTAAGACACTTTTTCTACCCTTAGACAGCTTCCCAAAAGTAAGTTATGTCTGGTCCTAACCTTTTCTTCCTACTGTCTTCACGTGTTTCCTCCTGGCCTGGAATTCAGTTTCTTGCTTGCAAACTGTTTTCCTTGGAAATCTGGAGTGGCTGAGGGTGGAGGCCATGGGGGAAGGATTGACCTGCCCATGCCCCCCTCACCTAAGTCTGCTGGACCTTGTGGGGTCTTGGCTCCTTCACTGTACCCCAAGAATTATCTTGCTACATTTTTTCCCCTGTGAATTGTGGGGTGGTTTTTTTTTGTTTTTTTTTGGTTTTTTTTTTTTTTTGCTCATGTTTCCTGGGCTTGGCAGTGGATCTGCCACTTCTCCTTGGTCCAGTTATTTAATGGAAACCTCTTTTATGCTCTGCTGTCACTGCGAGGGGGCGGTGAGTGGTGGTGGAGTGAAACGCTCTTTGAGCACCTACAGATGATCCTGGGAATGGCTGCTCTTTTTTTTTCTTCTCCCTCTTGTGAGCTCCGGCTTTCTTCTAGGTTTTTTTTTTTTTTTTTTTTTTTTTGTGCTTCGTTTGTCCGTTTGGATTCCCAGAGCCCTAAGGCTCGGCTCTCACGCTGTCCCCCTGGGCAAGCTAACAAAGCCCCTTTTCTCCTGGCGCAGAGAAAAGGCTTCGCAGCCTCTTGTGTGGCACTTTCCATGGGAACGAGGGAGCCGGAGCCGGCCGTGTCCAGGTCAGGTTGCCTAGAGATGAGGGCCATGAAGCCAGGGGGGCCGCAGCCCGGCGAGGTGCCTGCCTGACAAGCCAAGCCGCTGAGTGACGGCTCTTGTACAGCACTTGAGCACAAGGAGCTGCCGAGAGAGCTGGAGGCAGCACCAACTCCTGCGGAGCAAAGCAGGGCTGAGGGGATGTGAGGCACAGGGGATGAGCCCGCCCTGCTGGGGGTGACCGGCTCTGCTCTTCCCACGCTGTCCCTGACTTTAAGGCACCCTGGGCTTCCCCAAACTTGGCATCAGGTTGGGGTTTTTTTGCCTGCAGAGTGTGGGATTGCTGCTATGGGGCTGTTCTCTCTTGCTTCCCTGCAGTTCCTGCATCTCTTCCCTGCCTGGCCCCCTGGTTCCCATCCCAGGAGGGTGATTTAGTGGCACTGGGGCGCTGCCTTCTCTCAAACGTCTCTCTTGGTCTGAGTCAGGCCTGTCTCTGCTCATCCTCCCTCACTCTGGGTTTCACTAAGGGTGCTCAGGCATGTGAGCTGCCTCACCAACGCGGGGAAGTTCCTGCCCCGGGGCTGAGAATCTCCTTTGCCTGACGCTGCGTCTCTTTCTCCTCTCACTCAACCCCCAGCCTCCCTCTGGCTGTTCATTAGCCAGGCAGGAGGGATGCAGACAGGCTGAGAAGGGGTTAAATCCGGCAGGTAGCTCCTGCCTGGGCCCTGGCAGATAGATTGTGTCCTTCCTTGGCCGTTCTTTGTTCTGTCCACAATAGTCCCTGTTTCCTGCCCTCTGTCACCTCCAAGACACTGCAAAGGGCACCCCCTTCTCCTTCCTGCCTCTCTGCACAGGGAGAGCACATCCCTATTCCCTTCTAAATCCCCTCTTTGGGTTGCACAATCCAGGCCGCACAAGCTGCTTTTGGAGGAGAGTTATAGGCTTTCCCCTCTCTGCTTTGGGGAGAGTTTCCAGCTGTCTCAGTATCCTTAGGATGCTGGAGTGCGGGCTGGAGAAACTTTGTACTTGAAAGGAAAGAGAGGGGGGAGGAAAACGACCATTAAGCAGAAACCCTGGACAGGAGCAAGTCTAAATCCCCTGCTCTCTTGCCGAGTCGGGTGATCTGCAGCGGCAGAGTCGCCAAAGCCAACTCTGCTGCCCCTGGGCTTGCCCTGAAGGCGGCTGGGTGTCCCTGGGGCAGCCGGAGGCACCCGGGCAGCTCGGCACACGCCTCGGAGCCCGCCGGGGCTCAGCCCGGGCCGCCGTCCCGCCCGCGTGGGATCCGCTGGCTGCCTCCCGCTCGGTAATTGCAGCCTTTGAAAAATTCCTGCTCTCGGGGCAAAGCCAACGGGTTCGCCTTCCAAAGAGCACGCTCCTCTGATGGCGGCTCCCAAATCCCTCTAGCACCTTGGCCAGGGTCCCCACCCACACGCTGGAGCGTGCTGGCATGCCGGTCTCACTTGCACGCCCACCAGAGCGGCTGAGACCGGGGGCTGCTCATCCCAAACCAGCCCCGCGGTGCAGCTGCCTCCCCCCGGCCCTGGGCTGGGTGCCAGGGCCTGCTGAGCACCGATCAGCTCGGGTGGTGTGTGAGGGTCCCTCCCTGCTGCCCCCCGGGGCAGCCTGTGTGGGTTTAAGGGGTGGGAGCCCTTTAATTGCCTGTCCCGAAGGATGCTGCTGTCCTTGCCCATAAAAGCCCCGGAGCCGGTGAGCGGCGCGTGGAGCACCAGGCGGGAGGGAGGGTGGGGGACCCTTGCCACACAATGAGCTCATTGTTTGTGAGGAGGTTATTAAAAATTACAGCATTTAAAATTACAGTGGAGGATTCTTCCTCTTGCTGAAGGGAGCAGGGGGAGGAAGGGCCCGGGGCCCTGCAAGCCCCTTCGCCGCCTCTGCAGGTCCCAGCCCTGGGATCCAGTGCCAGCACAGACCCGCCCCCGGTCCGGGGTAAAGCCACCCCCATGGACTGGGGCTGCTGCCGCCACCGTGGCACGCTGTCATTGCAGGGACATCGCCGTCACACTGCTCCCAACTTGGTGAAGAGGGGTGGGGATTTCCCCCCCTAAACCCTGAGGCTGGAGGGAAAAGAGGAGCATTTGCTGTGGGGGACACAAAGCTGGCAGGCAGCATCCTGACCTGCTCCAGAACCCCTCACCAGCTGGAGACTGAGCCCCCCAACCAGCACATCTTGCTGCCTCCTTTCCTCTGCACCCAAGTGGGGAGGCTGTGAAAAGGGTGCTGGGGTGCTCCATCCTCTCCCAGCATGGGGAAGTGAGATGTGGCACAGGGTCAGGATTTGTGCACTGCAGGGTCACGGGGTGCCTGCCTGGCCCAGTTCCCCTTTTGGTGGGGGTGCTGGTGGGGCGGTGGCAGGCATGGGCTATGCTGAGAGTGTGTCACCCTGGGAAGTCACAGACCCACTCGGCCAGGCAGCACAGAGAGCCCACGATGACCCTGGGGTGGCCCTGGCTGGAGGGACACCTTGTGCAGCACCAGCCATGAGCAACCCACGGGCTCCAGCAGCGCAGGGGAAATGAGTCACCCTGAAAGCAGAAATGAAGGGGAGCAAAAAAAAAAAAGAAAAAAATAAAAGATCCCTCCCCGAGGGCTTGGAGGGGGCAGTGGGGACTGGCGGCGGCCGCCTGGCTCCCGGCGGGCAGCTGGGGAGGGGCTGACCCCGTTGTGGCCACGGGGATCCCGGGTGCCGCTCAGTCCCGGCCGCGGGGCCGCGCATTGTGCGGGGCTGCGAGCAGCGCTGGCAGCTATTGTTCGGCAGGGATTTGGCATCCTGTGTTTCTTGAAGCTGCAGTTCTGAGAACAATGAGGTTTCCTGCAGGGGCTGGGGGGGGCAGCGGGCCCTTCCTCTCTTGCACCCTGCAGGAAAAGTTACTGGGGGGGGTCCAAGAGGTCCTTGCACCCCTCGGTGCTGTGGCTGGCACAGGGGCCAAGTGGGAGAGAGGTGGCTGGGAGGGCTGGGAGTGCTTTCTGGCCCTGCTGGGTCTGGAGGTGGTGGTTTACAGGTGACAGCTCAGGGATGCTGGCTGCAGTGTTCACTTGCACCGCTATAAACTGGACTCTGCCCTCGTGTCTGGCATCCTACATGGGAGATGCCAAAGTTGGATTCATGTTTTTAACTTGTTCTCATCCTTTCCTGGCCTATCCCCTCCCAGGCTGAGCTGTCACCTCTGCTCCTCTCCCCTGCAGCCCCAGGTGAAAGGCCATGCAGGCAGGGTGCATCTCCCATCCAAGAAACACAAATCAACAACAAAATTAATTTTAAAAAATGAAGCCTTTAATAGTTTTAGTTTTAATTTAATGTCATGGTGGGGTTGGGAGGGATGTGGGAAACCTGTGAGGCCCCAGTAGGTGCCCACATGGGGTGACTGGCAGCTGTGTGCCCCTGTCCCAGTCCCTGAGGTGCCACCTGGTCCACCCACATCAGGAACGTCCCAGGGCTGTGTGTGGGGAGGGGCCCAGGGGAGATGCCTGGGTAGGATGAAACGTTTCGGTGCAGGCCAGTAATAAACAATTGTCTCTGTGCTCTATTTATAGAGGCTGAGTGCAGGATTAGTTGTGGGGTTATTTTTGGAGCAGCTGAAGGCAGTTGCTGGACGGCGCTTCTGAGCTAATCAAGCAAACATTTTCTGTCTCGCCTGTGCACAGGCTCTGTGTTCCCTGCCCCCCCAGCGAGGCTGGAACCTGGGCTGGAGTGCCAACCCCCCTGTGTGATGGGGTTGTCTCAGGCATCTTTGGATGCTGTCCTGCTGCCCTGCTTCAGTTTGTACCTCAATCAGTTGCGTGACCAGTCCCTGAGCACCTGGGGGAAATGGGGACCAGCAGCTGTACCCCGAGTTGGTTGGGGGTGACAGCCCCTCCTCTACACACAGCACTGACTTTGTGCCACCCCAGCAGTGCTGTGTCCATGGGGACACAGCAGCCACAGGCATCCTTGGCCCTGCAGCTGATGGGTCCCCGTCCCCCAGCTGTCCCTTCCTCACCAGCTCTTCCCCATCCCCTTTACTCAGAGCCTTCCTGACCTCTGTCCCTCCCCACAAGCCAGGCTGCACGGCAGGCTGTGCATTTGTGAGAACTTGCCTTCCCACCTCCTCCATCATTTTTTTTCTCCCCCTGCTTTTTCTTTTCTCCTTTTCAAGCCCCAAAGGTCACTTGTAGCCCCGTCCCCTCCCATTGAGGCTCACTGCAGCTCCGGGCTCTCCCCACCAGCCCCGGCTGGGGACCTGAGCAAACAGGGCTGGGTTAACCAGTGCAGCTGTATGCTAATGACTGCTGCCCGCTTAACTCTCCTCGCTGAGTAAAGTCAACCCCACTATTGTACCCAGCTCCTCAAACAAGCCACAAAACCCCAGCGCGCTCCTGGGCCGGCTGCGGGGTGGCACCCAATTTCCAGCTCACTTGTAATTCATCATCCCCAGCGCTCCATCGTCCCCCCTCTGCTGCCTCCTGCCTTCCCCCCCCAGCCCTTTTGTCTTTCTTCCTTTGCCCTTTTGTGCACGTCTGGTTTTTAATAGCGCTTGGCAGCTGGTTGTGGTTTCTCTCCTCCAGCTTTGTTTGCTGCCCGCTGATTGATGGCGATGCCTTTCCCACCCCCTGCTCTCTCCTCCTGCTTCTCGTCCTTCCCCAAATCCCAGGCCCAGAGCAGCCCCTCCAGTCTCCTTCCTGGGTGACATATGCCAGGAATTAGCTGTGTAAACAGAGGAGTGCAGCCGGGCAGGCAGCTCAGGGGTCCGGGGGGGGCGGCCGGGCGCTGCCTGGCACCGTGGGATTGTGCTGGGACGGGGCAGTGGGGAACCATCCCCTCCTCGGGCTGCCAAGTGGCACTCACTGGCACCATCTCAGCCCCCTTGGGTAGGACACAGGGAGCAGAGAGGAGCTGTGGAGGCATTGTGCAAGTGGCCAAGGAGAGCCACGTGCTGTTGACACAGGTGGGGACGCGGTTGGAGCCGGCGCCAGGGACAAACACACCTGCCTGGGCGGCTGCTGCGGCGCCACACGCGCCAGCTCAGCTCCGAAATCCCTGCTCAGATCAGGCCACGCTCTGCACCTGCTCCCCTGCATGCCCCCGCCTCCCCTGGGTCTGGGGACAGCCCCTGTGGCCCCCAACACCTCCCTGCCAGCTGCTGCCCATGCTAAAGGCTAGAGGATGGGGATGCTCTGTGCAGGGTTTGCTCCCAAGGGGAGCTCAGCACCCAGCCTGGTCTGAAGCTGGGGGTCTTGTGTGGCTGCCTGGCTCTCCAAGTGCCACTTGGGGATTGGACAAGGTCACCACCAGCTTCCTGGAGGAGCTGATCCCAGCTGCTGCCCAGGGGTGCTGTGTCACATCCAGAGCCACATGGTCTCAGCCCCGGTCCTCAGAGGTGCCTCGTCTTCTCTTTCAGACCTTCATCTTCACTGACGGGGAGGATGAGGAGCTGAAGAAGCAAGCACGTGAGTCTGTGGCTCTTGTCCCTTTGTGTGTGTGACCTGGCCAGGTCCCCTGAAAAGCTCTCACCTGTGGAGCATGGTTGGTGTGGGGCCTGCCCTGGGAACTCTGAAAAAGCCCTCGCCACTGGAATGTGGGTTGAGAATGACACAATTTGTTTCACTGATGATGCCTAAAGCACCCTCTGCCTGAGAGCCCCATCTGGGGGCAGGTTTAATTCCCAGTCAGCCCTGCCCATCCACTGCATGGTGCTGCTGGGGATCACAGTAACAGGGTGGGGTGCCTTTGAACCACTTTGTCCCTGGGGTGAGCTGGGGTTGATGGCAACACTGACATGGTTTCATGGGAGCATTTTCTTGGCTGGGGTCAGCATGGTCTATTCTCCCCATGCAAATGACTCCTTTTCAGGCTGGGAAGAGATTACCTTTGAACTGGGCAAGAAAAATAGGACAGGATTTTTACCATGTCCTGAGGAAGCTCAGGGCTCACAGATATTCCCTCACCCCCAGGGTGGCTGGTGCAGCCTGGACAAGGTGATGTGGGGTGGCATCATGCTTAAAACATGGATAGAGCTGATCTTCAGTGCATCTGCTGCATCCACATTCCTTAATCATCCCTTCCCTTCTCTCATGTGGACAAAAAAGACATTCCCCCAAAAATTCATCATTTACCCAAAACAACATAGCATGTGGGTCACTGAGCATCGGGATCACCCATGAGTTTCCATCCCCCGGCACACCTGGGACATGAGTGGTGAAGTGTCACCGTTTGAGTGTGTGGGGAGGTGTGGGATGCACCAATGCTGGGCTTTGACCCCTCTTTTTTCCCTGCAGGAAACGTCATCAACACCAACTGCTCGGCTGCCCACAGCCGCCAGGCGCTGTCCTGCAAGATGGCCGTGGAGTACGACAAGTTCATCGAGTCCGGCAGAAAGTAGGTGGCTGCTGTGGGGGAGGACAGGGATAAAGGGGGGCAGGATGGTGCAAACAGAGACCATTTGTGGTTTTGGGGTTGTACCTCAGAGTGGGGACTGGGCAGCTGCCCCGGGCGGGTGTGACACCGCTGTCACTGCAGGTGGTTCTGCCACGTGGACGATGACAACTACGTGAACGTGCGGATGCTGGTGAAGCTGCTCTCCAGCTACCCCCACACACAGGACATCTACATCGGGAAGCCCAGCCTGGACCGGCCCATCCAGGCCACGGAGAGGATCAGTGAGAACAAGATGGTGAGCCTGGGGAGAGTTTGGGGCTGGTTTAATCTGGGCTGTGTGCAGAAGGAGCTGTTGTCTCACTGCATTGGTTCCCCTCTCTCACAGCATCCTGTGCATTTCTGGTTTGCCACGGGTGGAGCAGGGTTCTGTATCAGCCGGGGGCTGGCACTGAAGATGAGCCCTTGGGCCAGGTAAGAGCATTGGTGTTGCTCTCCCATGGGGGCTCCTCATGGTCCCCAGGGCACAGAGAGGTGACATTTTTGGGGATGGGTGCTGGACCATGTCCCACAACCTTTCTCTCTTTGCCTTCTGGGGGTGTCTGCAGGGAGCTTGGAAACAAGCTGGGAAGGGTTTCAGCTCCCCTAAAGTGACTTTTAATCAGAGCTGGGCACCCACTGGCCAAGCCCAGAATCCTGCAGGGTGCCCACATCCCCTGGGCTTTGCTCCTCTGCAGCCCCTCTCTGTCTCCCCGCAGTGGGGGTCACTTCATGAGCACTGCAGAGAAGATTCGCCTGCCTGACGACTGCACCATCGGCTACATCATCGAGTCTGTGCTGGGCGTGAAGCTCATCCGGAGCAACCTCTTCCACTCCCACCTGGAGAACCTCCACCAGGTGCCCAAGTCGGAGATCCACAAACAGGTACCCCAAGTTGTCACCTAAAAATTGGGCATCATGGCTAAGATATTGATTGACACGTGATCAAAACAGCAGAGGGGAAAAGCCCCATTGGCTCATCCCTGTGGGATGATGCAAAGTGTCACTGGAGGCTTTGGGAAACGGGGTGAATTTTGCAGCTTCCCTTTCCTCTGCTTGATCCTTACGGCCATGTCGGCCACTTCACCCCTCTGTGCTTGCCCCCCAGGTGACACTGAGCTATGGCATGTTCGAAAACAAGCGCAACTCCATCCACATGAAGGGAGCCTTCTCTGTCGAGGAGGACCCATCCAGGTGAGCCAGGGCTCCCTGTCCCCCCAAACCTGGGTGCCGTGGGGCCGCCACCATCCCATGCTCAGCTTTGCTTCTCTGCCCCTCAGGTTCCGCTCCGTGCACTGCCTGCTGTACCCTGACACGCCGTGGTGCCCCACCAACATGGTTTACTAGGAGGTGCGCGTGCCCTCCAGCCTCGTCCCGAGTTTCCCCGGTATCCGACGGGCGTGCGGGACCTGCGTGCGGGTGTGTCGCTCCGGCCTCGCCGCCGGACGGACGGACGGACGTCGTTGCTGTGGTATTGCACAGTGTGTGTGTACTGAAGGCTGCTGTGCGGCCCCTGGAGCCCTGCCCTGCCTGCCTCGCTGCCTGGTCCGGCCGGGAGGGCGGAGAGGGACGGGAATGAGCACTTACCCACGGGCACCGCGGCTGCCGGGCCCCACGCCATGCGTGGGCAGCGGCCGCAGCGCGGGGCCCTGCCCCACCCCGGCCTTGCTTCTCCTTGATGGTTGGTTTTTTGTTTTTTTCCCTTTCAAATGTTAATTTTTTTTTTTTTTTGGTGTGTTCTTCCCTTCTTTGCATCTTCCCCCCACAACCCGCTCCTATAACCCCTGACCCAGCCCATCCTCTCTCCCAGTCCCAAAATCTCAGCAGCGAAGCTCTGGCTCCCAGTTTGGATGAGGGATCCCTGTGAGTTCTGCTCCCCGGCTCGGCAGGCAGAGGTGGGCAGGAGAAGCCTCTGGTCATGGCAATGGCTCCTCCAGGGTCCTGCAAAGCTGCTGGGTGCTCCACAGCCTCACTGGAGGGAGACCGTGGGGTGGCTGGGAGATGGTGTTGGTGTTAACTCCATTTCCCAGAGCTCCCCCAACACAGGTGAAGCGTTGCTGGCAGCATTGGTGGGTGAACTATTTAGAGACTGGTGTAAAGACTTTCTATAAATATGGGCGTGGGAGGAGGGATTTTCCAGAGCTGCCACAGTGGGGTGGGCACCGTGTTTGTCCAGGATCTCCCTCCAGTGCTGCTCAAGCACCCCTGCAGCTCTGCAAAGGAACACCTCGAGGTCTGTGCAGGGGCTCTGTGGGTGTCCCCTGCAGGGCCAGAGCATCCTCCAGCCTTGCCCTGGCTGTGGGTGCTGCCCAGGAGGCACCTGACCAGCTGGGCACCTGCCACAGGCAGGCAGCATCTCCCAACCCTCCCACTGTGCTCTCTCTGATGGAGAGGGATTTATCCGGGGAGGGAGAGGGACCCTGCATCATCTGAGAGCTGCCCTGCCTGCCAACACCAGCCCTCTCTCTGCCCCTGGGCTGAGCCAGAGCTGAACATTTCCAACTTGAAGCTGAGTGAAAATAGCCCATAATGGGTGTGTTGTAAATATGTTATTGAGCCAGTATTTTTTTTACTGTGCCTTTTTTTTTAAGGAAAAAAAAACACATTGAGAAATATGTAGATTTTAAAATGCTTTTTATACATTTTCTGTGGATCAGAAAAAGAAAATTCCCCAACCTTTGATAATCTGTTTAAGAAAGAAAAAAAAAAAATTGCGATGTCTTGTAACTATCACTTAATTTATATGTTCCAGTATCTGGAATGTCACTCTGTGCTTTCTGTACCTAGGATGTGTTTAAAGCAATAGATGTGGGGAGGGGAACCAGCATGGACAGTGTGTTCTCAGGGACCTGAACCCGATCGCTGCCACGGGGTTCCCGTGGGAGCGGTCACCAATAAAGTGGCTTTTTTTGCTGACCACAGTCACCTGCTCCCGGCTCCGGCGTCTCTTTATGGATGTGCTGCTCCCAACAGCCCTTGATCCCCGCAGATGTTATCACCTCTGGCCGCGCTCTCAGGGATGCTCTGAGGAGGGGCTGCTCCTCCATCCCCTGTTTTCCCACGGGTACCGGGATCCTGCTGGCCATTTGCATCCCGGGGTGTCAGGCTCCTCTCCTCCTTCCCCTTCCCAAAAGGCTCGCACAGGGTTTGGCACCTCGGGGCTGGTTTTTCCCAGGCTCGGGGGCGGGAGGGAGGCGGTGGGGATGAGGTGAGAGCCGGTTGTTAGCGGGGTGTTGTTAACAGCCGGCGGGCAGGCGTGTGCGTGGGAAGCTTGGGGGCTGCGGGGGAGGAGCCCCTTCCCCCTCCCCAGCCCTCCCCTCACCCTCTCCACCACAGTTTCAGCCAACACTGAGCATCCACCTGCCAGAAACAAGCCCCAGCTTTCATGGGCTCTGTGGAGATAGCCCAAGATCTGCCCCCCCTACTCCCCAAACCAGTCCTGTTGGTGCCACCGGTACCAGCTTCCACCTGTGCCACCCCCTCCTCCCTGCCTTCCTGCAGGGCCAGCACCCTCTCCTCCCCTCTCCCTCTCCCTCTCCTCTCCATTTCATTTGAATCTCTGGGTTATCAAGGGCTGTCCTTGCTAAAAATACAGCCTGGCAGGAAATCGGTGTGTGCTGAAGCAGCCACCCCTCCTCCCAGCCCGCTCACCCTTCAGACAGCCACAAAAATCAAAAGTGCCCCAAGCTCTGCAGCCCTTGCTGAGGTGGGGCTCTGGCTGAGAGTGTGCCAGCCCAGAGAACCAGCACTGCCCTGACCTGGCCACCCCAAAAAGGGCCCTGGAGGAAGGGAAGGGTGGATGGGCAGCAGTGCTGCCTTCCCCCACTGCCCAAGGCCAGGGCTGGTGTGCTGGGTAAGGATCTGGCGGCCCTCAGGCCTGCCCTGGTGCAGGGTCAGCAAAGGGACCTGCGTCAGGCACAGGAAGCTGTGACACCGAGCCCCATCTGCCCCCCACGGGTTTTCCTATTGCTCACAGGCTGCGGTTTTGGCAGCGTGGGCACTTCCCAGCAGTGGTGCTGTCACCCTCACCGAGCCTGACCCTCCCCTGCACCCCAGACAGGACTGGCAGATGTGGGTTAGGTGCCCATGAAGGCACTGGGCAGCCAGGGGCTGTGGCTTGGGGTTGGGATGCTGCTGTGAGGAGCAGGAGCTGCAGGCAGGGGTAAAGGCTGGGGGGATGCTGGGCATGGTGCAACTCCCAACTCCAGAGAGGGCCTAAAAATTAAAATAAATACAAACAAAAAATAAAGTTACAAATAAAATAAAATAAAATAATAAAATGAAATATACCCCACTGAGCCTTCAGAAGTGGGGGAAGCAGCTCACCAGCCCTCCAGTTTGTCTCCCACCAGGCTCCCAGCCTCTCCCTCCTCCTTCCCCTGCTCGTGGGCTGAAAAGTAAATAAATACAGGCATTAATAAACAAAAGGAAAACAAAAGCAAAGCCTGCTGCTCTCGCATACTTGGCAGACTCTGCAGGCCAGGCTGCTTTCATCTGCACCCCGGCGCTGGTGTGGGACGTCCTGTTTACTCTCGCCTGCTCGAGGCAGCTGATAAGGCAGCTGTACCTTTTGGAGAGTCTGCTGTGTGGTGATGGGGTGGGGACAAGCCAGGCCTGCTGGGGACACTGCCACTATGGAGGCACTGCTGCTGTTGACAGCATTGTGCCTGGCTAAAGGCTTTCCCCATCTCTGGGTGGTTGCAACATCGAGGGCAGAGAGTAACACACTGCTTTAGTCCTTTTTGCTTTTTGTTTCCAACCTCCTTTTCTTTTTCTTTTTCTTTTTCTTTTTCTTTTTCTTTTTCTTTTTCTTTTTCTTTTTCTTTTTCTTTTTCTTTTTCTTTTTCTTTTTCTTTTTAATTTAATTTGCATTTGGGTCACTTGCAGTCCCAGCCTTCGTGTGAGTCACTGTGTTCCCAGCCTGGCTGTGGGGACTTTCACCAGGGACCATGTGCAGGGCGCTGGGACAAACGCCCATGATGGACAAACACCCATCCTGCTACTGACAGCAGCGAGAAGTACTTGAGGCTTGGGGTGGGAGGGCAGCGTTGGGAGACAACAAAACTTGTGTGAATTGGCTCCAAGAGCCACTTCCAGCTGCTTTGGCCCAGAAAAGTGGAATATTTGTGGGAAATGAACATAAAAGCATCTGAATGGCGGGGCCTGAGCGATGCATGCAGCTGCAGCTTTGGGAGCTGCCTGTCCCAGTGCTGGGTGGGAGAGTGCTGGGACCCCTGTGGGGGCATGATCTACATCCCACCACCTCTGTGCAGCTGGAGGTGATTTAATGCAGCACCAGCACTGTCTGCCTTGGAGTGAGGGGCTGCAAAGCCCTGCAGCAGAGAGTGATGGCTGTGGGATGGCCAAGACTCAGCACTGGGATGTGCAGAGTAGCTCTCAACCACTGCCCCTTTATTTTTTTCACCCTTCTACTATTTCCCAACCCTGCATAACATGCAGGTGGTTAAAATAAATAACCCAAAAGCCCTGCAAAGTTTATTTTTCCCTTCCTGACTTTTAAGACCAGCCTTGAATCTATCAAAACCAATCCCCCTTGCCCCAGAGCTCCCAGCAACTGCTGTTTCTGGTCTGCCTCAGCTGCCCAGTGGGGCCAGTTCTGCTGCTGTAGCCATTTGGCAAGCCAAGAGTGGAGGAGGAGATAAATTGAGCATCTCAAAAGCATCTGGAAACGCTTCCCACGGCGCTGCCAGATGAGATCTGCGGAGCCGCGGCATCACCGAACAGCCCCGCTCCCAACCAGCCCCTCCTTCCTCCTCCTCCTCCTCCTCAGTGGATGTGCCCCCCTTCAGCCCCCACCAAACCATGGTGCTTTCACCAGGGAAACAGTGCTGGGTTTGTGCTGGTCCCCACTGAGGACAGGGAGCTGCAGCAGCAGTGACACTGCAGCAGGGTCAGCCCTGGGTGATGCTCCAGCCGTGCCCTCACCTGCCGGGTGAGCCCCCTTCTTTAGGGTGGCTGTTGAGTTAGGAAGCCCTTGGGAGTGGGGGCCATTCTGGGTCCCTGATGAGCAGCCCGTGCACAGGCCAGAGCTGATGTGTTTGGAGCAGCTCAGGAGTGGCTGGGTGATTTATGGGGTGCAAAGCTCCCCCAGAGCTCCAGGTTCCGTGAGGTTTGCTGGTGGGAAGAGGAAGCACCAGCATCTGCAACACCTCGCAGTGAGCAGGGAGCTGTGCTTCCTCCCACTTCCCTCCACGGGCTGGGAGGGATTCAAAAATCCCTGAGCAGGGATTTTTGCTGAGGTCATGGTGAGAAACACCCCCTGCTCCAGGCAGAGCCGAGGCAAACGGTCCCAGCAGCAATGGAGAGCCCAGCTGCAGAAGGAGAATCCTCTGCTCCTGCCACCATCCATCCCCTCTCCAGCACACAGCAGTGTGAGCTGCTGCTTCATCATCATGGCCACAGCCAGCCCACCCTCTGTCCCTGCCTGGGCACTCCTAAATGAACTGGGAGATGCTGGAGCGCTGGACAAAGCAGGCTGGGCTGGGGACACGGGGTGAGGAGGAGCCCTGGATGGAGCATTCTCTGCCTCTGCTCACAAAGTGCCAAGCACAGGGCTCCAGCATCCCCACGTGGTCAGACTGATCCGAGTCTCCCTGCTCGGGGTTTTCTTTCCAGGGGACACTCAGGTCTGTCCTGGCCTCCCTTGCAGTGCAAGGAGACGACAAGACCTCCTGAAAGCACCACAGGGTGTGTGTGGGGAGATGGGGTCACTCCTCAGTGTGGTACCAGGTGGTGTTTTCATTGGAGAGTGATTGGCATCTGACTCCATGATGCAGGAGGCTTAAAAGACACTTCATTATCAAGTGTAGTAGTAAGAAATCTGCAGTTCTTATAGGAACAGTAGTGGACCTAAGACTTGATTTGTCTTAAGGTGAAAACTTCTAACACTATTGGTGTGCTATGAATAGCACTTTCAGCAAATTATATCTATAAACAATGGTTATAGAAAGAGAGATGTGTGTGCTATGATTAGCACTTGGTGTGCTATGAATAGCACTTTTAGCAAATTATGTCTATAAACAATGGTTCTAGAAAGAGACATAATAATTGTTTGATATTTTTTTTCTTCTAAGATCCTTAGGCTTAGCTTGTGAGAAATTGTTGTTGTTCTTTCTTTGACTGAACTGAGAATATCTACACCTCAGCAGTGAGGGTGCTTTGGGAAGGGTTAGAGAAGATGAGCTGCAATTTCTGCTGTCTGCTGCTGTCCTGGACTCATGGAGAGTGCAAAACCCCTCTGGACCTTCCCAAACAATCACAAACCCAAGTCCTAAATGCACCCAATGGAGGGAGCTGGGAAGAGCAGGCTGCAGCACCAGCAGCAGGTGCTGCCTGCACAGGGCCACGTTCAGCAGAACAGAAGCTGCAGTTTGGGCCATTCCCCACCCCAGGAGGTGACAGCAGATGGGGACATGCCATCAGGAACCTTGTCCCACTGCCACCAGCTCTGCCTGATGGTTTTCCATCCTCCATCCCACGGGAGCTGCCAGAGGCGCCGCTGGTGTTGGCACAGCTCAGCACAGCACAGAGCAAACACGTTTGAAAGCAACTCCCCAGGGCACCCCTCCCTGCCTTATCTCCCAGCACTGAGATCTAAGGGACCACTACTGAGGGCTGATCTGAGGGTGAGGTTTATTCAAACACATTCTTCACCCTTCCCTCTGTTTTCTCCAAGCCCTGAGTGGCTCAGGAGAGGGCTCAGCCCGGCTCCTGCTGGGACTGGCAGCAGTGCAGAGGGTGAGGGAAGCTGCAGCTCCTGGGAGAGGTCACCAGGAAGGTGGCCTTTGCATGTTCCCATCCCTGGTGGAGTCCATAAACCTGGTAAAATATTTACACTGATGACTCTGATCTAGGCTTTATTTTCCTTCAGGCCATGAGACTCCCTTGACTGCTCCAAGCCCTTTTAGAGCTTTAGAGAGCAGATTTAATCATCTCAGGTCAGGGATGAAGATGGAAAATGTGGGTTCCTCCTTTAGATGGGAATAAAAATAAAAAGAGGGAGACACATCTGTCAATTATTAGTGAAGGGAGGAAAACTGGTGTTTGTTGGGATTCACAGCCATGAGGGGCAAGTCACAACAAGGAGCCCTCTGTGGTTCTGAACTGGACTCGTGGACTGGTGTGGGTTTCAGCCATACTCACAGCATTTAAAAAAATACACAGCATTTCCAAAGACAGAGTTGAATTATTGCTTGTCCCCACACCTAGGAAGGGAGGGGCTGAGGTCAGGGCAAGAATAGCACAGGATGGGGGCAGGAGCCCCTTTGGCTGGCAGGATCAGGCAGAAAACAGATGAGGAAAATTAGAGGAAGGTGAAGGTTTCAGTTCACTGCGTGATAGTGATGTGGTGCTGGGCCTGTGATCAGAGAAGTGCACAAACAGAACTAAAAAGAAACCCACAATACCCTGGGGCAGCAGTGAGCAAGGTGAGCCCATGCTGAGTTTCATCTTCCCCCAAAGAGAAGCCTTTGACAGGGCTGAGCTGGTGGGGCACCATCCCAGGACATTTTTCCACATTTTTTGTACTTGTGCTGGTGGAAGTGAACCACTCCTGTTTCCTGCTGCTCCAGTGGGGAATAATCAAATCAGCAGAGGGGCCTAAAGGGGTTAAAACTCGCTGGACACAGGAGAACATCTCCCAGGCTGATGTGGCCCATGGCTGCTCCAGCATCTCCTGCCCCCAGGCACAAGGACATCCCCACTGCAGCCACCAGCCCCAAGCTCCCTCTGGGACAAAACACAGATCAATAACCAGGAACAATGGTTTTAAATCGTTTATTTTTAAAACATGAAACCCAAGCTGAATAGAAACCACAGATATTACATTTAGGTTTTTTTGTTTAGTATTTGCAAACCAAAAAGTTACAGTAAAAAATAGCTACGTTACAATCAAGAGAACTACAGAATTAAAAGTAAAGATACAAAAATGGGCTCAATCCTCTTTAATCTTCACAATTTAAAAACATTTTGGGTAAGTGCAGGAACACTTGAAAGAAACTAGCAGGTCCGAAGTTTAAAAAAAAATTATATATATTTATATATTATATATGTATATAAAGTGGTATGATATACAACCATTATGGTTAAGAAGAAAAAAAAAACCAAACTAAACAAAACAGAGAAGTTACAAAAAGGCCAGGTACATGTTCACCATTAGGTTTCTGTGCACAGTGTCCAAGAAAATAAACTTCCCTCTGAATGATGTGAATAAAACTCATGGGGCCTCCCGTTACCAAGGGACCTGAGGCACACGATGTGACAGCTGGGCAGCTGCACCCAGGGCAGAGGACAATGGAAGAAATGAGGCTTTTCTGGGACTTCAGCAGCCTCCTGGGCAGAGGCTGCTGGAGAAGTCTTGGTGTGAGATTAGAGGAGGAACAGGAAGGAAGGAGTTGGGAATTGCATAGTGAGGAGCAATGTGGTATCAAATATGCAGAGCACCTAAGAGCTTCATGCTACAGTTATCCTCTTTAGGAAAGGAGTATTTTGAACTTTCTGGTTGCCCATCAATTTATGTTCCACTTTGTTCATGCAGCCACAGGGGCTGGGTGAGCACCTGGGAGCTCCAGGCCACCAGTAACCCATCCCTCATCTCCCAGCTGGGCAGCACACTCACCATCACGGCTTGGCAGAGATCCCACACCCCCTGACAGCACAAACCACCTGTCAGCCACCTAGGAACTGCTGTGAAACATCCCATGTTCTGCTGGGCCTCCTGGGCTGCCCAGGGAAGCCATCCATAGCACACACACAATTTCTGGAGAAGGGAGGTAGGCTGTGCTGAAAGGAGGTACAGACCAAGCCTTGGCTCTGTCTCAAGGCATGAGATCTGCTCCTCAGCACCTCCCTGGAGGGCTTTTCCCCTCCCACCCAGAGGTGTTCACTGACACTTGCTGGGCTGGGGGGGACCCTGGCTGCTCCTTGGAGCCCAGGCAGGAACAACTCCAAAGGCAGCTCCTCTCCTGAGCTCAGGGGAAACCCACCCACCCCATCTCCTCCAGAACTGGGGGGTGGCAGGGACCAACAAGCCAAGAGACCTCTCTCTTCTTCAAAGGGCTCAGAATGGTATTTCAGTGGCTGCTGGGAGGGAGAGAAGGGGGCACCAGAAGTGAAGCCTGGGCTTGCTCCCACAGGTACCTGGACCTTGCTCTGGGGGCACCCACCCACTCCTGTCTCCCGCCACCACCCTGCAGCACCCACAGCTCCCGTGAGCAATGGCTGAGCAGCTCCCTGAGAAATGCTTTAACTCTCAGAAAGGCCAAACTTTTCATGTAGTTTCAGGGAACTGCTGTGGAAATCCTGACTTAGGATCACTTAAAACCCCATGCACTGTGTCCCCCTCAAAGCACTCAAATGAACATCCCTTGCATCTTGGCTGAGATGACTGTACACGGAAAATCAACACCTATCAAATGGAGAAAATTAAAAAGGACAGGAGGGGAAGGGAGCACTCCATCCTTCACATTTGGGTACATGGATGCACGCTAAAAATCTTAGCTTGAACCCTTTTATCAGCACACAAAATGAACTCAGTTTAATAATACATACAGGATACAAACACTACAGTTATAATTCCCAAGACAGCACAAGAAATTCACAGCCAAGTCTTGATTTGATTTCCTTTACAATTACAATGCAGTCTTGAACACTGGACACAAGAGTCCAACATGCTATTTACATTTCACATTGTGGAGATGTTTGTGTGCTTGGAAGAGTTCTCAGTTCCAAAAGAAAGTGTCATTCACACATGATGATGCAGTGGAAAATAAACCAAGCCAACCAGACAAGCCAATGACCACATTTGTGCTTCTGAAAAGGTAACATGAAGTGTCTTCACCGATGCAGTCACCTTCAACCGGACAAGCTGCCGTCCACTCTGCAGTCAGCGAGGTGTCCAGAGGCCAATCTCAGCTCCTCCAACTTCTGGACCCTTTTTCTAGCAACCAGCAACACGAGAAATGTCCAATAAGGTCAGCTAGGACACACCAAGTGATATGGCCTCGGCGTTTTGTCACATTAAAAACAGAGAGACACGATGGAAGAGAGAGAAGTCTCTACAGCTTTACCTCCTGCAGCTTGAAGAGTTTGGACTCCCTCAACCATGAATGCCATCCAGAACAGATGAGTCTTTGCCAGATAGCACCTGCTGTTCACCCTGGAGGGAGGCACAGAGTCTGGGAGATCTTGGCTTTTCAAAGTCCCCTCCTCAGACTGAATGTGACCATATGGATGAGACTGATTATGTCGCAGCCATAAGAATAGGCAAAGGCCATCTGTTCTTCAGCAGATCCATTCAGACCAGCCTGCAGAAATGCCACACTGTTGCTCAAGGTTCCAGTAAAACAAAAAAAAAAAAAAAAAAAAAAGGAAAAAACCCAAAAAAGTAGTAGTAATAATAATAATAATAATAAACCAAAAGAAACCCATTTGTCTGTGTTTCCTATCCAGCGCTCTGCACAGCATGCAGTGGGGCAGCAGAGTTCCAGGATGCTTTACAAAAGTGCAATATCCATGTCAAGTAAAGGAAGTGCTGGCTGGACACAGGTACACTGCTCACACCGCAGTCACGTTGTGCTGGCCTCCAGAGAGCAAAATGTTATCTCCATAACATTCTTTCCAGTTATATGTTGAAGTCACAGAGCATGTATCTCCACAGCTGTGCCTTGCTGCGAGCCCCAAACACTGTCAGAAGTTGTTCTGGGTGTTGGAAGTGGCTGTGCCAGACCTTGGAAGGAAGCAGGTCAAGGTGGCTGCTCTGTTGGATGCTGCAAACAAAGGCTCACTCCTGTTCCTGTGTGGCACAGACAACGCCACGGTGACAACTTAGACCCAGCCCAAAGTGCAGTCACACGCAGGTTCAGGGTGCATTCTGTGCACACAGAAGTTGGTACACAGAAGCACTTGTTTTCACAGGGTTCCCCACACCCTCCAGCCTCCAAAACATTTGCCTTCCACCAGTGGGACTGGGCCACAAATTTCAGGGCAGCTCCCCTAAAATTGATAACGTGAGTAGCAATCGGAGCACATCCTTGCATGGAGGGATGATGGCAGAACAACTCAGTCTTAGTAAGGATTATATGGCTCTTGATTCTTTCTTCAAAGTGGGGGAAGGGTTGGGGTTCCCCCAGAGAACAGTTGGGTGCTTGGGGCCCTGCAAGATCACCTCACCACACCTTGCACACCCACAGCTCCTGGTAGGCTCCAAGACAGGATGGAAACCCTGGGGCTCGTGAGCCACAGTGTCCCTCCATACCACCTGTGACCAGGTTTCCCTGCCCTTGTTATTTGATAAAACAGAGGTAATGTTTCAGTGTGAAGCCCATCCAATGTGTCTGAAAGGGCATACTCAGTCCTGAGCAAGAACATCCTGCTTCCAGAGATTTATGGTGAAGTGTGAAGTTTATTCCAAACCCTTCTCCTCCTGTCTGTGTGGTGATGCCTCCTCCCTGTCTCACACTCCTTCGAATGGTAACAGCTGGCCTTGCAGTTTAGTAGTGGTTTCTATCTTAAGAGGAGTCTCCAAGCTTGCTGTGCCACAGAGCTGGTACCATTTCCCAGCAGATCCCTCCAGCCTGTTTAGCTGCCTGCCAGGAGCAGTTCCCACCTCACTGCAAGAAGGCAACTGACTTGAGTAAAGGCAGGTTGGTAATTCTGTGCCCCAAGCTGCAAACGAGGGGTAAACAAACATCAGTCTGAACATCACTGAGGTGACAATGAACTGCCTCTGCCAACGGCTCCACTCCAGTTTGAGAGATGCTTCCCACTCGATTTCCTCTGCCAGTTATTTAATAAAATGTTCAACAGCTCTGCTAAGATGCCCCTACTAAGAGGTAAAAAGACAAAAAGGAACATTATAGTTACCCTAGTGAAAGGGCAGTAGTTGACAGCACCTCCCAAGAGGCAGTCTCCTCTTCCAGCAGGAAGCTGCCAGTGCCCTTTGGAGCACTGCTCTTCAGTGGGAAGTACAGCACCAGTGAAGGATGTTGCCCTCTGCAGGCACCCAGCTGCCCCTTTGCAAGCCTTGTTCTGCCTCACGTCTAGAAAATGCCTTACATGTGCATTAGTATGGTCAGATAGTGGTTAGCAATGTGCCTTTGAAAACTAAACAAAATAGAATAAAATATAAATCTGTTCTGACAGTCACAATGTTGTCGAGGGTTTTGGACTCTAAACACAGAAGATACACTGACAATCTGGTGAGTTTGTTAGGAATGAGGCTCCAAAAACCTCCTTCAATGCCATTTCAGCAACCCTGTGCTGTAGATTATGGTTTATAAAAAAGGAAAAAAAGAAAGTCCAGCAGAGTTCACAGCTCATTCCCACGTGGAGAGCTTGCATTTGCTATAAATCCATTGGTGCTTCCAGTTTCTCTTGCTTTTGCAAGCTGACTGTCCCATAAGATCTAGCATCAGAGAGCCAAAACTCTTTAGTGCAAAAATACCTCCCATAAAGTCTTAAAAGTCTTTCCCTGGAAAAATTTGGCACCAAGTGAGTGGCTGGCTCCTGTTTGATCTGTGTCAGCCTAGGAAAGGCAGCACCCAGAATGCCATCTGCAAATACCTGGGCTTCCCTGGTGGAGCAGAGAGGTCAGCTCCAGAGCAGTGGACAGGGTGATTGACTGGTGCTGGGCCCCCCTGCTCCTCCTCAAGAATTCACATATAGATATAGAGGGAAAGAAAAAGGCATTTTCTTAATGGATTTAAAAAAAAAAAAGTTAACCAGGGTAGTGAAATGGTTTGCTCTTCTGGAGCAAATTCCAGTGGATATGCAGTGACACCCTGAGGCAGGAGCTCCCTCCTCCCTCACCAGAGGATTCCCACCAGGTGCTGAGCTGTGCATTCCCCAGCATTCCCTCGTTGCACACCAGCCACAGGCACCCAGTGCTGCTTCTTCAGAGTCTGGCAGGCTGCTGGTCCCACTGCAGGAGTGAAGAAGATCTACCACCATCTTTCACCAAGTCCCTCTTGGAACAGAACGGGGGAAGAAGGGGGCAGAAGATTTTCACCCCCTGTTCCTGCCAGGCTGCTCTGGTGAGCTGCCCCACGGGCTGAGGGCCCAGGTTCCTGCCCAGGTGCTGTCAGCTGCTGGCCAGCACACGTTTGCTCTCTTGTACTACAGGGTGAAGGCTTAAATTCAAAAGGAGCTTCCACTCAGTGGCCAGGAACCAGGTTGGAAGGGTGGTCTGGACTGGAGAAACAGAAGGAGCTGCACTAGATTTTGGGCAGAACAGCAGGATTGTTCTACAAGGACAGCACAGGGGCACAGCAGTTGGCACATTGTTTAGTCTGACTGCACGTTTGGGTTTTGTTTTTTGTTTTTGTTTTTTTTTTTGCTTTTTGCTTTTGCTTTTTCATTTTAATGCACACTGCCAGCATCTGGACGAGGTTGGTTGGTGGCGAGGTATTTGGCTCTCATGCTGGAGGTGTACTGGAGAAAGAAAAGACAAGACAAAAAAAACAAAACAAATAAACAGAAAGTTAAGTCAGAATGACTAATGTCACGACGGGACCACAGATTTCTACCACTTCTCAGCACAACATGGTGTGTGTTTACAGCAAGCATCTCAAGGAGCTGCTGACTCAGTCTTTAAGAGGAAAGTTTCACAAGTCACTGCATAGTTCACTCTGAGTGACATTCTGCCAGTCTGCTGCAGGGGTGCTGGTGATTTATCCAAGCTCTCTAGAGAAGGAAATCCAATAGTCACTAAGTCAAAACATGACATTTGTTGCTTGGGAGAAGAGAGGGAAATGGGAATGATGCAGATGTAAAAACCCACCCCACACTTCCATCCTCTCTTAGTGATGTTACTGCTTTCAACCATGCCAGAAAAGGAGGTTGAAAAGAAAATGGGTGCTCACTGCATCTTCACATTGCATTTTATAGCAATGAGGGCATCAGAAGACTGCACGTGCCACGGATGGGCAGCTTGAAAGAAAAGTGAGGAATAAGTGATTTATGCCCAAGAAAGAACAGACCCTATCAGGCTGGAAACAGGCTGCCATCAAACAGGATGATATCAGCAAGCTATCAGGTGGGTGACAGCCCACTGTGGTTTGGGATCCAAGCTGTGCACTGTGCGGCAGCAGATGAGACTCCAGCGTGGGGGTGAGAAGAGCAAGTCACAAAGATGAAGGTTAGTTTGATTTGGAGGTGGTGGTGCTGTTCTTGTTCTCCTTTTTATTCTAAACAAGGCAATCCAGCTAAAAACAGCTCCCAGAAGCTACTGAGGTAACATGTGTCATTCAGCTCTGAATAATGAGCTGAAAACCACGTGAATAAAATCTAGCAGTAAGAACAGAACTTTGCCTCTTTATGCCAATGTGTTTGATACCTTCTGGGTTCTGCTACCACAATATTAACAACCAAGCAATGAGGACAGACATTTCATTCCTCTTTTTATACCCTCTGGAGCCTGAATAATTCTATAATATCCACAGCTTACTTCCCAAGAGTGCTCTTCAGCATTCTGACTTTTTATCACCTCTTAAACCAAACCACATAAAATAGCCAGTTAAGCTGGCAGAGACAACTGAAAGGCAGTTCCACACCAGGAGGTGTGATTTATCTTGCCCACTGGGAAAGAACATTATGAGGCATCTTTAGGCTCTCAAAAGCTCAGCTGTCCACAGGGGTTTTCAGAGAATTAACAGTATTTTATCAGTTTTCCTCCAAAGACTGACCTGGGTTGAACCTCTGCACAATAGAAGAGAGAAACTGCTCCTCTGGCAGAGCTGATCCCAGCAGCACAAGATGAAGACACCTGTGGCTTACTTGCACACTCAGCTTTTTGTGTCTTCCATAATTGGAAAACTTTTTTCAGAACATGGATCTTAATATAAAACTCTGGCCCAGAAATGGCATCTATATTTAGAAGACAAAGGGTACATCTGTTCTTTCTAAGATGTATTTTTTGTCAGGGAGAGGGCAAAAGATAGAAAATAGCAAGCTCAGCTACTTTAAGGGCAATAATCTATACAGTTTATTAAATGTGATTACTGTTTCAGAAATAAAGTTTAGGATGTTATTAATACATAGGAGAATAACCCAACAGGCTCAGAGAGGTTTAGAAGTCAAAGAACTTTCTCATAGAGTAAGTAGGGCACATTTCAGGTAGTGCAATGCTGAAATTACCAGCCAAGCCTCATGATAAGAAGAGTTCCTTAGAAGGAAAAATCCATTTGAGTGCTCATTTTCCATTTGCATTCTCTGTAGTGACATGTGATAGGAGATGAACATGAACAGAGAACTTTTCCAGGTGCTAAAGTTGTGTAAGAAGTATTCAGAAAAAAAAAAAAAAATCTCTGATAATGGAAGGCTATTGTGCATCTTTCTAGACTAGTCATATGGGTTCAGCACACAACATGCAATATAAACTTTCTTTAAAGCATTAAAATCAAGATGACCACTTGATGAATTGCATTTCAAAGATGTACAAAGTACACCTATCATGGTGGGAGAAGTTGAAAAGAATTCCCTCCTTCCTCCAAAAAGAAAAGACCCCACAGTTGTTTAAGTGTCACTAAAACAAAGTAACCGGGAACACAAGATCTGGAGAGTCAAGCAGAGAGTATTTTACATTCAAACCTACCTGCAAATCCACCACAAGGAACAAATCAAGACTCAGAGTAGTCAGAGTTAGGGCTGATGTTCTCTCCTTAACTCAGGATTTTTGCACCTTTGTACCTCTTCCCAGTTCAGCTGAACCAGTTACTCTTTCTGTTGATTCTGTGTATTTTAATGACCATGGGAAGTGTGACAGCAACCTGGCAGCAGAGAGCCAACACTCCCCTGTGCACCTCTCACAGCACAGCTCTGTCAGAGTGCTCTGGGCCAGCCTCAGCATCACCCTCCAGGTACCACTGCCTTCTCCACGTGCTGAGTCCTTCCTCAAGTCCTTCTCTGCATCCTCTGCTGGGAAGCAGAGGAAAGATGCTGTGGAACACACAGGTCCCAACAGCTGGACAGGCCAGCAGATGAAGATGTATCAGCAGACACTTGTCACTTTTGGATATGAAACCAAACTATATTATCCAGGGTTAAAGTAATTAAGCCTTTAGTTGCTTTTACAAAAATCACTATGTCTTTAACTCCTTTAAAAAGTGATTCTAAAGACAGAAAACCTGAGCACAGTTCAGATCAAGGAGGGCTTGGACTCCACTCTGAGGCCCACAGCTGTCAGGTTCACAGTTGCATTTAGTTTCCTTTAAAGAGGAGCTTTCATAGAAGGTTAAAGAACATGCACAATTCAGTCATTCTTCCAGCATGCTCACTGGAAGTACCCATGTGCCTACACACTCTCATTTACCCTTTCAAAAACAGCACAGAGGACAAGTTCCACCCCATACCTCCACCTCACTGTCAGCTTCCCCAAGAAGGGCACCTGAAAGAGTTCTTGTTACCATTCCTGCTGGTGCCTGGGCTTTTCAGCACAGCACCTCTCAGTCACTTACCAGCCAGCTCCAACAAACATAGCTGATTGCACACAGGGTTATTTTTGTATTCCTCCAAAGAAAATAAAAGTCTCTGCTTCACATTCAGCCTTGTTGAGGGTCTAAACTTTCATAGGTGTGGTTTGCCAGCACATGCTAGTTAGGCACTTAACACACATAGCCTGGGCACAAAGGAATCATTGGCTGCAAAAAACCCCTAAGTTTAAGGAATACTAAGTTTGTTTTAGAGGCCATAAATTCTACTGACTCCTGTGAAATCCATGAGCACTTCAGAGCTAACTGAGCTATGCTGAAAGATCACTTACCATATGAAACCATGACTGAGTACAAACCATTTACTATTTGTGGTTAAAAACCCACATGAATTTCTCTTGAGCTACCCTGACTTTGATTTCCTGCCAGAGCTGTTCAGGTAATGCAATAAAGACCAAAGCTTCTGGATTCAAGTTCTGAAAGGTTGATCTCAAATAGCTAGAGCACAGTAAACACAAAGGGTTTGGTGTTATTATGTATGGGAGGTACAAGATGCAGGGAAACAGCTAATTCTAGCCAGTGGGTTCTGAATTCAAAGGGACTTAAGTCTTTCAAGTCCAAAGAACAGAGCTTCTGTTGGTTTTGTTTGTTTTTAAAGCCCTGGAAAGAATGCAGTGCCTTTTCCATAGCCCTTCAGCCAGCCACATGAAGCTTGGATGGGACCATAGATAAACAGGAGACAGTTCAGACTGGGATCAGGTCATGCTCCAGCCCAGGGATTTCAAGTCTAGAATGGAGGCCCTAGAACTTCTCCACCCTCACCAGTATTTTATTTTATGGAACAGATCCATCTAACATTGCTACAATACCACCTACAGGAACAGCAAAGCAGAAAACCCACCACAAGCTGAGGCCCAGGAGCAGTCTTAGCAAGAGTTAAGACTGGAGAAAGCTGTGAGCCTTTCAAGGGTGCTGGCACCATGCTTCAGACAATGTTGTTTGCATTCATGCACCACGGCAGAGGCATCAAGACACCCCATCCAGCCCCTCCCCAGGCAGGCAGGCAGAGAGCAAGGAGCAGCAGGGATGCAGACCAAGCACCAACAGAACAGAAAGGAATCCAGTGCAAGGCTGAGAGAAGTGCCAAGAAGAAGAAGAAGAAGAAGAAGAAGAAGAAGAAGAAGAAGCAGAGAAGAAGGAACAGCAGCAGCTTTATGGACATGTATTTCTGGGAGGAGAATGCAAGATATGACAGCCAAAAGCAAAGGGCTCCCTGCTCCCACTGGAACCAGCACCTTCCTGGCACTGTGTAGTTCCCTTGAAGGAGCACTCTCCTTCACACCACCTGAGTTGTCTGGTAGTCCTAATCACACCCTGTATTTAAGCAAGCTAAGAACCCCCCAAAAATGCAGAGCACCTCCTCTTTCTTTGTCATGAGGGAGGAAACATTGGCTGTCTTGGAGAGCACCAGCAACTGCAGCCCATGAGGAATGCAGACAGTGGAATGGTACTAGGAGGGCCCTGCTCACAGAGTCTGTGGGACATGGATGGGATGATTTGGACACACACAGAACAAACAAAACAGTAAAAGGTTTTGAAACAGAATGAAACAGATCTTAGTGATTATATCTGGACCCTTAAGGAAGCTTTTTTTCTAAAAATTTGCTTCTTTTTGACCTTAAATGTAAGGATAAAAGGAAAAGCTGCCCACAGATCTGACAGGCAATTAAGTAACTCTTCAGGACAGTTTAAAATTAAAAATCCTACAAAGGAGCTACAAGGATTTTGTAAATTAAAAATCCTACAAAGGAGCTTGTGGCAGGTTGGTATTGATGGTTTTGGGTGTTATGGCTACTAAGGACAAGCAGAACAGCAGCAGGGCTCAAGGAGAGCCAAAAGCTGAATTAAGACAACCATTCCTGACTGAAGTGCTGCTAGATTGGTTCTCTTTACTCCTAGAGAATGGCTTCTTGTGATGGAAGAACTTCTGTGTTGTTTTTGAAGTGCAAGTTTATTCCTACATTTGAGCAGCACCCAGCACTTGGTGTTCAAGCTGTTCTGAAGTGTGGGATCCAAGCTGAAGCTGCTGTGAGGTGGCTTTTGTGAGGCACGGGCACCTGCAACCCTCACAAGGCACACCAGAAGCCTCCAGAAGGTCGATACTGCTCCTCGAGCCTGCACCAGAGCCAAAAACGGATTTTCACTTTCACCCTTGGCAGGAGGGAATGGGGTGGGAGGTGCAGAGGGAAGGAATGTGAAGAAATAAAAGGCACTGGCCTGGGATAAAGAGTGCAGGGATGAAGGGAGCGGTCGGGAGTGGAGAGGGGGTTGAGCAGGGAGGACCTTGGTTGCAGTACCTGTTCCATCTGCGGGCGCTGTTACCAGTATGTCCGAGCACTGTCCGAGGGCTTAAGCTGCCAGCTCATATGGCTGCTACTGTCCATGGCAGCCAAATACAACTGTGATGACGCAAGAAAGAGAGAGAAAAAGAGAGTGCAGCCTCAACGTGCATGAAAAACACAGTGCAAGCAAGTGAAACCCTGGTGTGTGCCAGCGACAAGGTGGGCTCTACCACCCTAAGGGGACATCCCTGTGGCAAGAAGGAGAAATCAGAAGGAATGAGAGAAGGAAAAACACAAACAAACGAACAAAAAGCCAGGAAAAGTAACGGACAAACAATGCAGCAGGATCATCACATCATCACATCTTGGTTTTCACCATCTGTTCACAGAAAGCTAAATGCAATAGGTAGCTCTGTCTGCCCACTGGACATAACCTGCTTGGATGGTTATCTCCCTCTCCTCCCTCCCAAAAAGAGGCAGGGATGTGTGCAATGGTATTCCCTTTTTGTCTCTCTCCTCCCACAGATAATTTGCTATGAAAAGTTACCATTCCTTCTGTCTCAGTACGGTCTCAGCCACCTGCTACAGAGAGCTGCAACTACAAAAATCCCAGAAAAGCCTTTCCCTGTTGCCTGCCAATATGAGAATAGAAAGCATTTTTCTTCTCTCCACTGCCTGTCTACTACATCCCTCCAGGAAACACATCTACCCCATAGCCTGGTTCCTCCTCTCATCTGGGGAGAAGCTCCCTTTTCTACAGGTGCAGTGCTGCTCCCTCATCCTCCCCAGCTCCTGCACTTCCCCACAGCCCACACTGATGGCTGCCAACTCAAGTTACTCTGAAGAAAAAAACCCCTTTATCTACTCCCAAACCCCAGCCTAAGGCAGCAGGACTCATATTCCCACTCAAGGTATTGACACAAACAGCTACTGAAGAACCAGGGAGCTCCTTGCCTCACTCCAGCCCCGTGGAAGGGGATTTGCTTTCTCTGAAGCAGAAGAGCTGTAGGGCAAGGGGAAGCAGGACATGGAAGGAACAGGTGCCCTGGCAGTAGCAGAGGGACAGTGCCCTTCTGGCCCAGGAGACAGCAGCAGTGCAGCACGTCAGGGACTCTGCTCAGAGCGGAAAACGCGACCAGAGCTCGCGATCGGAGCACGGGGCAGGAAACCTCTTTGGGAAGGGTGGAAGAGGTCTGGCCAAGGACAGAGACAAGGATCAACTCTGCACATTTCCACTTCCTCTACAGCAAGATGAACTGGTCCTCTTGAAGTGAAACCATGAATGGGATGCCCTCATTTCCACCACAATTCCTACTCCTTCATCCGCCAACCTCCTCTTCCTCCCCTTCCCATCACTTTGAACCAGGCACCACGGAGTGTATTTTCTTTACCTACACCTGAAGACTGGTTGGTCATTAGGCATTTTACTACTCATCCTCTGTAATCACACCACCAAGTTAGTGAGCACTGGGATGGCATGTTCTCCAGGTTCTGCTGTAAATCAGGTTTACAGGATCCAGTGAGGGAGGGCAAGATTCATTTAGCTCTTACCCAGCCATGAAGACAAGCCCATGTTTTATCCAGCATACAGAAATGGCTATCAGGCCACTCCAAATACCAAAACCTTCCATGAAAGTTTCTTTTTTTCCTCCATAGGAAATTAAATACAAAAATAGATTTCAAAGAAAGTAAAACAGTTGTGAAAGAAAGATTTAAAAAAAAAAATCTCAACAAAAAAATAATACAGGTTTCATCCTACCATCTCTTTAGGGCAGATTAAGGAGAGAGGTTCAGCAATAACTCTGAATTTACAGTTTGAACAAGTTTCTTTTTAAACTTGAGGAAGCAATGGCACAGATACCAAGTACACTGCATGCAAGTGAATCATCCTGCTGAAGTCACCCATCAAGATACTCATGCACTTCAGTGGTGGCAGGACTGGGCCCATAGGATTACCAGTATTAATTGACTGAGTTTTATTTAGTCTTTTCTTGTGCAATGTCCAAAGCAGCACAGCAGGGTTTTATTCTCCATGGCAGGTGAGACACAGCTTGTCTATTCAAGCTGCTGCCATTTATGGGCCAGATCCTGTGTTTGGCTGCATAATCAGCTCCCTTGGGAGTACACAGGAGTGGCAAATGTGTATTCCCCAAAGCTGCTGAAGCAAAGAGCAGTAAAGAGAGACTTACTGAGGGAGGTGGGGACTCCCGGCCAATGAGCGGGGTATTCTCGCAACGGGGGTTCTGGAAATTTGCATTCTGGCTCCTAGGAAAGGAAGACACACATGGTAACGGGGCACTTGCCATGCTTCTCTGGGGAGGGTCTCTGATGGGGACACAGGACAGAGCATCCTCACCCCCAGAACTACTGTGTCAGGTCAGCCTCCTTCAAAGCTTTTCTTACAGGCCAGATGGATCCCCTTTTTCAGATAAGGGCATAAAGCTATCATAATTTTCCTCAGATTGAGCACTATTTTTACATTCTTACTCAGAAGGGCCCACAATGAATCACATCAAGTGATTTAAAAATAGGGCCTTGTGAAAATCTGCCTCCCTGCAGCATCAGAACTGCCAAGTGGCAGAAATGGAGATAAAATGAGGACAACGTCTAAGGGGATAAACAAAATGATGTGGCAGCCCAAAAAAAGATGGGCCCTGATGATAGTCCAAATGTAATCAGGGTTAGGCACTTCTGGAGAAAGCTCTGAAGATCCCACCTGGACTAGGTAGCTCCAAACTGCAACAGATGTCAGAGGTGACTGCAAATACTGTAGAAAGAGAGAGCCCACAGGTTTTTTCTTGGCTCAGTCTTTTGGGAGGCTTCTGGCAAGATTGCTCTGTGTGAAGAATTAAGTCTTCTGGTGATCAGAATCACTGTGTAATAAGAAGCCCAGACAATACCTTCCTACTTCTTTTCTTTAGACATTTTCCTGAGTCCTGGAGCACAAAGCTGTTCACGTTTTGGAGCATGCTCTCTAACAAAACTCCTCCTAGTGCAGCACTATTCCCTTGTCCCATTAGGTGCCAATCAGAAAACAAAATCCTCCACTGCTTTTTACCTCTAGGTCAGAAGTGCCAACCCTGCAGCACTGGAGCCAACAGAGATGAGGAGGGAGCCCTGTGCAGAGGCTTCCCTGGGGATACTCACATGTACTCCGTGACGGGAGCATTGCTGACTGTGTGTGCTGCTGCAGGGATGCTGGTCTCACTGCCATAACTACTGCCACAGCTGTACAGGCTGGGCATGTGCACTCTGTACAGATTATCGTGTGTCTGCCTGCTCCCTTGAGCAGCTGATTCTTCTTCCCCATCATCATCTGAGCCTCTGCAAGAAGGAGAAAAAGTTCCTCCTAGAACCCTACAGTGACCCCACGTGTGGGGTTTGCAGGAAACCATGGCAATCCTTGGAGCCTCCCAGTCATCTTCCACATCCTCCACGTTCGTGCCCGTTTGGGATGGCTCAGGGTGGCAGTGTGAAGCACAGCCCACAGCACAGTGACTCAGCCCTCCCACAGATCCCATCTGGAGGTGCACACTGCGTGATCCCCTCCAGCCTCCCTGCAGGCTTCTCAGCACGGGTCTGCAGCTGCCCAGCTGTACAACCAGAGGATGGGTACACACCCCAAAATGTACAGCGCTAAAAAACCCCACAGACAGCAAAAAGGAGAGGCAGTGGGGATGTAGTGCCATGCACCCCACAGGAACATCCTTCAAAACTGCAATCTGCATCTTTCCATTTCCCGTAGACACGTCCAAAGAGCTCTTAAGGATAAACCTCTGTAGGCTTCTCTGAAGTTCCATTCTGGTGGCAAAGGGTCTGCTTCAGCTTCTGGCAAAATCACAGAAGTCTTTACAGAGACTAAGTTGCAAAATTTGTGTCTAAAGGCTTTATCTTCTCAAAAATGCCAGGATCTAAATCAATGGAGAGCAGAACTGTTTGCCAGCTGGTTCCCTCTGTCTTCCCATAATATTCTCTTGCCCCTCCTACATAATATACCCTGATGTTTCATCTCCCTAATTAGGGGGTGGAGCACCATGGTCTGAAATATATTTAATCTGTACTTAAAGCTAGTGAAAGGTTCTACACAGCATGGCCATCACTAGAACCTCCCAAACATCACCTGCAGCTTCTGCACCACACGGTGGCACTGAAGATCGAGGGATTGCAGCCTGCACAGTCCCTCACAGGCAATAAACCACGAGATCCTCCACTTCCCAGAGGGAGGCTGGGGCACAAATGGTGCTCCACAGAATGCAAGAGGGAGCCCTTCAGCTCACAGCAGCAGCCTGAGCCTGCTGGGGCTGGCAGGGCAGGAGCCCACAGGGGAGGCAGCACAGGAGATGCCACCAAACCTTTCTCCTTCCAACAGGCAGACTGCTGTGCTCTTTGTGGTAAGGGCTCTGCAGCTGTGAAAAAGCTGAGCACCCAGCCATAGTCTCAGGAGCTGTTCTGACACTTCCTGGCTGGGCCAGCTCTGGCTTCCTGCTGTTGTTCAGGGCCTTCTATTTTACCACAAAAATCAGGACCACAGAAGAGAGTCTGCTGCAGTCTCTTGCTGTTCTGCAAGAGTAGAAAACTCAATGCCATTTTAACAGCTGCCTGTGGTGCAGCAGCCAGTCAGTGAAGCAAAGGTTTGCTAAAGATTTACTGTTTAATCTGGTTATCATCATTAATACCAGTTCCAGTTTGCAAGTGCCTCACCTGCCCATGTTATTGACAAGAAGACAGTTCCTGTTTTCTGTTATCTATGCAAGTCAGTCACCTCAGCATGAGCAAAGCTACAAAGGCAAGTGTAAACTGCTTCTTATTCCAATTCTCTTCCCCACAGTAGAACAAATGCCTCAGGACAATGTAAGAGAGGAAGAATTTTACAGAGAGAGCAATAGTTCAAGCAGTACCTCTATGTTACAGCTATAATCATTCATCTGACTTGACTCACAGTCCTGCAGTGTACTGAATGCTCTGCACACAGAATATTCCAGTGCAATAAGGTTCAGATGTTAGTATCAACCACAGCCAGAGCAAAACACAACCTTTTTTTTTCTGTTAGACCTGTGCTTATAAAGCCTCATCCCTCACACCCCTGGGATCATGTGGGAATGAGCTCCATATGCTCATGGGCCCAAATCCAGCAGCCAGGCTTCACTGGGAAAGAGCTCTACAGTGCTACAGGATCTCAACCCTCTCTGTACCTCTTCTGCTGCCAAGTGTGTGGGACGCTGCAGACAATGGAACTGAACATGAGGGCTGTGACAAAGGAGAAGAGAACCAGGTAGATGAGGCCTTCCACTCCATCATAGCAGAATCCTGTCAGAGCCTGGATGTAATCCTGCAGAGGGAAAGGAGCAGAGTTACCATTGAGCTCTTACTCAAAAACCCTTCTCCAGACTGCACTCTCTGAAACAACTTAGAGACATCACGCTCCCTTTTCTAGAGCATATTTCTATTTTAATTTCAGGGACTCAAGTGTTTTTCATAAATGATCTAACCCTTGTTTCCTCTCACAAAGACTAGCTTGGATTTAGACACAGAAATATTTTCAACCGCCCACAGTAAGACTTTAAGAGGAGGAAAAATAAACAGCCAAGGCAAATTTATCCACCCAACTGAAGATATAATATTTTTCATTATGCCTTTCAACTCCCTCACAGTGTCTCATGCCCAGGAACAGAAGCAGGGACTGTGTCTCTGCCTTTAGAGGGGCAGTGAGGACAATAGCAAGGCTACACTGCTCTAAGTGCTCTAAGGCACTGCACTCCATGGCAAAGGCAGCAAGTTATTTGTTATACTCAAAAAACCTGAAGGCCTCTATGGCTGCAGCTTGTAGAGGTATGAAGGCATGTTATCTACTCTACTATGCTGAAATTTAAACTCAAAGTTAGCTTGATCCAAGTTCTCATGCCCCTTTCTGCTATAATCAATAAGTAAAAAGTTGTAAACTTGAACCAGAGGTTTGGAACTCCAAACTAACACAGGCTCTACACTCCCTTTGCTCTTCCTTAGCTCAAGTCCAGTTACCAAAACTCACCAAATGCAGACTCCTACAGTCCACCAAAGCTGTCAGCTGCTGCAAGTTGATCTCTGTGGAGTTCAAAACCTCCTGGATCCGAGTAAGGTACTCCTGCAAACAACAGAACAGTGATTAGTGCAAGGGAATGCTTAGCAGGAGCTGATCCTGGGCTCTGTAAAAAGCTGAGGGAAGCCCCAAAGGACAGGGAGAGCAAACTTGAGGAGAGTTACCTTGGAGGTGGGGTGCTCCTTGCTTGCTGACCTCATCAGCTCCAACACATCGTCCTGCATTTCCACCAAAGCCTTGTGACTTCCTGACAGCTTCTGCTCAACACAAAACATGCAATGTTTCAGCAGTTCAGACCACATGGTCTGAACTCCTGGGAAAAGACTGAAATCCTATCTCCCAAATACTGAAGCAGCATCTGTATGAATGGTACTAGTTAAAGATGTCCCAACTGACATGAGTGCAGCTGCAACAGGGTTAAGGTTGACCTTTAGCAAACTGGAAGAAGTACAGACAGAGAGAAGAGGAGAAGGGAAGAGAACCAGAAGGAAAAAAAAATCCAAAAAACACAAACCCACAAACAAAGAAGAAAATACATACACAAAAAATGTACACACGGCTGGGGCTGGCTCTAGGACAGAAAGGAAGGAGAAAAAAAAGACACAAAGCACTCAAGTTCTCACCACAGAACACAGCTGGATTTTTTTACTAAATCAGATGGATGAAAAAGAATGTTAACAGTGGTAGTCGTTTGTTTTAGGGTGCAGCCTTCACATCCCTTTAAAGCACCACGAGAATTTCACATGCAATAGCATGTCAGGGAGTACACAGAGCAACCAGAAATGCAACAGATGGCAGAGGTGCATCAAACCACAGCCCTAAGTGTTCTTATCCCACCCTTTAAAACAGAGGAAGACAAGATTTTAAAAAAATCCTAAATATAAACGGGAAGCAGCTGGTGTCTGCCAAACGGTGGGTGGTGTGGGCCTGTTCTGGCCTCTGATGCACACAGCAAAGTTTGGAATGGGCCCAGGTGCTCTTCTTCTGCCCCCACACAAAAGAATAATGACTCACATTTATACTTTAGGATAAATCCCTTGGATGTTCAAAGGTTTGTAAGAGGCATCTGTGGAAAGCACTCCTTCACCCACAGAAGCAACTGCATTTTGGGAGTGGAGTGTTGCCACTGTTTAACCCAAAAGAACCTTCAAGAAGGGATTCAAAGCAGGAATGACAGAGTTTCCCACCCTGGCATTAATTGTGGTCCTGTGTCTCCACATTGCTGCTCTTTAGACAAGTGCCTTGTAAACAGAGGTACCACCAACAAAGCCATGGCTCTCACCACATTACACACAGGCCCTTCTAAGGGGTGTCCTGGACCTGAAGCTGTGCAGGTGGTGATGATGAAGTTGGAAAAAACTCCTCCCTAAATCCCAGTGCCACCTCCTGCACAGCTGGGAAGCAGCTGCCAAAGCTTTACCAGCAGCCAGAGCACCCCCTAAAGCAAACACCCTGTCACTGGCTGCATGCTGCACCAGAGCACTTCACCTGCACCCTGCAGGGTGAGGAGAGCCAGGGCTGGAAGGATTGGGGAGCTGGACTCACCTGCTGGAAGGGGTTGGGGTACCCAGCACTACAGGTCATGTAATAGCGGAGAGTCTCTGGAAAACACGAGAGGAGAAAGTCAGGCCAGAAACATCACCCCAGCTCCACTTGAAGTTAGATGGAACACAGAGAAAGTTTTGTTCAGAAGTTGGCACTATCCATCACATAAACCTAAGACAAGACATCAGTCTAGGGCAAGTTCAACTACAGTACATTGAGACATGCTCATAAACTCCAGGTAAGATTGTTACTGTGCTCTGCTAACAACATCATCTGTTTCCAGGCTTGAAGACACAGCTGTGTTCCTCTTCATTCAAACCAGGCTGGTGCCCTCATGAGCCCTCTACAACATTACATCACCTGCCAGCACACACAAATTGCAAATACCAGGCTTTCCCCTGCCATCCTCAATAATGTTATCAAGGAAGGAAGCTCTGAAAGACTTGATCATCCAAATACCTTTAGATTATTCCTCAAACATTTACAGTTCCTCTTCAGATAAAAATGAGCATGCTAGCTCAGCAAAATCAAGGGTGATGTTGGCATGGTAAAGACTACAAAAGCCCTAAAACACACAAACCCTCTGCATTCCCCCCTCCACCAGCATCTTTTCCTCTGTTCTTTTTAATCTCCTGTCTGTGCCTTTCAGTAATGCATATTCCAGACTGCACAGCTATTCTGATGAATCCCAACTCAGAAATCAGTAAAAGGCACAACCAGAAGCAAGCAGAGCTGTGAAGGAAGCAGACCTGCCTGTATCCTGCCTCTGCCATGCTTGCCATCAATATTTCATGCACCTTTGGGCAAGGCTGCCCGCTGGAGAGGAGTGCTCCAGCACAGCCTGTCAGCTCCTGTGTGCTGGCAATGCAACCTGACAGCTGTTATTTATAATTCATCAGCCTGCTCTGGGGCAGCTCCTGCCAGCTGCTCCATCCCCCTCCCACTGACTCTTTCTCTGGGACAACTCACACCTCCCCAGCCAAGCCTCTAAACAGCAATTAGCAAATTGTGGGCAGACAGGAGGGCAGAAAGAGCTGCTTTGTGCCTTGCTTTGGGCAGACCACAGAAGTGACTGTCCACAAGCACCGAGCCAAGGAAAGGGCTGCTCCTGCCTGGCTCATAAATCACACACAGCGGCTGTGTGAAAATGGATTAAAACACACCTGCACTGAGAGAACAGCAACAGCAACCCACTGCATCACACATGGTGGCCCAGAGGAGCTGTGATCTTGTCACCTCTTTATTTTAAACCAACAAACCACTAAAAAGTTTCTCCTAAGCTCCCACAGTGGTATCAAGTTTACATTGCCTTTTTAAGTGCAATAAGTTGCATGACATACTGCTAATGCAGAGCTCTAGAAATGTTTCTTGAGGGCCTTCTGGATTGTCCCTGGTGGGCAGATTAGAGATGAGAGCTCCTGATATCATAGTTTGCAGCTTGTAAGCTCAGGATAAAGATTGCTGGTTACAAGTGAAGCAAAAAGCAGTACAGTGAAATAAATGCTTGCCTTGCTTCACCCTGGAAGGCAGGATCAGCAAGGATTCACTGTGGTAGCACTGGCTTTGCTGCTGACAAGTGTGACACTCCACATAAAACGTGCTTCCCAAAATGGCTCAGCCAGCAGGAGCAGCTTTGCCCTGCACTGAACCCAGGCTGTGCTGCTTTAAATCCATGGCTACAACAGGCAGAGAAGCTGCCTTCAGGAGATCCTGTACTGCAAAGCCTGGAAATTAAGGTGCCTCCTGCTCCTTCCTCTTTCTGGTGCCCTCCATGCCACCAGAAAAAGAGGAAGGAGCAGGAGGCACCTTCACCTGTTTTAAACCTGGTGGAGGCTATCCTGTACATCACCAAATCTCATATTTCTGACCAGAAAGCAGCTACATTAATCCATCCTTTGCACTTTGCTAACAGCTCCAGGCAATTGCTTTCTATAATTATCTTTCTGGTGCATTTTCCTCTCAAGAAAAATTCCTAAAGGTTGATCTGAGTTTTGAAGCTGGCCTTTAGGCAATCTAGTTCATAGCAGAAGGGTTAGGCAGGGTCACATCTGCAGCTGCCCGTGCCTGCTGTAGCTAGCAGCAATCCTCCTGACTCACTCCTGGTGCACAGGCATTGTGGGAGCAGAAGGCAAGGGAGGGAACTACCTAAAATGCTTTATTTTTGCAAAATCTGTTTTTCCTAGAAAGGAAAGAAGAGCTTCCTACTAAAGACAGCTTCAGCTGCTAGAAGAACTTACTGCTTCTGCAACCATGGAGACCTACTACTCACTTCAAAGCCCAGCCAAAATGCAAAAATGGTATTATGCACCTGCCAAAAGGCAGTGAGGTCTGGAGAGAGCAACGAGAAAAAAAGATCCTAGCTCCAAAAAAAAAAATATCCTCACACCTAGACCAGCATTTCCCAGCTCTTCTTCATCTCTAATTGAACATTCTCTTAGCAGGGCTCATTTTAGCCAGATACCCAGATGAGGCTGTCTCTGAGGGTTCAATCACCAGAGAGAGCACCTGTGGTGTCAAAGGAGCTCTTTTGGCTGGAGCTCCTTGCCCAGGTAAGGTTCTCCACCAGGAGTTTTGTTTCCCCAAGGCACCAGTCTGACAGCAAAGGGAGGTGTCTGCATAATACTGAATTTCTCTGAGACATCCTATTCTCATAGTGGTAAAAGCAAAGAGCTTGCAACTCTCCCATTTGCCCTCCACTCAGAGCCCTTCTTTGGGCAAACTCTGTCCTGCAGTGCACTCTGGGCTCAGGTAAAGTCTGTGCAGAGCCCACTGCCCCAGCTGAGGCTTTGTCCTGATCTCACCTCTGGAGAGGAGGCAGAGGTGCTGATGGTGTCAGTCCTTTGATTCAGCCCTGGACTTGTGAGATTGCAGCAGGGGAGGCCAGCTGGGAGGGTGGGCACAGCAAGGACCCCTCCTGCTCTCATCTGAGCAGCTCAGCCTCAGCATCCAGCCTGGAGCACGGCTAAAAGGCTCCATCATTCATCCCCTGAGGTTCACAGCTCCCTCAGATGAAGGGAGTGCCTGTTCACCAAGCAGATTTCTGGGAAGAGAATCTGGAGAAAGCTCTTCCTGTTGTTTAGACAGATTGGGCCTTTTTATTTAATTTTATGCAACAAGTCATCTGATAATAACATAATATCAGTGAAAAAGAATGGGAATAGAAGATGGCCTCCTGCTATGAAAATGAACATCTTGGCTGCACCAAGTCTTTTTACTAGCAGCAGGAGTTGATTATACAGGCACTGTTCAATTCCATTGGCTTTATCTCAGTTAATGAATACAGGGTGAGTTAGGCACATACATCAGCCTCTTCTGCAAAATTATTTAAGTATTTGCTTCTCCCAAAATCCTGCATTAAAGTTCTTTGCCTCCCTTTCCTCCCCCCCATCATTTTTTTAATGCAGTACATTTTATCTGCAAAACAAGAACATCTCTTCTCCAGCTAAAAACATGACAGTAATAATGCACTTAATCAGATTATTCTCAGCTCCATTAATTTCACTTAGATTTGAAAACAGCAATTAATACATAAACAAGAATATTAACATACTAGTTGCTCAGTATTCAACTGAGTTATTTTTCTGTGAAAACTACAACCACTAGCAGCAAAACCACATTGCAAATATTGATGACTCAGTCCCAGTCTGAATGTCAGAGCATGGAGAACCTTAGAATACATTGTATGTAACAACAGCAACTAAAAGTAGTGATTGAAGAGAAAAATTGACCCAGCAGTACCAAACTTAGGATTACTGGTTGGTTCTTATATCCTTAAAATTAGATGGCAGCACCCAGCCCTGGCCAGAAGCAGATACCTCAGCAAGGCTCTCAAGCCAGCTTCAGCTGAAGTGATTCTCACAGCAAATTGTGATTCTTACACCTGTGATAACTCCCCATGGATTCTCCCTCCATGCCCTACCTGAGCCCCTCCAGCCACCCACACTCCCTTTTAGTGTGTCTATACCTTTTTTAGTGGGTCCATACCTCTTTTAGTGTACCTATACTGCTGTTAAAGCTGGAGAAGACCATCCAAAATGCAGAGATACCAACCCAGAGAGCCCAAAGCAGCAGAACCAGGGGCTTTCAAACAGGGCCTCCTCCTCTGAGAGGACAGCATGGATGTCCAGCTGCCTGTCCCTGTCTCCTGGAGCTCCTCACTCTCCTACATCAGGCTCAGCTGATCACAAATCAGCTGCTACAATTTGCAGCCAAGGGATACTAACACTTATCCCAGACTTTTAAAGAGGTTTTATTGGGATTAAAGTGTAATTGCCACACTGCAGTCCTCATGTCATCATTTTTCTTCCTGCTGAGCTGCAGGGGAAGATCTCAACATTGGGGACCAAGGGCTATTTCCATAACTATGACACAGCAGTGAAAACCCACATGGGAAGACAGAAGACTCAATCATCTCCCAATCAGCTGCCTGGTGCAATGGCAGGCTCAGAAGTTGGACAGATTTCCTTCTGGAGAAAGGAAAAGGGTGACTGGCAGCAGGAGCTGATGATGCTTTGTGAAGGCTGACCTAGAACAGAGACTAGACAGAGTTAAAGAATAAAGTAGGGATTTATTAAAAGGATATTTTCAATGGATACACCTTGGGCAGCACAAGAGCCCAGCCAGGGCTACACCCAAGATGAACCAAAATGGTCACAAAATGCATGACCAGGCACGGGGTCTCTCCCTGGGATCAGTTCTGCTCCATTTGCACATTGGAGTCAATCGTCCAACTATAGCTTTAGGTAATGAAGTCCCATCTTTCTTGTTTTTCTCTCTTTAGTTCACATTGTTTGTGCTCTTGGGCCTGAGATTTGGATCATTTGTCCTTGGTCCCCAGCTGGAGAAGGAATTGTTTTGTCTCCCTGCTCTGTGCACAGAGCTCACAATCCCCTGACATGAAGCTCAGACCCACACACTACAGCAGCCCAGAACCTGAAAAGAATAAAAGCTAAACCCTGAGCATCACAGACACACTCAGCCCCCACGGAGGGGCTGCCCTTCCAACCCAGGCCTGTGGCAGCACCTGCTCTTCCTGCTGCTCCCCATTTCCCTCAGAGCCATTCACTGTTATTTAAGGGGCTTTAACAACTGCTCCATGGTGGTGCTGCAGGAGCAGGGCCTGTATTCCCTGGGGGAGCCAACTGTCCCTGCTGGGGAATGCAGGAGCAGGGATGGAATGCCAGCCTCCCAATGAGCATTGATCCCAATCAATGGAAATCCACAGGAGCCCAGCACACAAGCACAGCTGAAATGGAGAAGCAGCACAAAGGGGCCTTTCTTTGGTTCCCCAGGGTCAATCTGATTGTTACCAAACACATTCCAGGCTAATCTGGGTTACCAAATTATCACAGCACACAGCTGGCAGCAGCATCACATATTTCCCCTTGGCCTCACTGACCCACTTGCCTCTTGAAGAGCCAGGAAAGCAGCCTGGCACCTGAAGCCACATCTTTGTCACCTTCACAGCCAAAGAGGATTTTCATCTTATGCTAAACACTCATTTTCTTCCCTCACTACATTTCTTTGTTGCCAAGAGAGTTGCCTGGCTCTATCCTTCCCACAAAATCAATAAATAAGGCACTCCAAAAATAAGATGTAGGGTTGTAAGATCAACCTGTACACACTCTTTTATACTACATTCTGCCTCCAGACATTTATGTTTTTTACTGTTCCCAATCCCTGCATCCTCAGCCATAGCTACCTACCTAATTTCCTACCAGTTGCACATTGAGAGACAGCTAAGCACAGACCTTCTGCACACACAGCAGAAGTTCTCTGGTTACACCAAATAAGGACAAGAAAAAACACAAGTCAGTCCTCTTACAAATCAGTGTCTTTGCCTATTTGTGTTTTACCACACACAGAACTACATAAAGGAACTATTGGAGGAGAGAAGGCAGAGAAAAAAAAGTCAACTTTGTAAATTAAGCAGCCAACTCAGTCCTAAAAATACTTTTTCTTTTCAGCCCTTATTGTATCTCTGCTGGCAGGCACCCAATAACCTTTTTGTTAAGCCATGGATCTGAATGCCATCTTTGCCCCACTGAGGTTCAAATGGGAGGCACCTCTCACCTCAGCAACCACTTCAGTCTAAATTAGGAGCAACAAGCCCCAAATACATCAGTGCTTCAGCTGGAAGCCACTGAGGTGCAGGCACATGCTTTAAGTGGAGCAGAATACACAAAGAAGTCAAAATGCTGCATTTATAATGGAAAGGGAAATTCAAACTTCTTTGTGGCTGTTTCCATCCACTTACCCTGCAAAGAGGATACTATTTACAGCCACCATTAAGAGAAAAAAGTTATATATCAACTGTTGATAACAGATATAAAAATAGGTAGGCTAGATTCAGGAATACAGACCTGAGAGCAAATTTTAAAAATGATAACTCAAGTTGCACACTGCTACTGCCACAGTTCTGTCACTTGGAGAGGAGAATAAGCCTCAAGAGTGCTATATTTAAAGGAAAATAATCTACTAATCTGGGGGCTTCTGTTATTCCATCTTATCAGTTATTTCCACCTGAAGGTGAAGGCAGGAGAAAGGTTCTGAAGGTGGTTCTCATGCATACATGAACACCTCTGACCAGAATGCTGTTTTTCCACAAATGAGCTCCACAAATTTAGTTTCCCACTGTATGCCAGCTGCTCTGTTTCAAACACAGCCTAAAATTCTCAGTCACTGCCATGCTCCTGTGTGACAGCTGGAGCTGCAGAGCCCCGTGCCAGAGCCATCCCAGCACTCACCAGCACTGAGCACTGCATTCTCTTCAACCACTTTGGAGACATAAGCATCAGGGTTGATGCAGAAGTCACTGGAGCCCTGGACAGATGGAAGACAAAAGGAATATCAAACACATCAGCATGAAAGAGCAGTTGGGCCAGGTTAACATCAGGGAACCTTCTATTCTAGGGGTGTTTCAGATGCTGAGGTCTCTCATCCCCATCCCCAGCAGCACTGCTTTACACAGCACAGCAGTGCTTGACTCTCACACCATGGAGAAGGAGCAGCTCTGCACTTCTCCCAGATGGAAATTGCTAGGACACTTAGATCAGGAGGTGCTGTAAAACAGGCACAGCACAACATTAATCTGGTGTCTGCTAAACCTGCAGCAAAGGGTGATAGGATTTGGATGTCAGCCACTCACCACAGCAACAGCCAGCTCCAGGCCCAGGGATCCCCAGCTGACAATCAGGGCAAACACCCCAAGCAAGCACACCCTGTGGGAGACAGACAGATGGCAGATGTAGCAGCTCTGATTTCAAGCAGTTCCTTTCACAAGATGTATTATTTGGAGTCCAAAGCAATTACCAAACCCAAGAAATTATCAGCCACTGACTGTATGTTCAGCTAAACAATCCTATTTTAGATGTCATGGACAGCAGCACCCAGAGCAGTTCACATCCAGCTGTTGGTTACTGCATCACCTGCCCTAGAGCTGCAGGGGAAGGGAGAAGTAGGGAAGCAAAGTTTGGTCCTGCTTCTAGCAGGGAAACCAAAGGCACAAAGCCTCAGAGGTGGCTGTAGGGGAGGCAGATTGGCAGGAGGTTCACTACAGTCCCATCACTTTCACTCTTCCCATTCTAGACTTCATTTTCCAGGTCCAAAGATACCCAAAGAAAAATGTGCTAAATAAAGAAAACCGCACAAAACCACACTGATGCAAAACTGGAGAAATCTCTCCTGTGCCTGCAATAAATGAAGTTGTTGGGTGTAAGCACCACATGGCTACAGATGGTGGGAGGGAACACAGCCCCTGTTAGGAGACCTTGGCTCCAAGCTGGTGCACCTGAACAGCACCAAGCATCCCACACAGCTCCAGGAGAGAAAGTCACCTGCAGGCAAACAGCTTGGAGCTGCAGTTCAGGTGCCCCCCACTGCCATGTGAGTCCATCTCTGCAGATTTGAAGCTCTGTTCTGACAGCTGGACCTCATTACTGACAGAAATCCTGAGATGTGTCTGCTGCCAAGCAGCCACAAGGCAGAGGGCTGGCAGAGCAGCGCTCTCAGTGACATTCAGGAGCACACACTCATGGAAAAGGCTTTTGCACTTCCCAACCAGCACATTAGCTCTTCACCCTTGCTGTCAGTATGAGTGGTAGAGATATTTAGGCTAGAATGCTCCTCAGCTCCCTCAGGTAAAGGGCTGCAGACTAATAAGCAGTTTCATTTTATCTGTTTCTATCTTCAAAGGAAAGAGACACTGGCTTGCTCTCTTTGGGATGCTTTTTCCCTCAAGCTTTGAAACATAAGTAGATCCCTTCCCACCCACACCCTGAACAATACAAAAACCTGTTCATAACCAAGACATTCTTTATTCAAACCTAGTACAACCCTCTCTGTGAGGAAGGGATATCTTTTTTCTGCTACATTTGTCTCACTGAATACTAGAGCTTTAAAAAAGTAAACCTATGGGTCTCCATTAAAAAAAACCCAACAAACTAGCCCTCAGTTTACTAACTTATTTTAATTCCAAATAATCCCTATTCTGTGAATGGATCTATGCCTCATCTTGCAGAAGTAAGGGAGTTTCACCAGACTGACATCTGTGCTGCACTCTGAAATGAGACACTAAAGACTTTGCTATGCCTTTTCCAAATGGATGCAAAAATTATCAGCCATGTATCAGCAAGGTTCTGTGGGTTTATGACATAAGGACACCACAGCTTTGTGCCTCCAGCTGAGCATGTTAATCAATAAGACACATTTGTTGTTTTACTTTAAATGAAGATGACTGGGTCAGTAACTGATTGCTTGGCTAAAAGATCTAAAACTGGCATTTCACCATCTTGCCTGGCTGTGATACACTTGTTTCTTTATGCCATGTGCTCCCTTTAGGGAATGCCTTAATATGAACTTCTGGCTAACGGGGAATGAGATTCTAATTTAAGCCCCAGGTCTGCCATCTGTGCATCCACTTGGACTTTTGTCTGTATAACCTGCCAGGTATGAAATCATCTGGTAAATAATAAATCTGGATACACATTCCAATTATTAATGGCACCACCACGAACCAGGAGAAACCCTTGGCCATGTCAGTAATCAAACTGTCACTGTGTTTATGATACCAGGCTCTTTGCCAAATATGCCAAGCTACAAGATAAGGAGAGGAAGAGTTTTTTCCTGTAATGGGGCATTTTCAGTGCTTTTGAGAAACAGACATGCATTAACATTGCAGTGCCATGGCAACAAGACTCCTTCTCATCCCTGTGCAAACCATGGCTTGTTCTCAGTTTAATGTTTCCTCAGGTGTGACAGCCCCAGGTAACAAGAGCAGATAGAGACACAGAAGGCAATGCTGCAGGTTGTGTAGGCACCTGCAATGCTTATCATCAATTAACAAATGCTTCCCAACTGCAGAGAACTAAGGGGAGATTTTTAAAGCCTGTCATTTTAAGGAAGGATGTTCACATTATTATCTCCCAGCAAATGGAGGCTTCCAAAGCCAGCCAGTGGAAAGCAGACAGCCTGGATGAGCTCCTCACCTTTGATTTTATAGCTCAAGAACCTTCCTGTGAACATCTCTTGTGTGAAACTCTATCTCCACACAGCTACACTCTACAATGTCTCTCTACTCAGAGGAACTGTAAGATGTTCAGTTTCAGATGTCCTTGATATCAGTTGACAACAGGGAGAGGTTCCCACTAGCAGGCACTTGCTTTCAGCTGACTTTCTTATGCAATGTCCCCAGATCAAGACTTACCCCATAAGAATGGCCCTGGAGTTTCTAATGAGCCCAAAGAGCACCAGCAAACATATCAGGACATTGAACAGGAGCAGGCCCAGGTATCCCAGCCACCTGCAGCAAACAAAAACACAGTCTGCAAAGGAAAACTGGTGTGTAAAAAGCACAGATCAAGAAGCAGTTGTGACTTCTGGGGAAAACAGAGTCCTTCTCTTCCCCAAAACCACCTCCAAAGATTAATCTCCAGAGAGCTCTGGGTATTTGTGGGATTGGAAGTTGAGGCAGGTAAAAGAATTTACACAACATGCTCAGCACAAACAGTTGTTGAGAAATGTCACTGCTAGTGTTTTCTAGTGTGTTGTCACATTCACTGGTCATCAGAGGAAGAAAAGGCATTGCAGCTTCTTGAACTTCCTAGATATTTGTCAGGAAATGCTTCAGTTATTTATTCCACATGTTTGGATAGAGATTTTCTTTTGTGGAATACAACTGATGCAATATCTTACTGAATATGTTTAATAAAAAGGAATGTTAGGCTGTGGAATTAACTTACAGAACTAGTGCCATTTTCTACTCCATTTAATGTATTCCTTATGCACTTATTAGGACAGAGAAGAAGCTATACCTGGGGCTGGTTTTTTTCCCCAGTGCTAGAACACAAACTACAGATTTTGTATATTGAGAATAAATTTCTCATCAGTTGGTAATAAAGATACTTAAGAAAAAAAAGCTGTGCATTTTGATTTAAATGGAATACAGTCCTGCTGTAAGAAACAAATCAGCTCTGTGGGCCAAGAGCACCTGCAGCAATAAACAGAGCCTTTGGCTCAGTCACCCAGAACATGCACATAATTTTTGCAAAACAGGCCAAAGCAGATGTTACAACCACTACAGTACAGCATGCTACACACCTGTACCAGTCATAGAGGTCAATCTGAATTGCCAGCTCCTCCAGAGACAGCTCGTCATTCTTCCAGAAGGGGATCTCAGTCGTTTGCCTGACCAGATTATCCAAGAGACTTTGTAGTTTCTGGACAATTTGCAGGTAGTCTGTCTGCTTCTTGAACATCTCCTCCAGGACGAGCAAGTTTGGTTCCACTGTTTGGTTCAGGGCCACTGCAGTGTCCAGTACCTACAGTGTGGGAAAGAAAATGGGGGATAAACAAATTTAAAACAAAAAAAAAAATTAAAGTACAGGAAGCCAAGGAAGTAAGAGGGAATTCATTCTTCCTAGCAAGTTATGGACAGCTTCCAGATTACCAGCCCTCTGTCTTAAGAGGCTCAGACTGCTTACCCCTCAAAAGCAACTTAAAAGCATCTGTAAGGGAGATTGTTTGCAGTGATGGCACCTCAGCTGAGCCTTAACACACGCACACATTTTACATCAGGGTTGCAGTATGATACCATGAAATTAGAGACAGCACAGGAACAACCAATGGTACCCAAATGCTACATTTTATTAAGATTTGTCTGCTTTGGCCTGCCTCCTCTCCTGGGTGTGGAGGAGAGAGCTGATCACAAGCTGTTTTCAAGCCTAGCAAAGAGAAGACTTCACTCCACAAGCCGCATTCGCTTTGTTATTTTTAGACGAGCGGAAGAAATCACCCCACCACTAATGGAAATTTTAGCACAATCTGAGCCCGGATACTGAGAGAAAACAGGAAGAGACTCAGGCACAGCCAGATTCAGGAGGAGAGGTGCTGAGTGAGGCTGCTGGTGGCCCCAAGGCCGTTTTTGGGGTGCTCACCCTGTCCTGCACGCCGGCCACGGTGCGGTTGGCGTGGCGCAGCGAGTACGTCAGCCGGTGGATGCCGTCGCTGGTCTCCCCATTCCCGTAGAATCCCACAGCAATTCCAGCACTGCAGAGGAAGAAAAGCACCAAAAGGCAGAGGTAAAGCTGAAAGGCAAGTGGGTAGCACAGGGCTGATGGCTGCAGAGTCATTTCCCACCAAAGGGAAGGCGCTCCCGCCCGCAGGGAGCTGGGGTCGTGCTGCTGCTCAGTTTGCACCTGTGAATATTCACAGCCAGCAGCTCTCCATGCAGCACCCACAGGGCCAAGAGCAGAACACAGCAAACACAAGCAGAACATATATTTCATTTATGGTAAAATAATGAAAATCTGTTAGATTACTGTTTGGGAGCTCAGAACCAGAAATCCAGCCTGTGGCTCCTGTGAGAGCTGCCATTGCTGTGCAAGATGCCCTCTCTACATGAAATTTTGTTACATTTTTTTTAAAGCAGGACACAAAGAGCTTGCTTTGACTGCTTGCCCATGGTGGTGATTCCTCCAGATAGATTTTCCATGCCCTCTTCTCTACCCTGTGAAATATCTATGAACATTATCTTGATTTATCTTCCCATTAGAAACATTTGTGTCACACTGATTTAGAGTACTGGGAAGGGAGGCATAATAACTTACTGGGACAAAAGGCTTATTTATTTTTAAAGCAAGCAAATTTCAAGCTTGCAGACACAATTCAACTCTAGCTGCTTAGCAAATTACCACCTATCAGCTGATTTTCTATAATTGTCCACACATATCAGTCTGCCCCAATTATGAAGTAAACCATATTAGCTTAAGCCTCACTTAAAGGAGGAAGATCCTGTAAATGAGTTGCAACCAGAGGATTATCTCATGCAAGTCAGCAATACCTCTTCTATGAAGACATCACTGCAGGAACTCACAGTTCCTCTCCTCAAGCCCATATTTCCTAATAATAGAGGAGGAAAGAACTTGTGAAGGGATGACACAACTAAACTCAGGGCAACCAAACCTTACCAAGACACAATTTTTCTGTTCCCATGTTATATTTAGCTTGAGAGCACCCAGGACCTTTTCTAGGAAGGTTCTCATGACACCAAGGTTGTGTTTGTGGCAGTGCAGAGGAAGGAGGTGGTGATGATCCTGTTGTAAATCTAAACTTATTCTGGATGAAACATTTAGTTCCTTCACAACACCTTTGTGTACTGTTCCTGCTCTTGCTCCTCTCCTGCAGGAAGACACATCCATTCCTCCTTGCCTAGGTTCTGCTTCAAAAGAGTGAGCAGAACAATGCAGTTCACCTGGTCACATTTCTCCTTGTATGTGACAAGAAATAGAAGCAAAGATCATAATCTGGAAGCAGATTCACCAGGAAAATCTGTGTCAGCCTCATGCTTTTTCCAGCAATTGAATCTCCATAAATTATAGAGAGCTTGGCCCATAAAAACCAAGGAGTCTTCTAGGGACAAGAGGCAGCCTTCACAAACAGAAAGAGAGGCAACAAGACTCCTTCTGTGTAACTATGTGACTAAATATTTAGCATTAATAAAAGGAATGTGCCTCTTTCTTCAGGAACACCATTCCTCAAACATTTTCCTAATGCAAATTACGCTGATAACTCAAGAGAGAAAAGCCCTCTGCATTCCTCTGGTTGCAGCTATTATCAGAGCTTGATAACACATGCCTGGGGTGCACGGGGGTGGAAGGGATAAAAAAGACACACTCCCCCCTCCCCCTGAAGCACAGAGATTACAGATGCACAGCTATGCCCAGGATAAGGCAACTCAGCACCCCATCACAGAAATTACAAAACCATGGCTTGGATTTCTCCTTATCAGAGCAAAGAAATTCACACAGACCCTTTCAGCCTCCTGAGTTGCAGAAAAAACTTAACAGTTGTTCCTACCATAGGCACCAAATAAATTCCAGAACATTCTGGACATTGAATAGGCAGATCTGACCCCTTTAATTAGCGAGCAATTTCTATTCAGCCTGTTTACAGCTACTAGAAGCCTATTCTTTCAGCAAAGACTTGGTAAGTGCCCAAAATCTGCTGCTTGGCTCTCAGTATTCCCAGCACAGTAGCACAGTTTTGGTGGGAAAGACTCAGAAACAGCACTCTGGAATAGCAGCAGGATCCTTGGGGATGCTGCACAGAGCAGCCAGTTTACTCACAGGTACCAGGATGAAGTGCTGGCAATACAAACAAGTGACTTTAAACTCGTTGCCCTGTTGGAGGCAGATCTATGCTGGCAGTTTTCCATAGGTTTCCCATCCTGCCCAGTAAAAACCACAGCTCCCACTGCCCTGCCCCTCCAGGCACAGCCACTGCTCCTGAAAGCAAACCCCGCAGCAGAACAATTGGGATAAAAGCCATTCAATCCAATAATAAACTCCTGTAGACATGAGACTCACACATGCACTGCAAATTACACATGAAGTGTTAATTATTCCATTCCTGCCCTGCAAAAGCCAGCTCTGCATTCCCACCCTGAGCTGGCAAGGACCACTTACACAGCCAGTCCTTCCCCCAGGAGCAGTTTGGTGGCTTTTCCTCTTCCTATCAGGGTAGAGAGGGAAGGAACCCATCCCACAAATCTGGGCTGGGGGCAGCTGTGCCTGAGGAGGGGCAGAACTGAAGGGCAGCCAGGGGGGAACTGCTGCTGCTGAGCTTTGTTTGCATTTGGCTTCATCTAAATCCAATAGTTGTTTCAAATCCCTGCCCACACACACTGATATGAGTTGCTATTGTTTAAAGCAGATTTAAGGATTTACACTAGTTTTTAACTACCTTTTATATGATTAAAGGGAAACAGAGGGGCTCCTTCTATTTAAGAGCATTCTTTTAAAATAAAAATAGACCAACTCCTCTTAACCCAGCAGCATAAGTCCTTGAGGTCATGAAAAATCACAAGGCTTCTTGCACGAACCCTGGAAGGCACAGTGGCCTAAGATCCAGCAGATCCATCTCCCAGCACAGGATGACAAAATCATCACCCAAAGGGGGCATTTCTGTCACACAGCCTGGATGCAAGGACAGCATCCCTGAATGACACAGCTCTTCTCTACCCTGGCACCTCCTGGAAGATACTCCAACACATTTTCAGTGCTTCCATAGGAAAGTCATGGCTATTTCTGCCAGTCTTGCTTCTGTTCCACTTCCCTTTGAGTGCTCATACCCCTCTCTCCTCCCAAATCCAAACCGTCCCATCCTCAATTCCTCCTCCCAAATCCAAACCGTCCCATCCTCAATTCCTCCTCCCAAATCCAAACTGTCCCATCCTCAATTCCTCCTCCCAAACCTACCTTGGCCAGTTTCCTGTCACTTTCACTACCACCACCTCTCCTCTGCTTTCCCTCTCACTCATATTTTTTAATAAATTCTTTAAAAATCAATATATCACAGTCTTACAGGCCATTTAGAACGTTGCTCCTGCTATTCAACGCTGCACTTAAAAAGCCACTTGGCTACTCAATAGTTTTGGTAAGTTTCAAGAAACCCACTTTTAAGTCAAGAAAATTGCACTTTGAGCTTAAAGCTCTCACCACCAGTGATATCACACTCACAGACACCCACTGGGGACACAGAGCTCCACAAGCTCCTCAAAGAGTGGTACAAGTGAGATGGAAGAGGTGCACACCAGGATTTCTGTCTTTTCCTACAGATACAACAGTGGGATCTAAACTCCTGCAGGCTGTACACACACCTCAGTGTCACTTTTCAGCAAGACTCCAGAAATTCAAGTCTGGAGAGCAGCTTTCCCATTGTTTGTGTGCAAGAACCACCTGCACTTTGGACACCTAGGTGAAGAACCAGAAAAAAATAAAGGAAGTGTAATTCTGAATTTTCTTGCAATGTGACCTGCAAAAAACAAAAAAATGTTTTCTGCATTTACACATGATGAACATCAGAGCATTGATCTGACACAGAGAGGTTCTCTGTGCTTTCTGGTGATGAGATCCTCCTGCTGTAATACCCACACACAGACTGTGACCCTTGGGTACCCAGACAGCAGCCTGCAAAGATGAGCACTAGCCATTCACATCACATCCTTAGAAATGAATAATCTAACTACACCAAGTCATCTTTAATTACAGGAACTTCATAAGGAGAGCCCTTTTTAGACTTCAGGTTCTCAGGAGGAATGTTAATTTGTCTGCCTAATTACCACCTTGCACTTTCACACCAGGGGAAAGTGCTATTACTGGCACTTGATAAAACAAGTTTTTACCATTTATTTGCACCCATTTCTTCCTGATGCCCTCTCCACAAAGCTTTCTCCCCACCTTTGGAGCTGAGGTCCCTTCTGGGAGAATTAGGGTCACCTAAGCAGTGGGTGAGATGGTTTATAAGACAACTCCCCATACACAGAAACCAATCAAAATTAGTGAGGGCTAGCACTGAAGCATTAATGGAAAAATCCAGGCTAAGCATTCCTGTAGCTTTGTGGCTAGAGCAACTGGGAAGACTCAATAGAGACATTTTGTTGGAAGCTCCTGTTCACCAGTTCTGCCTCAGAATGCTGGCTCAGCATTCTCCCTGCTGTGAGTGATTAGGAAACAGCCAAGCACAGAGCAGCACTCACAGCTCAAACAGCCCCCTGGCACTGAGGGAACCCAGAGAACCATGTTCTAGGCACAGCTGGACTTCACCAGAGTTAACAGCTCTCAGCTAGGAGGACAAGAGTCCCCTTCCAAGTGCTCAGACAGAGCAAACCTGCTGCTGGCTGGAACCTCTCGCTGCCTCAGCACCCAACCAGAGGCACAGAAGTGCCTCCCAGGGCAGGCAGAGGTTCAGAACAGCCTCAGAGGGTCAGAACAGCCTCATACCCCATCAGGACAGCTGCTCTGGCTCTTCTGGAGTGTGTGACACACAGCTGGGAGAGCACAGGATCTATGCAGAGGGCTAATCTTTAATCAGTGCTAGCAGGAAGTCCCAGGTGGATTCCAACAGCTGGAGTGGGATTGTTGGGAGCTGTGTCTGCATTCCCAGCACAGACTGAGCTCAGAGCATCAACACACACTGCTTTGGGGGCACTGTGGCATCCAGCTGCTGCAGAGAGGCAGAAAACCAACCTCAGCCCTGCAGGACAGCAGCAGCACCTTCCTCACCATGGTGGTACCAACCTGCTCTTGCTCAGGCATGCTGATTTCAGAGAGGAAATTAAGCAAATAATTTAAAAAGTCAAGAAAAATGATCATCCAATATCACTGGATGTTCAGATAGAACCTTATGTTATGACCCTTAGTTTTATGGTTCTGCATTTAATACTTGCAGAAGCAAATTGTACACCAAGGATGAGAACAAATGGCTCAGATTTTGAGGAAGCCTAAGCAGCTTTCCAGCTCGTGGATTTGACAGAGTCACATCAAGTTTACCAGAATTTATATGCTGCCCTTCCAGTGTTAAATTATCTCACACATGCTCTGGAGAAGAGCAGAATACCTCCTTCTCACCCTTTCCACAACCAAAAACAAACACAACTACCACAGGGCAGCAGCTGCCTGGGTCACATTTGCTGCATAACAATGGCTAACAAGGGCCTGTAGCAGCAGCACAACTATAAATAGCATCAGCAGAGCTTCTGTAAGAAAGGGTTAGGACCACAGCTCTCTCAGTGAATTGGAATGGATGCAGCTGAAGCTCTTAAGATCACAAAAATAAAGGTGAATAAGGCTGAGATTTCTTCTTTACAAGTTGTTCTGTGGTTTGCCTTTCCACCCCAGGCACCTCCTGGCAAGCAGCAAAGCATGGAAGAGCTCCTTGCAGCAATCCTGGCTGGTACACAAGGTCTCCTCCTCAGCCCTCAGCCCCTGCTTCTGCAGGCAAATCCACCCCCAGCTGCTAAACTCACCACAGAATGTCTGCTCTGCTCTGTCTGTTCCAACACTGCAAGGGTTTGCTGTTCTCTGCAGCGAGTGCCGCGAGAGAGCAAACACACAAATCCAGTCTGGCTCCTGAGCAGCTGAGCCTGGCCTCCAGGGAGCCCCTCACCTGCACAGGGGTCACCAGCACACCCAGCACCTACCAGCAGGCCAGTGCCAAAACAGAGCCACAAGGCACTGCCAAGTACAACCATCCCATTGCTCCCTCCTCGCTGAATAGGGGGCTGCTCCCAGACCTGCCTGACCCACAGAGGGGCAGCTGAGACCACCTGGAGCCTTGGGCAAGAGTTGATGATGCTTGGAATTGGAAAGAAAAGCAAATTGGAAAGTGTTTGATACAGGGCACACATCCAGAGGGCTCATTCTGCCCAAGCCAAAACAAGATCAGAGGCTCCTTCCTTCCCTATCTGCAAACACATCCCTGCTTTCAGATGCCCCATCATCCACTTTCTAGAAAATTATTTCCTTTTAAATTCTCCTGCACCCATTCTCCACTAAATACTGATTTTTTCCTTGGTTTTCAGCAATCCTTCTTTTCACCTCACCTCCAAAAGCTCCTATTGCTCAGTCATAACACCAAACACTGCTGACCCTGGCACCATTACCAGCAGCCCCTGGAGATGGAACATAAGTGCAGATAACAAAATGCAGCAGTGTCTTACACAGGCTACAAAATCTGAACATTCCCTCCAGGCAAACACCAATCCTTCCAAACCCAAAAGAATCAGCTGTGACTCTTTCTTCCTAATCTACTCTCCCACACATAGTGATTCTTTCTGGACACCAGGTTCTGAGAAAATCTGCATTTAGACCTGATAAATATTTCAGCTGTATCCAACCTGTTTAAGTGATAAGCTCCCAAGGACAGAGGGTCCTTGATTTATCACTTGAAAAGTATCAAAGAGCAGGACATTAACTATTCCTTTTCACATTGCTCAAACCACCAGGCAGCTCTGCAAGCAGTAGAAAGGAAGGAAATATATTACAGACATTTAAAAACATACATACATGAAATGAAAGACAGAGGGATTATTGCCAATATTTACCAAGTAGAGGGAGAGCATTTTGATGCCTTGTGAAGGCTGACCTAGAATGTAGGAATGCACTCCTTGTTGATGGAGTGACAAAACTGTCCTTTGTCTCCTCAAAAAGGAAAAGAAGCCCAGAAGTTTCCTTTTTGATTAGGCAAAAAGACATTTCATAGGACCTAGGGGATTTTACCTCAAACTTAAGGATAGCCAATTAGATAGAAGCTAAAAAGTCCTGCTTGAGCAATTTACTGGAAAAAGAAGAGAACTAAGAAACTAATCAGTTTTGTGATGTTTTCCCAGGCAAGCCTCAAATTTCTGGCTATATATGATTAGAACATAGAGGTAGGTTAACAAACTTTTGACACAATGACAATAACTTACAGAACTTTTTCACTAGAACACAGGCTAGATGGAGTTAAAGAATAAAGTAGGGAGTTATTAAAAGGATATCCTCAATGGATCCACCTTGGGCAGTGTAAGAGCCCAGCCAGGGCTACACCCAAGATGAACAAAAACGGTCACAAAATCAATGACAGGTTGTCATTGTTAGGTCAGATGTGACATATACATACGTGATTAGGGTCCAAGAAGAAAACATTTTTTATTGTGCATGTTCTCCAGCTTATATACTCTTAACAAAGCGTGATCTTAAGTCATTACTACATTACAATAACTTATTATATTCATTGGTGCAAAGCTATCTTTTCTAATCTGTTTCCATGCTGATGGCCTTGTCTTCTTCCTTGCTATGGATACACTCAAAAATCATCAATTGTTATTTCTTCTATTAACTCAACTTTGCTTGCAGGCCAGCTGTCAAGCCCCTCCAAAACTGCTCACAGGGTCTCTCACTTTTATAAGTTCTGCTCCATTTGCATATTGGAATTAATTGTGCAATTATAGCTTTAGGTTATGAAGTCCCATCCTTCTTGTTTTTCTCTCTTCAGTCCACATTGTTTGTGCTCTTGGGCCTGAGATTTGGATCATTTGTCCTTGGTCCCCAGCTAGAGAAGGAATTGTTTTGTCTCCCTGCTCTGTGCACAGAGCTCACCATCCCTTAATATGAACCCCAGACCCACACACTAAAGCAGCAGAGAGTCTGAAAAACATAAAAGCTAAACCCTGAGGCATTATTTGAAGAGTGGGGCCGTGGTTCAGGACACAGAGGACGGGGATGGCCGTACCTGCAGACGAGGGTGGCGATGATGACGCACCAGGCCGTGCAGCAGCAGTCAGCATTGAGGTGCTCCTCGCTCTTGCGGTGGCGGCAGCACAGCCAGAAGGAGTAGAACAGGAGGAAGAGCAGGTCCAGAGCCAGGCAGGACAGAGCAATGCCACCCAACAGCAGCAGGGCCTGCAGGGACAGACATGGGGGTCACACCCAGCCATGGCAGGGCAGGCCAGCCAGGGACATTCCTAAAGTATTGCAGGGATCCCCGTGGCAGGGAGAAATGATGAGGGGGACTCCATTTTATTAGAAGGTTAATTAATTACTTTATTATACTGTATTGTTCTATGTGACATTACATCTAAAGTGAATCTGCAAGCACTGAACTGCACTCACCTCGTGACTGTCACCCAACAGTCCCAGCACAAACACACATTTAGGCCTGATAGGCCAAGGAAACAAAACACCATCACTCTGGGTAAATAATCTCCATATTGCATTCTACTTTTGCACAAACAAATGAGATAAGAATTGTTTTTCCTTTCTCTGAGGTTCAGAGAATGTGAATCCCAGAAATATTCTTGGGAAGAATTATGCCTTGCTTTTCTCTGTGAGGAGAAATGTGGTGACACATACCTACCAAGGCATACCTTGCCAACAAGTCATTTTGTGTGCTTGGCACATTGTTAAAATATAAAGAGGTGATTTTTTTGTCTCACTTGCTTCCCTCTGTCCATCCCACTCAATGAAACCACGTTCTGTACCTCAGCAGTAAATAGCTGAGCCATTTTGTCTGTCCCAGTCTGCAAACAGCCTAAGTTAATCAGAGGGTTTTCTCTTTACTACTGATCACAGGTCAGCAGATTTAGAGAACAAAAATAATAATAAAAAAAAAAGTGCAACCAGCTGCCTCTATCTGTACAGTTTTTTAATCTTCATGAATAAATATGCAGGCTTATTCATTAGAAATCCAAGTGCATGAGTGGGTTTGAAAGGGGGTGGAATTTATTATACATGCATGAGATTAATTTTTTTAAAAAATCAATCTCCATGCAATGCTTCTGTTAAAGGTAGACCTAGAATAAATACTAAACCCCACCATCTACCATCCACATATATATAAGTACAACAAACTTGGATGCTACAGACACACTTGAAGCAGTCACAAGTTAGTGGGAATTATACCTATTTCTAGTCATGTTCCTGGGAGGAAAGGGAAGTTGTAAGTGTTTAACTCCCCTCCAATTTATTTTTATTTGAAAGATCCTGCCTAAAATCCAAAAATACAAACCAATTCTGTTAAATAAAATAAAATTTTAAAAAACAAATCCATTCCAACACCATATCTAGCCACATTTTCCCACCTGCATGAATCAAGCAAAAGGATGCAATTTTATCCATAAGGTTTTTTTGATAAATCCTTGTTACTGGTGACAAATGCCAACTTACTAGAAATTATTTATCTGGAAAGAGTCCAGGTCACTTACTGCTGCCCCAGTATTGGGAATTCAGACACAGATCTGTATCAGCTAACCTAGAACAAAGGCTTGAGTTTTCAAACCAGTATCTCTTTTCCTCCCCATGCAGAAATTCCTTAAAGAACATTTATTTGCTTCCTCCTGATTGAAACAATAACTTCCTTCTGATCAAAAGGAATACAACAAGGAATGCTGAGATTAAAGTAAAGAACTTTCACAACTGGTGTGACTGTTTTAACGGGGTCTGGTAGGAACTTGCTCTTTGTAGGCTTTTCTTTCCCCTTTTTTCCCCTGCTCTGCTCCACAGGTACTCCCTGCTGGGTGATTATCCTGGCAAACAAGCCCCACAAGGTCCTTCCCAGCCACAAAACATAGGCACACATAACGAGGTGCACACCAGCTAAACCCAAGTGCTGCACCACAGATACCCCACAAACCCCCTTGCTCTTGGCTTTCCCAGCTTTACAAGCCCTCCCATCCTTTACAAACCCTTTCCCATCCTTTACAAACCCATCCTTCCAAACCCTCCCCAAGCCCCCCAAGCTCCCTGGGCTGGGGGAGCTCCCAGGTGCTGCCTTCCCAAACCCAGGCGCAGGAACTCAGCCCCGCTGTGCAAAGTGAGCTCTGGGACCTCTCCCAGCCAGGAGTGGGGGTGGGAAGAAGGGAACAAGCCCAATCCCCCTTTCCCATGCTTTCTCCAGATGGTGGGAGCTCTGCTGGAGCTGCTGAGCAGAAAGGGGCCTCTGAGAGGGGAGCTGCACTCCGAGCCCTGCGTTCCCCCACTTCTGAAGCCTTGCCACAAACGAGCACTCCATGCTAATTTAACTAACACACTTGGCATACCAAAGCTCCTCAGGGGTATTCTTTATTTTTTAAACATGTCAGGCTGCTGTAAGGCAAAGCTTTCCTGCCCCACTCGCCTGCATTTCTTTCTTCACACCCTCAACCCTCCTGCACATGCTAAAAGGCATTAGTGCTGGGAAGACAAACTCAGCTGAAAACATCCTCCCAGCAACCCTTCTATCAGCAAAAAATCCACACTGCAGCTCCAGATGTAGGGGAACCGCCCCCATTGAAAGCAAATAAAAGGAAATACTTTAAAAAAAATCTTAAAAAACGAAAAATGGATATTAGACTGCCAACCAGCAAGCAACCTGAAGTCCTTGCTTTGAAGGGACACTTAATACATGCTTTAAATTTGCATCTGGCCAAAAGGACTTGGCTGGCCACTATACCACAATCTGCATTCAATTTTCCAGAGAATATTTGTTTTCCATTAATGGATATGTGCCATGACAAGTGAAATCATCCAGCAGAGCAGTTATTAATCTTTCTGACTGATGAGTCAGTTTAGGACCCAGGAACTGGCAGGCAGTGAAAGCCTGGTCACAACCAAAGATATTCCTCTGCCTGCTTGTCAGGATTAAATGACAGTATTTAAAAAAAGGGGGTTGAGGCTGGATAAAGCCTTAGACACTCTATCCTGCACCAGTAAATCTGGGACTCGGTTATCCAAGGCCACATTATCCCAAGTAAATGTAAAATTATGCACTGGGCCTTTTGCCACAAAAGAGCATCAATTTGTCTTCGAACATTTGCTGAGCTATCAGAACCTTTATAGCAAATGATGCATGAACTGCCCTTACAGGAAAATGGAGACAACTTGGAGGAACAGCATTTTACCACTGCACTGACACTAATGGCAGAAGTGGAGACAGAGCAGTCCCTGAAAATGAGAGTAAATCCAAGTGGTATCCCCAGACTGGCAGGAGACAAAGCTACAGTGTCAGGAAGCACTTTCAAAATAAAAGCTGCACACAGGGAAGTAACCACAGGAGCATTGCTGGCTTGGAGAGGCACCACAGAACCTGAAAGCCCTCAGTGTTGGGCAGGGATGGTGCTGCAATGTTAGCAGCCTTCCCAGCTCCAGTGTGGCTGCCAGGATTTGTGGTAAGTACCACCTGCATGGGAGTAGGAAGCCAAAAATAAGGGCAGAAAGCATCTAGAGCCTCATGGAGAGAAAGGGGAAACACAAAGCAGAAAAAAAAATCCTCCACAAAGCTGCCGAGGGGGTGGTCAGCTCTTCCATGGGCTATGGTGTTGGTATCATTCCTAAGGACTCACATGCAGAGCAACCTTCAGTTTGATCAATCCCTGCTCTCCAAGACCCTGCCTTATGTTACTGGGGATCAAATAAACCAAGATAGAGCCTTGCCTGCTGGATGAAAATCCCATATATGAAACAGGCAATGAAATAAACCAATATACAGCCTTGTCTGCTGGATGAAAATCCCCCATATGAAACAGCCACTTCCAGCCTGCAAATTCCAAAGGGTGATCCACACTGTTAGTTATCCAAATATATCTATGGACTGTGGTCCTGCAAGGCTAATTTTAGCTGCTGAAACTGCACTTTAGGGAGGTATACTTCATCCCATCCAATAGATGAAGTCACAAAGAAAGGAGATCTACATAAGAACACAAGAAAAAGGGATGTACAAGATGTATTTATTTCCTTATAAAGGGGGAAAGCCTAAATAAAGCCAAGAAACAAAGCACCAGAAAGCAGGAGGTAAACTCTGGATTGCATTCATGTTAAATGTCAAGGTTTACCACTGCATTAAATGTTGTTTGCTCATCACCTGACTTTACAGAGAAGTGTTGGCTTAGTGACTCTTCTTCACATGACCATGTTGCCTCTGCCATGAAGATTATTTGGCACAAAATATCCTGGCAGCAGAATAGGTTTAAGAAGTTAATTCTGAATACACAAGGGCTCAAAACAATCCAGGTCTTTATCAGGTACAAGTTTTACCAATCTCAATTTATCCAACTTCCAATTACCACACTCTTTAAACTTTAACTGCAGTAACAGCACAGAATAGTGAGAAGCTCTTCACATGGAATAGATGATTGCTATTTTACTGTCAGTTGGAAAGTCTACCAAAACTCCTTAAGAAACTTGAGAGCAAAGCTGAAGCCTTCAGGTGGTTTCTGAGAAGCATTGCAGATTCATTTTTAATTTTCCATCAATGATTTTAAAGGTATTTTATCTTAAAACTTCATCATTTCAGCCCACAGAACAAAAAGAGCTACAGCTTTTGAGCACCTCAAGAACACAGCTGTCTTAATCACTGCCAGATTGAGAATGGTTTACCTTAAAGTCAGCTTTTGCCAAAAGAAAGCTTTCCATTGAATCTGCAGCTAGTGTTCTTTCTGTATTTCCATGCAGAGACTTGAGATAGTGATAATAAAACAGAGAGAAGAGGTTAAAGGAGTGTGGGAAGAGAAAAACGTTCACCCAGAAGAGCAAATGAAGCAACCTGGGCTGCTGCCAAAGGAGCACTCATCTCTATTTATTCCATGAAGGACGGAAGTCATCCTAGCAAGAAAAGAAACTGCTGTGGGATAGTGTCATGCCTACACTTACTTCCTACACTGCCTTTTTTTTTTTTTTCCTTCCAGACTCCAGGACATCTCTCTAAAAAGCTTATGTACTCACAGATGAGAAGCAGTTATGTTCTACCAAGCTAACTGGTTTTTTAAATTTTTTTTTGAATGCTGGCAACATGAGGAACACCCTGACCTCTTCATCAACTTGTTCTGAACAAGCTGTGCGTCCAGAGATTTGGTTTTCAGTACTTAAAGAAATGCTGTACGAGGTGTTTGTTGAGTGTCTGGGGATGTCACTCGTGCCACAGCCCCTCCAGAAGGGGAGGGAACACAGCCAGCCACAGACTGGCCAGTGGAAGGTGGGGGAGGATGTGGAAAGCACTGCTGATGTCAGCACTAAAGCATCCCCATCTCCTCACAGGAACAGCCCTTCCCAGGCCAATTACTGCTCTCAGCACTGCAGGAGCAAAGCTGGGCAGGAAATGTGCTCTGAAGGGGCTTTTCCCACGGCACTGAGATGAATTCTCTTCCATGAGGGGTCCCTCTGCAACAGGGAAGAGCTCCATGGAAACAGAGAACAGGTTCCACTGTCTCATCCCTTCTACAGACATCTCCCACAGAAAGCACACTGCTAAGGAGTGCAGATTACAGATATATTTAGGGCAAGTCCACACTGGAGCAAGCAATATAGGCCAACACTTTGCCTTTAGCTTTTTTTGGCTATTGGCTTTCCTTTCTGGAAAGCAGGAAATGCCAAGGGTTGTGTCATGCTTTTTTCCCCTGTTTTTTCTTGTTTTTTTTTTTTTTTTTGTTTTTTTTAAACACCTTAAGAGACAATACAGCAGACACACTGGAATAAAAACAGATCTGCAGCTGAAACCTGTGTTAGCACAACTCCATCACTCAATTCCATTTACCAAGCTGGTTAAATGAACAGCCCAGTTTCCCCAGCACTGCAAAACTCTCTACATAGGCATGGGCATTATATAGTTAATTGGTATTAGAGCTGTGAACTAAAGCCACTTTAACTACAAATGAGTGTTCACACAGGGATTTAATGTAGTTTAGCTAGAATGGCCTTAATTCAGTATAGTTTAGTTCACTTTAGTGCATTTAAAGTGGTTTAACTAATCTGTTTTGAATTTATTCCTCCAGTTAATTCAGATTAATTTCTCAAGTGTAAGCAACAAATAAGAACAAGGCTAGGTTGATTAAAGATTCATCATCATTTCCTCCATACTAACATTGTGACCCCTTATTTCATAATTAAAGACTTTCAAACTCTGCCTTTACATTTGGTCCAATTCACAGAGGCCAGCAGTGTAGAGGCCAAAAATACACAGCTTGCTGACCCTTGGCTCATTGCAGCAACCAACTCAACAGAATCACTGTGAGGGTTTTGAGAGCTGTGGCTGAATAATAAATACATAGCTCAGGTGTGTCTGCACCTCAGCTGCCACAGGTTACACATGGGCAGGTGCTGGAATTCATCAGAGCAGCTCACATCACACACCAAAGAGAGATGGAAAGCACAGACTAGAAAGGGTTTGCTTAACAATTGTGTTGGATATTTCTCCCTGCCCATGAATGCAGATCTAAGCTGTGCTAATCAGCAGCAAACACTGAGGTCCTATTGGGTTGAAGTCAAACAACAATGCATTTATTCCCTTAGTTGTTACCAACTCAGCAATCTCCATCTTACACAGCAAGGAAATGTTCCCAGAGGTAAGAGGGTCCTCTAAATTGGATGTTCTTATCCCTAGTTTCTCCAATGTTCTTATCCCTAGTTTCTCCAGAGTGCTGGCTGAAAGCCTCTGTGCACTACAGCAATGAAAAGAATGAGACACTCTCACCAAACACTCAGTTTCTACTGACAGGTCCCCACAGACTAAATCTTTATTAAATGAGGCTTAGCTCAGAACTGGCAGCTTGTCAAATGAGCATTCTCGCTGAAAAGGCGGATTTCCTTTCTGGGGATTCTGCAAATTCCCTTGCAGGACTCTAAAAAAACCACCACGGATGCATCAGTGCTTCTGCAGGTCTTTGCCCCAAATCCCAGACCAGCAATACGTGTAAGAATCCTCATGGGAACAGGTCTTCAGCTTCAGAAGGTTATTTCTTCTTAGTACTCCCAGCTAGACAAAGTTAGAGCCATTAATTAGCTTTGTTAAAAGGCAAGGATATCAGATAATTTTTTGGGATATTGAGGTGAAGGGCACCAGAAGGGTAGCTGGAGGAATTTGGCAGGTATCCTGCACCACTCAGCTCACCCATGGCACACCCACACAAACCCACCAGACATTCCTTTCCCACAGCAGATTAGCTCACACATTCCCACCCAACAGCAGCTCCTCTCCTCCAGGTCTTTTAGAAGCCACTTCACTTCCTTGCTTAGAAAACTGCATCACCCATTAATGCCTTAAACCACAGGCTCCTCACAAGGCAATTTTCCAGCAAACTGGATAATGGAAAGAAACCCCATGCTATAAAGGAAGTATGAATTTAATGCTCCAACAGCTCAGGGCTAAGCAAGCACTGCCTCTATAACCTGGCTGGGGCTCAAGTGCTGTATAAATTCCCACACCAAGAGAATTCCCCAGCCCCAGCCCTCCAGCAGGAGCTCAGCTTTGCTCCTGCAGGCCTGGAACTCCCTGAAGGAAAAATGTGGCACTGCCTGCAGGCAGGGACCTGGGCACAGTTGCAGAGCCCAGCACGTGAGTGAGGCAGCACTGGTGTCTTTAAAAAAAAAAAAAAGAAAGAAAAAAAAAAGAGCAGGAAATGCTTAGGCCTGAAGCCCAGTGATTTAATCCAATTTCCATCCCTTTTTCCCTTCCCCCTCCTACAATGTGCACTCTCAGAGACAATACGCTTCATTTAGAGGGGAAAAACATGATCTCTCCTAAGTGCCTGTCCTTACACTCTATCAAGCCAAGTGCTGGGACACTGCTTTTTTAAAAATCTATGATGGCCATTCATGCTTTGGCACAGACAGCAGCCTCAAGGATTTTCTTCCAAGGCCCCAGCTGTACAGAGTTTGTGCTTTACTCCACGTTAGCTGTTCTTCAGCTATTGCTGTTCCTTATTAAATTTGGGTTTCAAACCCAAGTGCTCCTCCTGCCCCTGTGAATTTTAAGAATTCTCCACAAAGATTGGGCCTTCCACTAGAGGTGATTACAGGCATCATCTACAAGTCTCCCATTCTTCTGCAGAGCCCAAACCCTGTCCTTTCCAGGAGACATGGCACCAGTTCAGATTAAATGCAGCATTTAGGCTCACAGCAACTTCTTGATCTTCTTAATCATCTCTTCTTAAACCAGACAACCAAATCTGAACTGATCAGCCACTCCAGAGTTTGAAGACACTGAGCCCAATCCTCAGCTCTGATGTCCTGGCAGGGAGGTCACTGCAAGCTGTCACCAGTATTTTGCCATTTCTATCAGGGAGAGGATAAACAAGGCACTGGGGAGGGAGAGGAAAGAGCATGGAAATGAGCAGAGCCACCCCAAAGTGGAACAGAAAACAAATCCTTGTCCCAGTGGTGGAAACTCTGCCCAACCCATCAACAGGGTTAGCCCATGCCCTCAGCAGGAATGGCAGTGTTTCCATGAGCATAACCACTGTGGATAATGTGGTTCTGCTCCCTTCTGCCATTATTTTGCATTATTTTGGACGTGCTGCTTTCTCTTCAGTCACTATTTTAATCCCATTTATGTCTTGAGAGTTTTGGCACTGAGCATCTCCAGCTGCACGCCATAAACTTGAGCAGAACATTTGCTGCACTGAGCCACAGAAGTTATACAGAATAACAGAGAGAGAATCCAAATTGGAATGGAAACTCTTAACATCACATTGTTACTAATGTTAGACTTGAAAGGCAACTTAATGTTGCCTTTTTTTTAATGTATACAACTTGTTCCATATCATTAGCACAATGAAGAGGTCTTTTTCTAAACTACAGCTATTAGGAAAATGTCTAAGTGAGAAGCTCTAGCACACACTTTGGCATTTGAAGGCAGGAGAGTTAAAAAAAAAAATTAAAATTAATTAGAAGGAAAAGAGGTACTTTCTAGCCAAGATTACAAATCCACTGCAAATGGCTTCATAAACTGCTTTTATTATCACTGAATGGACAGGAAGGTAAGCAGCAATAATTGAGCTTCTGCATTTGTGTGTCAGTGATGGCAATGGGTCATTTTAGTGTACTCAGGTGTCTCTGACAGGGAGATCCACATCCAGTTTGTACTCAGTTTGCACCCTGAAGTCAATCCTCAGCATAAGAAGCAGGAAGTTTTGGAACAACATGAAAATAACCACCAGGAAAACAACAGGCACTGAGTTTCCATAATATTTACCCTGCCCAGCTTCATTGGCATTTGTCTACACCAGTGGAGCAGGTCAAAAGGCTGTTCACACAGCAAAAACTGAGTGCAGCTCACAATGCACTGTAGGCCTATACAGGGTGAGAGAAACAGCACTCCTGATTGCATTAACAGCCAGCCTGGTGTGGCTGCCCCCAGGAGTGACCTCTGGGAGGGACAAAGAACAAAATCAAAGGCACACTGCCCTACATCCTCAGAAAGCCATGGCCCACTGTGCTACAGCCAGCAGCACACATGACATCTTCCTTAAAATAATTTGTATTTGAAGCCAGCTTCAGTGCAGTATGTGGGTCATGTGGAGAGGCTGTGAAGAGCTGGGAAGGGGCAATATCCCATAGGAAGAGCTTCTGGGAGCTGGGGAAGGGAGAACAGAGACCTCTGACCCATCTATTGACTGTGGATCCCGCTGACCTCCTTGCACAAACAATGCAAAAGTGCCTTTTAACTGCAGAGACAAACAGGTGCCACGCTTCTCACCATAAATTCACTCCAAACTGCCTCTTTCAAGAGTACTGTAGTCAGAGTTCAAAAAAAGAAATAATTTTTTTAAAAGCAGGGGAAAGAAAGGGAGGAAATCTCTTCCTTCAACTTAAAACTGCACCTTTCCTTCCCACGAAAGAGGCTCCTTCATGTGCAGGAAACATTTCAATTTCAACTCTTCTTTAGTTTTATTTTGGGGTTGAGTTGCCTTTTTTCCTTTTCTTTCTTTAAAGAATAAAAAAAGCTCTCAAAAAAAAAAAAAAAAAAAGCCCCTCAGGGACAAAGACTACCAATACTCACTATTGAGAACCTTCAAACCCATGAAAAAAAATACTATAGAGGGACTAACAGAGGAAGCAGATTAAAAAAACCCATCCAAGCTAGCCAAGACCCACCACAGTCACAGCTGGAGCCCGTGTTTCTGCACCACTGACAACACTGGGAGTGTCATTAACCACTTCTCCTCAGCCTGTGCAAGGGAGACTGGGGAGCTCAGAAAAGCCTCCTGCAGGCTCCTGGCCAAATGTGAGAAGGGATTAGGGCCTCCTCAGGCTGCTGCCCTGAAGGGAAATGCAATCTGAACATGGAGTTTTCTTTGCAGCTCTTCCCACCAGCAGAGCAGAGCTGCAGATGCTCCTCTCAGCAAGCTGAGTCAAGCTCCTCCTCAAGAGCAGCGTTCTGATGAGTGGTCACTGCCTCACCCTCTGCTTCTGCTCCCCAGCATCCTCCTGACAAAAGGGGAGCTCACACTTTTTAAATTCCCCTCCTGAATGCCATCCCTGAGCGAACAGGGGCACAGCTAACAGCAGATGCTCTCATAGATTAAACCCCTTGCAATTACAAGGCAAATCTGACGCCCCAACACACATCCACAGGGGCATCAATCTCACCCTGTGGCTCTGCTTCAGCAGCTCCTCTTGCAGTTTCCTCATTTCCCCACGGGGCTGGGGGAAGAGGGGAATCTGTCTCCTTTCAACTGTTTCAAAGCTGTTTAACTCTCTTAGGGTTTGCCTGCAAAGCTGAAAGCTGTCATGGACCACTGGCCTAAAAAGATTTAAAGCACTTGGTTTATATCAACTATTTAAAGACAAACACACTCCACTTTTAGCTTCCTTTACACAACCAAGTTTGGGAATATGTAGGACACAGGGCTATCTGGCTGTAATAGAGGTTACATCAGTTAAAAGGAGAAGGTGTTTGCCCCACTGTGTCCTAATAGGATTTTTCATTAGTTGCTTTGCTTTCCCATGACATACACATCATATTCACTAGAAATCAATGCATTTTATAGGTAATTTAATACACACACAGCCTGCCTTCAGAGATCCTTTCATCCTGCTCATGGGATCAGTGCTGGTGGGATTCCTCGAGTTCCTGCACTGATACTCATTCATTCAGCAATTCTTCTGAACCACAGAGATTGATTTTTCAGGAAAGTTCCCAGAGTTCTCTTAGAGGTTCTGCCTGCACTTATGTCATGGCTATATTTAAAGAAGGAATCCCACTAAAGTGGTTTATAACGTGCTCTGGCAGGACAGTGTAGACAGAGCTAAATCCTATTAAGCTACTTAAGTTGCTTTCCCCCTCTGAAGTCATCTGTCAAATGCTGCTCCTAGACATAGCAGCCAGCTATCAAACTGGCTTATCAAGAGCCATGCTTAAAACACCAGACAAAACTGTAAAATGCAATCATCACACACATGGGGAAGAGAAACTGGGGCAGTGTGCTGTTCCAGTAACCTCCTGGGATCCCAGAGGGTGGAGAAGGCTGGTGATTAGCTTTTCATTACAGCTAGATTGTAACCCACTTGCACACCATGGACCTTATTAAAGAGAAAATCAGAATGACTGTGTCTTTAATGTCAGCCTTGACTCTTCTGAAAGCACTGTATGGACAATACATGAATGTGAGGCATACTTTTAAAATAGAGATCACACTAACTGGGCAGGAGGGGGTACCTGGCAAAACAAAGCACCATTCAGCCTTAACTCAGCACCCCACAGAGAAGGGGGAAAGCAGCATTCATGGTTATTTCAGCTCTTTTCCCAGTAACTCAAAAATAGGCACCACAGAGTCCTGAAAGGTTAATTCCCATAAATGTTAAATGTCCACATTTAAAGCTCCAGCTTTAGAGCACTCACTCCACTGTGTCAACACATCACTGCTGCTGTGACAACACGCTGCTGAGATTTCAGAGACAAACCTCAATTCCACACATTCCATACAACAATAGAAAACAATAGGCTGGAAAAGACCTCTGGAGGTCACTGTAGTGCAACCTGCTGCTTAAAGCAGGGCTAATTTAATGGATGGGGCTGCTCAGTCTTGCCTGGGCAAGTTTTGAGTGTCTCTAATGCTCCCAAAGCTTCCCTCACCCTGCTCCAGCATTGTAAAAAAATGCTCATAAGTGGCAGCACCCATTTTCCATTCCCCATTTCAGCTTGAGGTTGTTGTCACTTGTCCTTTTGCTGGGCACCTCTGAGAAGAGCCTGGAACCATCTTCTCCATCTTGTTCTTCAGTTATGCAAAGGCTGCTCACAGATTTGTCATTTCTCCTCCTCCTCTCCAGGCTGAAGGGTCCCAAATGTCCCAGCATCCCTTCCCAGGTCAGCCTCATCTCATCTTTCCCTACACATGTTCCAGCTCACCAGCAGCTCACCTGCACCAGGGCCCCAAGGAATGAGGCAGTTTCACAGAATTTATGCTGGCACACAACTGGAAGAGAGTCCATGCACGTGAAATGGCTGATGACCCCATTTTAGGGCTACTTTCAGCTTGCTTACAGGCCTGGCCAAACCACAAGCCTTCAGAGCTCAGGTTTTTCTCCAGCTGCATGTCCCACCCAAGCTGACAGGGTCACCAGGCACCAAGAGGTGACAGATTTCCCCCACACTGGGTGTGAGAAGCACAGCAAGCACCATCAGAGTCTCAGACTCAACAGCATTCATGTTATTGCTCAAAACAGCACAGTGAGACAGCTGAGGGCAGAGAAGAGGAATGGCAGGGCAAGGCAAAAAGCAGCAATAGAGAAGTTACATGCTTCAGACTGAAAACAAGGCACCTGGGGAGGTATTTGGGATCCCAAGTGCAGGGATGCTCCTGTATCCCATTGGCTGCTGCCTCCCAGAGCTGCACAGCAATGAATGGAGCTGGAGGCTGCCAGCTCACATGGGAGCTCCCAGCTCAACCCCTCCTGGCATCCCCAGAGCCTGCCCAGCTCATCCCAGCATTGATCCCTGTCCCAGCCCGGGGTCAGGCAGGGAGACAGGAGCTCGCTTAAACAAATCAGCAACCACTTTTTGGAATCTTCCAATCAAATCTCCTTTATTACTCTTTAGGTCCTCATAAACTGGTATCCCTAATTGATCTCCATCAGGTCATGGTAAAAGAAAAAATCCTGGCTTCCCTTTCCACTGAGAGGGGAGGTTTGGGTATGCTCTTTTTCCACATATCCACAATAACCATCTGGAGCTTTCCAATAATCATTTTTTCTGTTGATCTATAGTCTCCCACAATTTGGAGATTTCTGGGATGCCGAAGTAAGGATTCTTGCCTGTATACAAGAATGTAGGATAATCACATGCTTTATCTTGGTCCACAGCTCAGGTTTTCCTTGACAAGCAGGAAGGCAGAACTGCAGAAATAAGGAGGGGTGAGATGTGCAGCTGTGCTTGTGCCTGACACAGCTCAGAGAAGTGCTGACACCCAAAAGGGATTAATACTCCTCAAAGGCAGCAGCACACAGCACAAGTGCTGCTTCTGTAGGTGTTTCACTCCATTAATTCAGGAAAGTGAGGGAGGAAGTGGTCTCTACAGAGAAAGCTGCCCAGCCTCAGCTTCCCTATGAAAGGGCTCCGATCCCAGGGTTCCAGACCTCACCACAGTTTATAACAGAAGATCAGAATTCTCAAAAAACAAGCAGGAGAGAGCACAGAAGGTGGCATCATGTGGGAAAGGAGCTGATCCAGCTGTTGGGCTCACCCCCAGCACAGCAGGTCAGGAAGCCTGCTGGGGATGAGGAGGAGCAAAGCTGGTTCTGGTGCCTGAGCAGCACAGGTCCCAGCAGGAGAGCTGGTTACACCTTCCCTCTTGCACAACAACCTAAACCAAATCCCCAACAGATCCAAACAAAAATTAATCTAAGACACAGAACTCAAATGCAATGATTTGCAGGCTCTAGCACAAAAATATCTTGAATTCTCTCCATCCAGACCCTAAGTCATTATCTTCCAGGAGCACTTGGAGCCAAGGAAAGAATGAACTCCTCTGCCCTATTTCGCAGTGTGTGCAGGAGTAGCTCATCTCCTGAGCAGTCACAATTTATTGATCAGGTGCCTCTGCTCAGGCTGTGAAGTCCCCCAGGGCTCACTCTGAGCCTGCCCCACTCAGGGAGGGGAAAGCAGCAGCACCTCTCCCTTTTTGCCATTACACAACTGCACTACAGCAATTGTTTGTGCAGCCTGGAACACCCACCTGCCTCCCACTATTTATAAACCACTGCAGAACAACTGAGTTTTGTGTCACTGCCTGCCCTGAATTGCCTGCCCTCAGCTCATCAAACAGCACTGAGGCAGATGAGAAGCACCAGCATGAAGTCAAAAAGATAAGTTTTGCACCTGAACACCCAACTCTGCACTGAAACAGGAGGCCCTGAAGCAATCCATGCTGCCAGCTCTGCTGGGGATAGAACAAAGAGCAAATTTAATATCTTAAATACAAAACCCACAGGTTTCCTGCATGCAAACATACGCACACCCATTGCTGCTATGGTTGTCTCAAACAGGAAAAAGCTCCAAGAAATACAGCACCTTCATAGACTTTCTGGTCAGAGAGGAGTAGATCCTGCCACCCTACTAAGTACTAAAACTATTTAAAAGTTTTTAGGGACTAAGTGTACAAATTCGTTTGAAAATCTGTCACATCCGCTGTTGGTTGCTTTGAGCAAAACTACTTGTAAAGACATTTGACAAGCAGACAGCTAAATATTAGATTTCTTTATTACTTTGGCAGTAGCCAAAAAGGTCTGTAATCATTTATATGGGCACAGTTCTCAAGCTTATGAATTACTGTTATTTTGGAATCAACTTACTTTTACTTCAACAAGGAAAAAAAAAGAGGTAAAAAGCATAGTTTTAATAAGTGAGATCTCTCCAGTTTTGACAAAGCACTACTTTCCTCATTAACAGCTGCTGCTACATATGAAGGTGTCAGACTTTTTTTTTCTTCTCCTCCAACATCACAGCTGAACATTTAGCAACAGAAGAAAAACAAGAAAGCCACCATGAGAAGTTGTGACAATTGAGCCTGTGACGGGCAGTGCGGCTCTCCCTGGGCTCAAGCAATCACTCCCCACGTCACTGCTGTGGTCTCTGAGCTGGACACAATGCCACTCTTACTAGAGCAGCCAGGAAAATGAAACAGCAGGTAGCACAGCAGCTCCCAAAACCTGTCATCTACCCCATCCGCAGAGGGAAGATAGCCAGGTTTCCCTCTATTTTCTCCTCCTTTTACAAAAACAAAAAAAGCTATAAATCCCTAGGTCCTCAAGGGAGACTGACTTTGATATCCACTACACAAATACCAAGATGTGTTGTTTAGGTGAACTACCCAGAGGTCATCATCTCCCAGCTGACCTGCTGGAGCAGCCAAGCACAGCAGACACAGCTCCACACTAACAAGCAAGGCTATTTCTGCTGCTCTGCTTGATGATCAAAGCTTCTCCCTAAAATAATAAGATCCCAGGGTCTCCAAGACCAGTTTGGTAACAGCTGAGATGGGAAGAAGACCCTTCCCTTGCAGGAAGCAAACACCACACAAGCTTTGTGTTAAGCTTTGTGTCAAACTGATGCACAGCAGCCTTATTAAAACCTGCAACTAACTTAATCAAGGAATTCCAATATTCATAACTGAACTTAAAAGCACTACCCTCTGGGATACCAGAGAATTTCCCCTCAAAGACTGTTCACCTCATTGACAGTCATGTTGCTTTTCATAATCTTGTTCACAAATTCAATCAAGCTCCAGATAAAATCTAATCAAGTTGGACAAGCTGAATTGCAAGGGCTGTCGTTTCAAGTCCTTTAACAGGAGGTCAGCTCAAAGTAAGCCTCTGATGTCTCAGGACTTGAGCAGGATTATTTCATGTAGTTCATTGCTGTAGGCACCAAAGATCATTTTAGCTCCCCAAACTATTTTTAATACTCACTCTAGTGGAGCATTTGATCTCTAGACAAGCTAGGTTTAGTCTTCCGTCTTTTTTGCTCAAATCCTCAGTGATTTCTCCAGGCACAAAAGTGGCTCTCTCAGGTACAGGAAAGAACAGCTATTCACAAAACTTCATTATTATAATTGTTCTTCAACTGAAGTTTGTCCCTCTGGAAAACATCACCATCCTTGAGAACTACTGCTAGTCTGGAGACACTGACCATTCCAAAGCAGATATAAAAGCACCCAGACTGCCAGGCCAAGGCATTAAGGAAGCCCTCATCATTCACACTCAAGGCATGCTGGTCACTTCAGTCTGCCCTCTGGAGACACCCTTTTCCTTTTCCCCTCAACTGAAAAAACAAAATTCAAGCCATAGCCAAGATTTAGATCCTTTTGCTACTCCCCAGCAAACAGGCACTAGGAAAAATTTACTCCCACAAAAATTAAATGAGAGAAGAAGCCTTTTTATAATGATTCAATCCAGACTAAAAGATTCATGAAGCATGAACATAACTTGTGATCTTGAAGATAAAACTCTTAACTCTTTCGAATGCATCCTGATATTGTAAGAAAATAATTACTCAAGTGGTTCATGGTTCTAAAGTTAACTTTAAATTCTATCTATGGAGCCCAGGAAAAACTGGATAACACTTAAATACCTTACATGACAGTGTGACATTGCAAACCAGTGTGACCAGTTTAAAGCATGTGCAGCCATATCCCACATGTGGCTGTCACCTCACTGCCTTCCTTCTGCTCACCAAGCAATAGGAATCCTGATTCAGACTAACACATCTGATGCAGATTCAAGGCAACTCTCTCTATGAAAGTGGTGTTGATGAAAAAAATGCTTCCATAACAATATTAGTCACAAACTTTATTATAACTAAAATCTTAAGAGGTGAACACCCCTTTTTCCCATCATCATGCTTCCATGGATAACAAGACAATGAGTGGTCCCACTAGCCAAACTCTGAACACTTGAGAAGTAATTATTTCTCAGCTACTGAACAGATAAACAGAACTACCAAGTTTCCAGCCAGCAAGCCACTCCCCTTCTTCCTCTTGTTCAGCATGTGTAGCTCAGGTCATTTCCCATTTTGATCCCAGCAGGAAGAGCTATTTCAGCCAGTGCCCAGAAATAAGAAATTCAGAGACCCAGACTCACTGGCTGCACTGCATTAAAAAGCACTAGGAAAAAAGGCCACTGATTAAAGGGAGGCTGCCTTTATCTCCAACACACCAAACATCTGAAAGGATGTTCCCTCCCAGACACTTCAATGTATCAATCTTGCTTCCCTTCCTTTCTTTTTTTTTTTTTTAAGTCTCTATAAAATAAAAGAAAGTGTTTGTTCATTTAACTGTTTATCCAGCTAGCTTCAAAATTAAAATATTTCTGCCCTGTCTCCAATCCAGGTTGGTCCCTGGTGACCATCTCCTGTATTTTACATAACACTATGTCTTCCTAGAAACTAAGCTTTAGGGAAAATGAAGAAGTAAGGAAGCATGGGAATGCAGCCCTGGAAAACCATTTCCCTGACAAATGGATGGGCCTGAACTGAGCTGCACAGCCCTGGATCTCACTTCTCATCACTCTTCTAAAGAGGGACAACTCTGGAGAGGGCTTCAAACTGCAGATGGACTTGCAGGAGGGGAGCTTGCAGGGAAGGTGGGGACTGGAGCTACATTACAGACCCCAGCTGAGCCCCAGGGCTCTGGTGAGGTGTCACCTGTGGAGTGGCACTACACCCCAGCTCAGAGCCTGCCACACAGAACACATCCAGAGCTCTCCTGCACACTGGGGAGGAGCAGAGGCACACACAGCACCAAGGAGGGCATCACATCACACACAATCCACTGCTGGAAAGGGAAAATTGATCACCTGCTCCTGTGGCAACAAGAGCTGCTCCACACTGGTAAAGTGATGGAGAGTGGGGTCTTAAGGGCAGAGGGAAACAAAGGAAGAATCAGCTCTGAAAAGGAGGGGTTGATGTTTGCGCTTTAAGAGGAATATTCCCTGCTCAGCTACAATTCTGCAGGTCACAAATGAACCAGAAATAAAATGCTATTACAGACCCTTTCCCCAGCAGTCCAGTGGGCTGTTCTATGTGCTCTCAGCATTGTTTCCAACTCCAAACCAGAAAGAAGCCATAAAGGGCAGGAAACAGCTCATCTATTAGCCAAAACCAGAAGTGTGGTTTTTTCCATGATGGTTTAAAAAAAGGTATGGTTTAGGAAAGCCTATGGGGTCACATGAAGACAGAAGTCGGCCAGAAACCTTTTATTTGGTTCCTGATTTCTGCTTCTTGATTGAGCACCCCAAGATATTCCAAAAGGGAGATTCAACACAAAGCCTGCCATGTCCCACACTTTTCCACCCAACTCTTGGTGCTGCAGCACCAGGAGGGCCCAGGGACTTTGTTTCCATGCCAGGTTTATGCCAGGCCAGGGTTATAACAATTAATCAGCCACAAATATCCAGTGTTTCATGCCTGGATCAGATGTTCAGTCTGGTTCACTGGGCAGCTGTTCAAACACCCTGCTCCAGGCTGGCAGTGCTGCTCCTGTGCATTCCAGGCCTGGTTACACTATAACTGGAACCAGAGCTACCTCTGAGTGAGAAACCTGTTTCCAGCCTGGGCAGTCCCCTGATTTTATCACTGAGCAGCCCCAGAGTGCAAAATGTTCCAGTCACCCTCCTGAGCCATGACCTCAGGAACCACAGATTTCCACTTCACACAGGTGTGATTAAAAGATCTAAAGCTGGAAACTTTATTAGGCAAGGGAGAGTCACATCAGTGATGGAATTGCCCATGCAGGACCTCAGATTTAGGTGCCATTTGCACAAAGACCCAGTGTTGAAACCACAATTTTGCACTGTTTCTCTGCTGAGGTCCTGCCTGTAGGTGCCTATCATAGACAAACATCCATGTTCACAGCCCAAATCTAATTTTAAATTGTGCTGTGTATGTTAAATTACAGTACTATCCATTTCTTGATCTTGTTCAACAAGCAATATAAATGTATTTATTCCAAATGGGTGCTGGATGCAGTTTCACCACCACACACAGGTCCTGGCACTGCAGCACTGATACAGCAATGCCATTCCATGGGAAATCAGGACAAAAAAAAAGTCTTTAATGTCATTAAAAAGCAAAGGGGACTTTGAGCACACAGTTACAGACAATGGTCAGAATCTCCCTCCATATAATGTTTAAAAAAGAGATTTGCAACTCTGTAGAGAAACAGACTCATTTTCCAGAGATTCAGATCACAAGTACAAACCTTGCAGCAAAGTTTGGGCTCCATACAACCATGAGATTTCCTGGGGTTTCAGTGTACACACAGACAAACCTAAAGTCAATTTGTTTGCATGGATTTCTACAACATAAAGATGTTTGGGTTTGATTGTTTGGAGGTTTTAAAAACAACTTCAAAACTCCCGTCTAACTTGTAAGGAAAGTGACAACACTAAAGTTTTCTCCTGGGCTCTTTGAGCGTATCTAAGCACCTGCATGTTGCAAAAAGAATCTCAATAAAAAACCACCAGCAACAACAAAACACTCAAACCACACAGGACTTGAGAACACGCAGTTTATCTGGGTTATTAGAAAAAACAATCTTTCCAAACACAGCACAAGGGAGGAAATATTTTTGCAATGCTCCGCAGTTCCCAGAAGTGTGACCTCTTCTAGCACCAGCCCCAGGCTGTGCACTGCAGACTTGGACAGCACCAAACCCTTCTGCACTTTAGAGATGCAGGAGAGGAAGTGGTGACACTTCAGGCAGACAAAGCTTTCTTTTTAAGTCCAGGATTGGAAAAAGTGCAAGACAGCAGAATTATAAGTTGCTTGATCATAATTCTAGCAGGAAACACTCTGCTCTTATCAGCATTGCTTCAAACCACCCTTGTTATGCTAATCCAGTGACTGGTGAAGGCTGAAGCACCCTTGATAGAGGACCATTGTGAGAAAATAGTCCTTCAACATTTGTTTGCACAGCAGCTAACATCTGGGGAAGAAATTACTGCAAAGCTTCTACCTCCCAGCAGAACACTGCTTGGATCAGTTTGAGAGGCAGAAATGCCAGGTCCACATGCCCCGTGGAGCTTTAGCTGCTTCAGAGACCCACAGCTTGTCAGAGCCGTGTGTCACTTGGACACAGGTTTGTCACACAAAGTCCCCATGTCTGCAGCACCAAGAGTTGGGTGGAAAAGTGTGGGACACGGCAGACTTTGTGTTGAACTTCCCTTTTGGAATGTCTTGGGGTGCTCAATCAAGAAGCAGAAATCAGGAACCAAATAAAAGGTTTCTGGCTGACTTCTGTCTTCTGAGCAGATTTCCTTCCTTGGGATTGCTAACCAGAGTCAGCAGAGCCAGCAGCTCCCCTGCTCCTGTCACCCTGACCACCAGGGAAAGCCTTCATCCTGAAATGCCTCCAGATGCTCTGTGAGATGCACAACTTACATAATGCCATGAGCTGCACTAAACACTAACTTTTATCCAGGAAAAAAGTGAGCCCCACAAGCTAGATGCAAAAGCTGTGCCTTTTATAGAAAGTACTGACTGCAATTTGATTTCTCTGGTTGTGATAAACTCACCCTTTGCAACTTTTCACTGTGTATTTCACTGGGAAATTTGAGCTACTTTGGACACTTACTGTTGATAATGGAGACTTCTCCCCCTTCTCCACCCACTGAAAGACAATTCATCTCACAACTGCAGTTCAGCATCCTGAAAGCATCACATCCTCCCACCAACAGACAGCCTCAGCAGCCAGCAGTCCTGGCCTTTGAGCTTGAAACCTTAAACAGACTGAAGCCTTCCTTCAGAGGGCCCACAACACTGCTCACTGGGGCCAGAACTATAAAATAGAAGGAGGAAGTAGATTTTCTTTCACATCCAAAACTGGCTGATAGCTCCCCCCTCAAAGTGTAATCCTGAGCTATTCTTCCCACTAACTCCTTTTTCTCTTGTCCCTGCTTAGGTATGCAGAGATTACTGCATCTATTGTGTATTTCTGTGTATTTCTGCCACTAAGGCTTTCTATCCATGAAGAATCACAAGACACAAGTGCAGGAGCAGAAGAGCTTGACAGGCCAAGCTCAAGGTGTTGCACAACCAGCCAAGGGAAAAGCTCCTTCAGCCAAAACAGCTGCTGTGGTCACAGCCCTGACCCAGCACAGCCACCAGGGCAGGATTCCCCAGAAACACCCCAGGGAAGGATTCACTGCTGAAGAACAGGCTCCAGTGCTCCTGCTCACCAGGTCCTCACTTGGCCTTGGGAGGGACTCGCACTTCTGACCCACAAACCAGACCCTTAATCCTTCTCTAATGTGTTCACAGCTACTGACTGGCAGATTTGGGGTTACTGTGCCTTTCAGAATCTAAGCCCAGGAGCACAGACTCCTCACTCTGCTGTTTCAAGCCTCACATCTCAGGTTAGAAACACAGCCCACAGCATTCCAACTGGAATTATGAGGAGGGATCCAGCAAAGGAAGGAGAAATCCAATGGACAACAGCAGCTGCCTCCTCCACTTACTACCCTGCACTCATCTACTGCAGCTCTTTGAAGCAACAGGGATTCAGGAGAGAGTCCTGGCCTGAAAATTCCTGGGAAGGATTGTTCTATCCAGCCTCCCATACAATATTCAGGCCACAGCCATTGATATCTGAGCAATGGGTCCTTCCTGCTATGAGCCATCCCTGTGGTTGCTCTGATTTTTGGCCTATCATTCAACACACACCTTGTGGTACCTTAAAATGACTTTTGTATGTTTGCATCATCACTGAGGTTGGACACTTCCACTAACAACAACACAAACAGTATTTATCAGTCCTGCAGGGAGTACTGACACAAACTTAAAAATTAAATTAGGCTACTTAAAAATCAGCATTCTCAGTGAGAGGTTCCAGAATAAGAAATGCAGAAATAATGATATCACCCTTTCTTGCTGCTGTGGTTCCTGGAACACATTTTCATCAAATCTACATCAGGAACTGGTGCTGAGTTACTTATTTGCTATCTGCCTGCTGTGTTTACTTTTATTTCAGTGTCTTTCAGTTCACTGCTGCAGCTGGATGGACTTTCAGCCACCTTATCTTGACCAGTGAACCACATTCCTTGGCTTTATAGCAGCCTTCAGCACTAATACCTACAGTTACCTTCATGGCTAACTTTGCATTTGCAGACAGTTTTTCTGAAGCACCAAATACCTTGTTACATGTGCAAATCTGCAATTTGCCTGCTTGGAACATCATCCCAAAGTGGGATTCACCAGTGTGTAAAGCAGAAAAACCACAGGCTATGTATGAACTCTCCCATAAAGGTTGCCACAAAAGAGAACCAGGTGTATCACTCTGCATGAGTAGTTTTATACAGATTTTTAAGCCAGGCCACACCATACATTCAACTTGCACTTGAAATATCTCAGGCTTGAGATCCTCCCTTCCCTACAGGAAATTTTTCTTTCTATTCTTTATAGACAGATATTTAAAGCCTCATTTGTGAATATATTTTGGGTGAGAATCCTAATCAGGAACAAAAAACCCCGCTTGCCCCAGTGTAGGACTCACAGCATCTCTTACTGAAGCTTATTCTCTAATCAGGTGGGGCTGTCAGACCTCACTGATTGCAGGACCAGTAGTAAAAATACAATAAAGAGAGTCATGTCCTCCTCAGCAATTTTGTATTCCCTTTCCCCAAACTCAGCTCTCCTAAAACACCATCACTACAAAAAGTAGTTCAGCAACAACAGAGAGCTGGAACTGACCAAGCCCATTTGATTCGTGGGGAGCATTATCTTGATTCCCAACCTGGACAGAAAGCTGGATCTTTGACAAGAGGCTTTTCACAGCACTTAAGGGCTGGCAGCAGTTGGCCAGAATTCTTCACCCTTTTAGCAGGTGTTAAAGCTCCTGGGAGAGAGCCAAGCAGTACTTTTGACTGACTGAAGCAATGGAGTCATTGGTTACATTACCCAAAGGCTGCTAAGACTGAGAGCAATTCACTAGAAAGAAGTTTTGCCCAGCCCCATGATAAGATACCCTGAAGCCACAGACCAAATATCTGCAATAACTCCCGTGTTTTCATGCTGCCTTTTATTGAGCAAAAGCAAGTGGTGCATAAACTGCAGAACAAAGTAGAGCAGAGCAGCTGCTCAAACACTCCTACAAAGCATTCAGTAACTGTTCTCACTTAAATCTATGCAGCATAAAACCAACTACAATACCACTGGCAGTAACTGTGTGCAAGTGAAGTAGTTCTCTTTCCTTTATGGGGCTGCAGAAGAACATTACGTGACACTGTTTGTCTTCTCTGAAGAAGGAGCTAAAGACAGAAGCTTTTGATTTTGCAGCTTCTTCCCATCATCTGTGACAATAAAACAGCTCAAGTTTATACTAAAAGAGAGTGCAAGCTTGAATGTGTATTGAGAAAGTATTTTAATTTAACTCTGCAGACAGCATTAGTGGGAAAAAATTCAGTACTTTATAGCAGACAAACCTTACCCTCTGCAGACTGGAGGATAAGAGTGTCCATGACTGGGAAGTGGAAAAAAGGAAGGCAAGGGATGGCTAGAATGTGTCCCTTCAGGGGTTTAATCTCATTAGCTGAGCCAATGCAGCCTGGTGCACTTGCACCTAGAGATCAGTAACAGGCTCTCTGCAGGCTTTACCTTGCCCTGCTAATGACACAGATTCACCTTCTCAAGGCTTTGTCACACCAGTTTAAGGACACAGCACACACGTGAACCTGTGCCCTTCCTCCTCCCCTGCTCCCAGGGTGACACACACAGGTCACCATTTACCCTGCTTTGCTCCATGGTAATGAGGGGGCAGTTCTTTCCTGAATTCTTTGTGCCTCCGTCCTGTCTAGGTGCCATAATCCTGTTTATGACAGGCTGGTTGCTATGGAAGTGATTGTATTGTCACTGGATTATGCCCTCAGGTGGAAAGCGTGTAAGGGAAGGCACATGAACAGGTTTTTGCATACATTTGAAGACATGATAGTGCAATCCCACATGTAGTGACTAGCAGCTTTAGCAGCAGCTTCCAGACACAGAATATGATCATGAGGAATAGCATGGCATCAAGTTTTCATGTGGTTTTCTCCTAAAAAATGAGATATTTTTCACTTCCATATCACTGGCTGCCACTATTTTATTTGAGGCAGTGTCCTACAGTCCCAGCCACTTTCCCAGGCTCCTGAAAATACTTTCTGCACTCCAAACACTGTCTCTGAAGATCAGGGTGAAAGAAGTGACAGGATCATGTAACCAGGCTCCACAACTCCAAGTGCCCTTTTGTTGATTACTGTCTTTTACAGAGCATGGATGTGGAGAGCAGCAGCAGGAGAGACAGATCTGAGCTCTGACACGCTCGGGGAGACGCATGACTAACTCAGCTTGAGCCAGGACGTGCCTGGAATGTGCAAGCCCACTTGGAAGCCTTTTTACCAGGGGCACAAGCTTGGGGGGTTATCTGGCTGCTGCCTGGATGGTAAATGCATGATAGCAAGGAGTGCAACATAAACAGCCTGAAGACAAGACCCTGCTCCTTGTGAGCAGCTGGGAATCACACGAGATGCTTTCCTACCGACTGAGACCCCACTCAGCAGCACTGGAGGAGCTTTAGATCTTCACAGCCAAGACTGTGCCAGGACCAGCAGCCCAAGTGCAGCATTGATGGCCACATGCAGGGGCCAGCACCATTCCCCCAGTTGATGCTATGTGCACACACACATGGACTCTTCCTGCAGCCATCAGCTCATCATCTACATCAGCAGAAATACTGTCCTGGAACACAAAGAGCCACACAGGCCAAGCCACAGGTGTACCAAGAAAAAGATTCTTATCCCAGCATAGCTAATGTTTTGACTACAAAAAGAATACATCACCTGCAATTAACATCAAACTTTTCGCCATGTACTATTTCCTTACTGCAGCACTAGAGCAGAGCTGTGGTTCCATTTCACATGCCCTGCTCTTTAGAGGAAAAGAGCAGTTTCCAGAAGCTCTCAGCCCTGTTTACAGTTACCATATTCATAGCACGAGGCCATGACCACGCACTGCCCAAGGTCTGAGTAGCAGCTACACAGAAAACACTCAGGTCTCTCTTTTCCCAGGAGATATGACCTGTGACTTGTTGGAAGGCAACAGCATGTCAAAGGCTAGTTGAACACAACTCTGGGACAAAAGCCTAGTTGATCACATCCTCAAGGATGACAGCCTTGTAGGACTAGCTTTAGTATCAAAGAAATGCTGATGATGTGTTTGTGAGTAGGAAGCAAAGAACTAAACTGCTGGTGAATCCCAGCTGAAGGCACAGATGTTAGAAAGGAAGCTCAACATTCACTACATCTGACAAAGCAGCAAATTTCACTTTGGCAGAGAAAAAACAGACACACCTGGTTTGAACTTGAACCTTGAAGAGCATTCACAGCCTATCCTGGAAACTGGTTCTTTCTTAGGAACCTTGTGTTTAATTTATTGCATCACACAACCAAGACCACCCTTGCTGGAGCCAGCACATGTAAACCAAACCTGATAATTGAGTTAGTGATGAGAGTCTAGCCCATAGGTTACACCTGCAGAACTACATTTCACTACTGGTATTTGTCACTGCTGTGGTCCAAGAGGTTCATCTCCTCCCACCAGCAGAAGGTGATTCAGATCTAGCCACAAAAATGAACTTGGATCTGCAGAGGACATTAAGAGGTGGGTCAACCACAGGCAGAAGATGTCACATCTAGCAAATAGCCAGTAAATGTAGTTAGGACAGGAGCAGGACAAGCAGCCATATCTCAGAGCAACATTTTCTTGAGGAAAAAAAATTAACAGCAATGAAATACCATAGCAGGCAACTGATTTCTAATAGCTGCAACAAAATGCACACAAAAAAGGTTGAAAGGGCACTGCAGTGAGACACACGTGACCCAGCAAGCAGTTGCCTCAGTAGGAATTTCAGTAAGATACGAGTAGAAAGACAAGAAGAATTAACATGCCAAGGGGGGATTAGGGTAACCAGATCCCCAAACCTTCTCATCATGCTCTGCTGGGAGAGGAGGCAAATTCACAGCTTGTCCCTTCCTCCTTCTCCCATAACCTCCACATCACCCGAGGCAAAAGCCAAGCTGCACTAATAAAAACAGCAGAGCCAGTCTAAACTGTCCAACCTTGTTATTTACACCTCAGCAGAACGCTCCCAGCATCCAGGATCATTTACACAGCTCCTCCAAGACCTTGGAAGCAGCTCCCAGAGCACCGCTTGTCCACACGGAGAATTCTGTCAACAGCACCTGACCTATTTCCTATTCATCATCTGCACTTTGCCATTTCATATTGGAGCATTTAAAATGCTGAAGAGCTTGTGCTCAAAGAGATTTTTTAGTTTGCAGCGGGTCAGGCTGAAAAAGCTCAAAAAAAAAAAAAGAACCTCTGCAGTGATCAAGAGGTTCAATGCTGGAGTACAAAACCTGCCCCAGAACTTGGGCTCCAAGAGCAGCCAGGAACCTCAGCAGGATATTTATCAAGTTGTACTTATGAGATTGAAAGGCAATATTTAACCTTGTAAATTTGCTGCTCCAGTTAATTTGTCCATTCAGGTTGATCCAATGTTTGTTGTCCAACCTGTAGGAATTTTAAATATATACAGAAATAAGGAAAGGCCAGCGTATTTGACCCAGCATATTTGACCTCAGAGGCCAGGGATGAAGCCCAATTCCAGCCAAGCTCCAGGCACTACTCAGTCTCATAAACCAACAATAACTCAGACTGTGTGGGGAGAGGATGGGAGGGACAAACAGGAGGCAGCAGCCACATACTGTAATACAAAAAGGCACACAAGAAGTGTTGTACAGTGGTTTTAAAATAGCACCCTCATCAGAAGTAAAGACTTCTGTTTAGCTACAGAAGTGTCAAACAAATCATTCCATCCTCACTGGATGTACTATCTGTGCTTTCCACTAAATCCAGACAGAAAAAGACCCAAAACACAGCTGATCCATTTTTTCCTGCCACCTACTCCAATTGAAACAGTTTCCCTCTTAAGGGAACATGAACATTAATACTTGCCATTGCCTAGCAGTACCTCTGATCTACTCTTGTGCAACAGCTCCCATTTTTTTCAAATGTTCCAAAATGTCCATTCTAACCTTACTCAAGTTAAAAATTCTAAGGAAAAAAAATATTAAAAAATGAAGCCTATCTCTTCAATCATCTCTGTTTAAGCCCAGTGGCTGCCAGCTATCTCCATCCCTAGCCTCTTCCTAGGTCTGTGCCTTTTTGGATTGCTTGCACTTGACAGCCTGTCAGTCCAATGCTAAAAGGAGATCATATTATCAGGGTCTACCATGGCATTCACAAGGATCAGAACTACAAGCAGAGATGCAATAGAGTAGAAATAAGTTTTTCCCTGAAATCCTTTCAGCCTTCCCTCTAGTTGTTCTTCTGCAAAAGAAAAGAACCCATGAGCATTTCAAAGGTACCAGAAGCAGCACAAGCTTCTCTCAGAAGATCCCAATCATCTGTTGCTGGGGGTGAGCTGCACAAATTAGTTCTGAAAATTACCTTGCTTCCCATTTCAGAAACAAGAAGACATTACAAAATAATAGAAGTTCACTATTGATTTTCTTCCCCCAGAAGACTGAAAAAAAAGTACCCGGTACTTTTCATTGTAGAACACCTGGCTATTCCCTAACTTCCAAAAAGCAAAATGGGTGCTGTGTGCAATGCCTGCAGCTGTTCTTGTTACACTTATTCCAAAAGTGTAATTCCAATGGGTGCTAAAGGTTTTATACAATATTCCATATTAAGATAGTATTTTCATTTGATTCTCCTTCCTCTTTTCTCTCTTTGAAAGTTACATTATTACACCTCCCAAGGAAAAAAAATATTTATAAGCAGGACAGCTCCACCCTTTCCTCTCAGTTCAACACCACAAGGCAAGATTCAGCCAGAGGTCAGCCACAACACACACTCAGCTGCTGCTTTCATTTCTATGCCTTTGCATGTTCCTCACCAAAAACCAGACCTGAGAAGAGTTCACCATATCTGCATTTGCCAAAAATCCACGATTTCTGCAATTGATGCAGCACAGCTTATTACAGCTGCAAACCTTCCTGGGCTCTGATAATTATAAGCCCATGGCTGGGTGTCTAATTAAAGGAGGAATGAATTAATGAGTTTTACCAAAGGCTTTTGAGTCACCATTATAATTCTCACCCTTAATCGGCTGCAGGACACTCAAAGGACACCGTGAGCAGGATCAAGAGCAGAGAGGGGGGATGAGCCACCCGCAGCTGATGCTTCCCCCATCACGTTCCTCTCCAACATGTCACTGTCATTCAGACCCCGACTGCCAGATCAAACCCAGCAGGAAAACGCCTGGGCTTTTTTGGACAGCTGAATACAAAAACGCTTCCTGAAGCTGCCACAAAGCTCTCAGCAGCCTCTGAATGCCGAGGGAGAGCGGCGAGATGCGGGAGAGGCTCCGCAGAGCGCTGACTCCGGCACTTCCATTCATCCGGCCCCAGCCCCCACAGCCACAGCTCAGTCCCAGGCTCCCGAGGAGGCAGAAATTGAAAACACGTTTTCATTGAAGCACAGCTTGAATTTCATGAATTCCATTACTCCCGACTTTCTCAGCATTTCCTGGAGTGAGTACTGTAAAGGCAGGGAGAAAGGGGATGGGGCTGGCCGTAGGTAGGGCAGCAACCCTGTGTGCCCCCTCTGACCACGCCGGCCCAAAAACGGTCTGGAGGCACTTGCAGTGAGGATGCAACATAAACCACTCCTAAACTAAAGAAAATAAGTATAGATGAACCGCAAAGTTAAGGAGGAAATAAAATAACAAGCTGCCAGAGGCCTCGGAACAGGCTCCAGGCACAGCCCTGTGAGAAGCATCACAATTTCAGCAAGCAGCAGAAAGCATCTCTTTGGCAGACTGAGGCATTCTTAGCTCCTAGAGCAAGTGTCAAAATTACCAGTTTATCAGCTACAGGAACTTGAGCACACTGTTGAACTTCAAGAAAGCTCACCCCAGGGAAAAAGCGATCATGATCAGAGAAAACAGGTAGCACTGAGCAGTTTTTTTCCACATGTACAGTTGTAACACAATCAACTTTGGAATTATTCAAGCCTGCTAATTAACACCCTATGGAAAGCTTTGATACCACTAGCAATACTTTTAATGGCTCTGTCACTGACACCATCTTCCCTTTTTCCCCATCCCCAGCCTGGGCCTTATCTTAAGGAGCATTACATCATCTCCTGCACCAAGGCCTCCTTGTAACAGACACTATTATGCAACTGAAGTGCCTCCATTTGGATTTTGGCGTTATTTTGAATTTCGGCCTTGAATAGAAGGCTTGTTTAAATTCCCTGCATGAACAGCAGCATTTTACAGCCTGAAAAGGGCGTCCGTGCACAGACACCAACACTGGCATAACAACGTGTCTGAATGTGTTACACATTTGTGAAACATCCATTCCCCACATTCCCTTTTCCCCTCGTCCAGGAATAAGTCCTGCATTGTTAGGGCTGATTAGCAATATCTTTCATCCCTAATTTCACACTACAAAGGGCTTTCATGCATATGCACGTGTGGCACCATTCTGAGCCATATCAGCCAGAAAAAGCATTTAGTGGTGACCGAGGAAATCAAAATCCGAGGGTGCAGCTCCAGTTTAAGTGAAGGCAAAGGGGAGTGTCAGCTCTTTCCCTGGATGGCTTCAATGCTGCTTTCACCATTGACCAAAAACCGCTCATTTGATAAAATAATAACTAAAAAGAGGGCTGGCACTCATTACATCTGCTGAAGCAAGCAACCTGATAAGCATGTGAAAGCACACATTATTGCAAATGTTACCCTTATGTTCCCCAGTGCTTGGAGAAGGGAATGGCACAAGCATCTGACTGAGTTACACCAACTGCTGTGGCCATGGATTGCACGCTAACCTACTTTTCTTTTTTCTTGCAAGAGAATAGCCTTGAAGCCTTAGCACACAAATGACTACTTTGCAAAAACGTGCACATTTGCAGCTTACCAAACCCTAAAGCTCACAATTACAAGATCAGACTCAAACACTATAAGTGGCTCATTACGCAGAAATCTAAAAAAAAAAAAAAAGAAGTTTGAAATGAAAGCTTTAGCAACATGAAAGTGCTCTGTGTTTTGTTCTTTCCTAGTTTATTTAATACAAAAAAAAGAAAAAAAAAATAGCATCAGCATGGCTCTGCCCCACAGCCACTATTCACCTGGAGACCCCTTCGCCATGCAGCAAAAATAACTTATGGTTTGAGAATAAATGTAACCAATTTCCAGTTTTTCACTGCTGCAACACATCAGTTACCCCTTGAAGTGGAGGAAAGGAGAGGATTTCTAACAGTGATGACTTTTTTGTTTTTTCAGACTGTCATATGAATGCATCCCCAGGACTAGAAGCCTTGCATGAACTTGATCCTCCTTGATTTTAGCTCATCTGTCTTGTTAATCATTGTCATCAGCTAAAACTAAACTGGTAGGATGACATCCCCAGAAAGTGCAGCCTTGCCAAGAGAGGAGTAAAGTTACTGGGCTTGGGCATTATTATTGTTGTCGTTGTTTTTATATTATGTTTATTGTTGTTATTGTTATTATTACCACCTCCTGAGTATTATGAGTCTTATTCATGTCTTAAAAGTGAGAATTGAGGTTCAGTGCAGTAGGCAATCCTGATATATTCCAAAGTTACTCAGGTCTCATCTGAATCTCAGAGGAAATAAGTTCCCAGACATCACATCCCTTCCCCCAGCTATGGGAATCACATTCAGCTGAAAACAAGCCAAGTTCTCCTACTCACTCAAGGGGAATGGGAAATCTCACCATAACCGGTGGAAAAGTTACTAGTGAAAATTAAAACAGGAACAAGAAGAGAACTGACAGTCACCAAGAGGTTAATGCAAACGAGGTGCTGACTCCTCTCCACCCTAAGAAAATTAAGAGTGAGCACCACCTTACTCACTGCTTGCTTGCAGCCACCCAAGCAAATTCACTGGACATCAAAGCCTGTGAAAGAATAACTCCAGGAGAAGCTTTGGCCATCATCACTGGCCCTTCAGCACAGCCATCCTCACAGGTACAGGAGTGTCACACCAGGGGTGACTGTGCAAGCTGTGCCACAGCACAGCCCTACAACACAAACACCACCAGCTCTGGATTCACCCTTCCATCAGTGGGTGCTGCTGGGGGCAGGGGAGCAGAAGAAATGGTGTAAAATTAGCCTTGTCCTGGGAGAAAAAGGGAAGGAAAAAACCAAACCAAATTAAACAGAAAGAATAGAAAAAAAGACAGAAATTCCAAGGGGTTGGAGAGTGCTTGTTCCTCTGACTGACTGCTCTGCAGACACAGGGCAAGAAAGCTGATGAGACACGGGCCCATAACTTTCCTCTCTCTTGTACTCAATGGACAGGGTTTTGTTTACAGGTTCCAAAATAAATATAATCCCAAAGTACAAGTAAGAGGTCAAGAAGACTTGTGGTACAGCCCCTTAATCCACATTCAGAGCCTTGGGATTAAGTCAGAGAAAGCACCTGACTTCGTGCCCTTAATCTCCAGAGCCATGCCTAATGGGATATGTTCTTCTGGGTGAGAATTTCTCACTTTCCCTAATAACAAAATGTAAAGAACACTAAAAATCCACATCAACATCTGCTTTAAGCACTGCTTGCTTCATTGGATCGACTTTTAAACAAAGGCACTTTGTTAACCTGGAGACCACAGATGTTCCTCTGCTCAAAAAGGCATGAAGGGGAAAAGAACAAAAAGAGGCAAGACACGCTAAGACTGAACTAAATTTGCTTACCCCTTTCTCCAGACTGCTAGAGATCAGGTTTTGCAGACCAGGAGTCAGATGGTGTTACACTCATGTGGATAAAAATGGAGCATTCTCAGGAAGACAAATGTTGTGTAGGTGCAGAAGCACCAGGGTGCCAGTGGCTGGCCACTACAACCAGACACATTTTCAGCTCTGGTTCTACCCTTGCAGCTGAGACCAGCACGGTGCCTTCAGGGCACCACATGCTCCATAAATGTGTCTTAAGGCTGGGAAGCTCACCAGGCTGGCACCAGCATCTTCTCTGTGCAGGATGAATAGTTTTGGGATCCCACGCAGAGGAAGTGAGCGAGCAGGGTTTACATCTTTGCACACTCACCTGCATCTCCTTTCCTTCACGCACCACAAAGTGTTTCACATTTCTCCAAGACACCTTTTACCCCTGTGTACTCTGCTAAAACCACACCTTTAGAAGAGTTGCTTTTTTTGACTAGAGCAGGGTAACTACAGCCAGTGTTTCCAGAAACTGCCAGGTCTCAGGAGAGCATCTGAAAACGTGGCAGCACAGCATGGGTCAGCAAAACAAAGCAAGGCTGCAGACAGAAAGCTGGCAAAGTTGGAATTTTTTCCTCTCTGCACACCATATGCTGCTGCATGACTGCATGAATGGTCAACAGAACACATTTTATGTCTACCTTTGGTAAAAATCAGCCAATAATAGCCTTGGTTCTACCTTTTTGGTTATTCATTGTGGTGCTGCTCATCAGTAAAGGCTCTTCCAGATCAAAGAGAGAAGAGTCAGAGCACAGCACCAGTTTGCTGATGGGAGGCATTACTGCATGGTTACTCATGCAGCCGACATTGATGAGTAAAGGGAAGAGGGAATTTACCAGCAGCTCTTAAAAAAATAAAAACAACTTCAATTTCATCAGAAAACATTGGATTCTACTAACAGGGGTCACTTAACCTTTCTGGAAATATGAGCAAACTGGTGCTACAGCAGGATAGCTGATCAGACCTTGGAAGGGGTCCATCTGTTCTTGAAAGAAAGAAACCTTCAGTCCAACCCCTTTAAAAAAGGCACATTACCCTCTGACTTTGAGCCAACTAGACAAAAACACGTCATCCAACTTGACTAATACACATGTTTCCAATTTACAGAAAGACTCTTGGTTTCAAAATTGAAATAAGATGCCAGTACAGTAGAGGAAGTTCTAAAACAATCTCTATAATCCAAGTTTTTTGGCAGTTTGGGCTCCATCATGTTTCTCCAGCCAAGAAACACTTCCAAAGACAACGTTAGCTGTTATGTGTGGGGAAACAGCCTCACAGAGCCAGAAAGTACCTGACAGAATTAATTCCTTGCTGAACCTTTGGCTATGGGTTCAAACACACATGCCTTGGATTAGAGACTCTGTTGGGCTTACACAGCACCTTTCCCTGCTGGATCCCTTCTCAGCACACGTACAGAGGGAGAAAAAGAACATTATGACATGAAAGCACTGACAGATGCATGATAGGAAACTCCTGGGTGACAACACTGAAGAGAGCATCTCAAAGCCAAGGACTAGAGCATGTCCCTGCTCTTGTCACTGCTTCCTTCAGCACGACTCTGCATCTTAATTGGTGTGAATCAATCATCAGTCATCTTCCAAAGCACAAACAGCTGCCATTACACCTACTAACCATGCATCTGCAGCTCTGACTGTACTGAGAAGGCACGAAGTGGTGCAAGGGATGAGTTTCAAAGATGCTGGAGAATTTTTCTTTATTCTAGCCTGACTCACACATAACCTTTGCGTTTACACAGGTTTGTGTCAACATCATCAGTTTCCAGCAATGAAGAAAAAGCAGAAACTCCAAAGGGCTCCGTGGTTTGGCTTTTACAGCCTCTTTTCTCCTTCACTATTCACAGGGCACTTCTGAGCCCACAGTCAGACTCCAGAGATAAAGTGCCATAGTCTCCTTTTCTGTCAGTGTACAGACACCCTGACTGGAGCAGATATCCCATTACCTGTTGTTGTGCTGTATTACAAAGCTATTCAGCTTTTCTATTTCTTTCCAGCACATGACCTCCACGCTACTTCAAGGCTCTTAACCAACTCTACCCTGAGAAAGAAAGTGAATTCAATGCCACACAGCTAAGTCAGTCACTTACACTGCTAAATAAATTAAACTAGTGACAGCAGCAGTCTCAGGACCATCTCACTGTGCCAATCAACTGAACTGGAAAGTAAGTGGACAGCACTGGCAAGACCATCATGATTTGATCAGCAGCAGAAGGCAGGGAGACCTGAACTGGTGTTAGCATGATGCTGTCAGAAGGAACAGGAGCTCTGCTCCATTTTTACATTCCCTTCACTCTAGAATTTGTGACTCACTACACAATGAAAAGGCTTTGCAGAGCACTGCAGTATGACTCAGATGAGAATACAGCCAGAACAAAGCTGTTCATATCAAGATATTTTCAACCCCAATGATTCATGGGAGGATTAGGAAAAGAACTGGTCTGATAAGATCCTCTGTAGGGAGGACTATGGAGCAAGTCCTGCAAGTGGCACCTGAAGGCAGCTCTGATAGGACTCACCAGCATGCCAAACTCCTGCAGAAGAAGGACAACAACCCCAGCTCATTCTACATGGAGATTCACCTCAATTCCTCCAGAAAAAGAAAACAGCTGGTTGTACTGCTTGTTGTGGCAGAAGCAGAGCATCTGAAGGACATCAGGATACACATACATTTTTAAACAATCTAGTCCAGAGGGGAAGGATCTGTTCTGCTCCTCCACACTCACACACACTGCTCTAACCTAATGCAACAAGATATGCTGTGGAAGAAGATAAAGAGCAAAGTAATACTGAGAGAGAGAGAGCGTTTTAGAGCCTGACTCAGGTGAAGAAGGTGTGCAGCCAAAACCTGCAGCTGCACTGATCTCAGCCCTTGGCAGCAGCACTGCCATGAGCATTTCTCATGCTCTCAGACAAAAGGAGGAAGCCCCAGTAGGTTGGTACACAATGGCTGCAGCCTTGAGGCAGCCCAGCACACAGCAGGCGTCCCTGCTGCCCTGGCCAAGGGACTCCTGGGGACAGAACAGCAGGAGCAGCCATTGCAGCCACATCCTGCTAGACATCCTCCATCACCCAGGGTCCCAGAAGACTTAACAAAGACCTGGACTTCAAAGAGTGGCAGCATGTGCTTATCTGCCCTCCTTCAGAGAGGTTTCAGGGCACAATGGCTGGGCTGCTGCTCCAGGGGAAGAGCAGCTTGGCATTACGCTAATCCTGCTAGGCAGAGGTGCAAAGCCTCTCCAGGCAGCAGCCTCCTCACCTGCAGCAGCACGTGGCACTGCAACAAGTGACAGGACAACATGCAAAGCCAAGCCACTGCATTCCACTTCTGGCTGCAGTGGGATGTTCAGCTGATGCACAATTTCAAAGCCCATCATCAAAACAGGAGTACAACAAACAGGTGGGTATTTACTAAAAGGTGGCTGAAGAAAAGAGTTTTATAAGGAAAGTGCTGCTTTCCTGTGGTCACGGATTGGGAAATCTTTTCTAGAGAAGCAGTGAGGAATCAGAAAGGGTACATTGCTTCCTTCCTCAAAACACGTCAGAATGGGACTGGACACTGAGCCCAGCTGTATGGCTATTTATGACAACAGTCCAGCTCCCAGATGAATTGGAGCCATGTAGTTTAGCAAAGGCAATCATTCCTCACAGGTAGGGACACTCTGCCCTTACCTGTGCCCATAAACTTCCTCTAGCATCCCCCCCACTGACCTCTCCTCACCCCCTGGGGAAATCAAATGCAGTGTGTAGTTTAATAGTTCATACTTAAAAATCAGAGTATCAATCACTAATGGACTAGAAAACAAAAACATACACAATTTGCAGCAGTGAGACCTACAAAGTAAAGAAAAATAAGCCAAAGTTAAAATTAATAAACGGACTTCCTAATTTTGAGGATGTATATGATCTCACCTGTTAAATACAAAAGGTTCCTAAAGATAAGGGAAGACAATGCCAGCACAAGCTGCACACAGAACAAGAGGTGCAAATCCATTAAAAAAATCCAGAATTCAAACAAAAAGGCCTTCAGAAGCATTTAAAGCACAAGAGAGCATTTATCATTACAGTTCCCAGTGCTGGATTAAGTTTCCCTGGTTCACTGCATTAGAATTAATCTATGTGCCTACGAACTCCAGAGCCAACTTGCAGAGCCACAGCAGCGTGGTTATATAACCACAGCACTGATAGCACAGGCTGCAGTGCTGCTGGAGCCTGCTTGCTACCCCTCAGCAACACCAAAACCAGCAAAGCTGCTGCTGCTCAAACCATTCTCTTGATGACAGACGCCTCAGTAATGCAGACATTGGAGTTTGGATTTGATAAAATGTTTTCTTGAGAGCTGGTGTTAAGACTTAAAAGGCCATTGACTGCTGTGCAAGAAGTCCTTAATGTCATCAAGGGAGGGGAGGCAGCTACACAGGAGGAGAGCAGCAGAAGGCTTTAAGTGGGAATATGATTACTGCTGAAAAATTATCTGACACAAACAAACACAACCCCAGATTATTGCTAGGAATGCTTTTAAGCAATTCAAGTGAAAACTGGTACATCTGCTGTCTATTCAAAAGGTCACTGAGTGCTTATTTCATGATAACACACTCCCAAGAAGATCTTTCAATGAACTCTTAACTTCTGATCTCCAGGATTGCATATCCCTTGTTTTAAAGGCAGCTACCCTCTGAGGTCATGGAAATACAGTTCAGCTGCTGTGCAGCGTTACATCTGCATGTGGCCATCTTGAACTCTGCTAAGCCAAGGGAACTAAAACAAATTAACAAATTGAAGCCTCAAAATACAAAGTTAGCTCAAAAGTCCCTTTGATTTGCTGGTATAAAGATGTTTCTTTGTATCTACCCATGGCTCTTTAAATATATCTCTCACATTTTGCTCTAGCTTCAGTCCTCAGATCTGTTCATCTGTTTAGAACAAAAAGCCAAAACATACTGCTTCCTAAAGTATTTCTAATACCTTCTACTTCTAGGATAAACAAGAACTGCTTAGATGCTTTAGCCTTGATAGCTGTGTGCATGATAGCAGGCTGTGTATATAGGACACTGCAAGTATGTTCAGAAAAGCAAAATGGTGTTTTCAAAACCAGAGACCGTGGCAAAACGAGGCAGCAGAGTCACTGCAGCTCTGTTCCAAGATGACAGCAGAGAACACAGATGTTGGAGCACACAGATTCACTCCACAGTCATTTTAATTACATGCCCAGCCAACCAAGCACAGGATACAGGCTAAGCAGCATTAAAAAAAAAAAAAAAAAAAAAAAAGCTGCACACAAGTATTCTGCGAGCATCCTCCCGTGCACTTGATGCTAACGCCACTCTCGTGCATTAAGTCATCTGTTTTCCAGCAGGCAGGCAGCCGGTTTGGAAAGGCACTGCTGGCCTCGCTGCGGGGCTGGCGGCATCAAAGGGGATGGTTGGGGGATGGTCAGAGGAGCCTGCACAGGACTGGCACAATCAGCGGGGATGGATGGTCAGTGCAGCCTGCACAGGACTGGCACAATCAGAGGGGATGGATGGTCAGTGCAGGCTGCACAGGACTGGCACAATCAGAGGGGATGGATGGCCAGTGCAGGCTGCACAGGACTGGCACAATCAGAGGGGATGGATGGCCAGAGGAGCCTGCACAGGACTGGCACAATCAGAGGGGATGGATGGCCAGAGGAGCCTGCACAGGACTGGCACAATCAGAGGGGATGGATGGCCAGCAGAGCCTGCACAGGACTGGCACAATCAGAGGGGATGGATGGCCAGCAGAGCCTGCACAGGACTGGCACAATCAGAGGGGATGGATGGCCAGCAGAGCCTGCACAGGACTGGCACAATCAGAGGGGATGGATGGCCAGCAGAGCCTGCACAGGACTGGCACAGCCCACGGTGGCTGCGGGCAGCCCAGGGGCTCCAGGCCGGGACGGTGCCCTCGGCCGGGCAGCGCTGGGAGCGGCCGGGACACCCCTGGCTCCTGCCCCGCTCCAGGGGTCGCTTCGCGATGCGGGTCAGCGGGCACACGGTGGCATTGGGTCGAAGGTTGAGCTCGCTGATCCTGGAGGGCTTTTCCAACCTCAGTGATTTTATCAATCTATAATTTCAGCTTCTGCCAAGAAGAACTCGGGCTCCGGGCGGGCTGGGGGCAGCTCGGGGTGGTGACCTCCCGCCCCAGCCCTGTCCGCCCGGCCCTGCGGGGGCACCTGCTCCGGGAGCAGGGGGGACACAGCACCCTCGGCCACCCACCCGGGCAGCCCCAGCGGGGGCCGCACGCCCCCTTCTCCTCCTCCTCCTCCGCCTCCGGGCGGGCCGAGCCCCCGCTCCCACCGCCCCTCACGGCCGGGGGCGCGCACCCCGCGCCCCGCACAGCCCCGGGCAGACTCACCTGCTGGTACTCGGCGTCGTGCGGTCGGAAGTCGGCGGCGGTGAGCTCCCAGCGCAGGCTGAGGTGCGGCAGGCGGTGCAGCAGACTCACCCACCAGGGCGGCGAGTAGCTCACGCCCGCCATGCCCGCGCCTGCCTCACCCCGAGCCGCCGGCCATGGAGCGCCGCCCGCCTCACCCGCACCGCGGCCGCCGGCCCCGCATGGCCGGCTGTCCCCCCCGCCCGCTGCCGTCCCTCCGCCCGCTCCCGCTCCCTCTTTGTTCGCCCAGAGGCTCCGCCGCCCGCGCCCGGCGCCGCCCGCCCGCTCCCATTGGCGCGGCCGCCGCCGCCCCGCCCCGGCCCGGCCCCCGCCGCTCCCCCGGGACCGGGGGTCGCTGCCGGGCCCCGAGCCCCCAGCGCCGCGTTTGCTTCCCGACAAATGTCCCGGCGCCGTGAGTGTCACACGGCCCCGCGGTTCTAACAGCGGGAGGTGCGGGTTGGATTTAGCCTAAAAGCCAGCGGAGTAAAAGCAGTTTGTGCAGCAGCAAGTGGTAAAGGTAGGCGTAAAGTCATTTATTGTTAGCTCCTCTCGAGTCCGTCTCAACGCCCATCCTAAGAGCCAGAGGCAGCAAGTTTGCCCTTCCTGAATTCACAGTTCCTGGAGGCAGAAGGTTATCCAGCACTCCCTTGGCTGGGCACGCACATGGCAATGACAGCGACAGGAGCACAGGTGAACGTTAAGGAAACACCTCTCACTGGGTGACAGCACGAGGGGAAAAATAATAAAATGATAATTTGAACAAAGTCTTGGAATCTCTCAGAATACCTCAAAAAATGTGAAGATATGGCACTTGAGGGCATGGTTTAGTAGTGAGCGTGGTCCTGCTGGTGGGTTGATGGTTTGACTTGGTGATCTTGGAGGTTTTTTCCAACACGATGACTCTGGTGCTGGGCACAGGGCCACGTGTTAACCCCTTAGAGCAAATAAACATATTTCTGCTGATGTTCTGAAAACTTCAATAGCTTTTGACTAGGATGGGATTTTCATATGAGTATTATCAACACAGCTAAAAAGAAATCTTATCACTCACAAATAGCATTAAGACACATGTCAGAGGGTTTAGAGCCACGTGCTGTGTGCACAAGTACAAGATATACAAGGGTACAAGATAGAAGACTTCAACTCCCTCCAGCTTTCTTGAAGAAAAGGGTTTATTTTTCTGCTGCAGGACAGCTGAACATCAGCCAATTTTATTTTTTTCCTTATTATTTTCATTTTTTTTCACAGTGCTGGCAAGGATGGATAGATGGAAGAAGGAATTCTTTCAAGGGCCAATGGTCCAGCATATTTCACCTCCAGTTCTAACAACCCAAAGACAAGGAGCAGAGAGACCTTGCTGGGAGCAAGAGATCTCTGCCTAAGCCCCTTCTCACACAGAGTTTATGCAATTTCACAATAAAACACTCAAGGCTGGAATCTGTCCTGCAGACGTAACCACAGCCACCGGCCTCTGGATGGACACAAAAGCCCCACCAGGCTGCAGGTCCAAGCACCTCTGTCAGTGTGTGATGGACAGGGAAGAGAAGCTGCAGCCAGGACACCACACTGAGATCTCGTTTGACAGGGCTGATGTAAATCAAACTGCACAGAAAGTTTTGGAATCAATGACAGGAAAAGCTGGATGCTGTTCCATGGGGGTGGGTGTTTGAGGCACTCTGTGGGGCTGGGGGTGAGTGGGAAAGGGAGCAGTGCTGGTGTGCATGCCTCCCCTCAGCCTCCTGCTGCCGAGACAACTGGATTACATTAGAGCAGAATGAGCACTGGGGATTACAGAGAAACAGAGGCATCAACAGTTTTCATTTCTCCCCCACAATTATTTATAATGATATGGGAAAATGAAGAGCAGAATGGATTCAGCAAACGAGGAATAAGAGACAAACCACAGGATCCAGCACTAGCCAGACTTTCCATGGCATTCCAGCCTGTTGAGCCACATCACAAAGAAATATCTGCAATTATTGGATGTCTAGCATCTCTCATTTGATCCTGTTCAGGTAACTCTTGAGTATAGGACAAGACAGTTATCAAGGCTCTCATGTTTAGATTAGAGCAGCCTTTTTTTCCTTCCCACACAAATAAGGACACTCTCTTTTGCCAAAGCCAAATGAACAAACGAGACACTGTCGTGACATCCCAGGAATAAAATCTAACAGTAAATCACCCTTGCATGGAAAGCAGTTCTACAGTCAAGCAAAGCAAACTGCAAATGTCAGTTTGTTCACTGGTAATCCTGCTGAAAAGTAACCCAAAGAGCAGTATTAGTGTTTCTAACTTGCTCTGACAGTGGCTTTGCTAAAAAATCAGTGGAAAAAATAGGCAGATGAGAAGTGTTCCACATTAAAGAAGCAACAAAACAAGACTAGTTTAAACCTCCAAAATAAGGCAGCCAGTGCTGTCCTCCACCCTCTTGAGACCACCGGGCAGTCTACAGAAGCCCTCCAAGAAATGTAGCACTTTTCACTCTTCACAAGCTTCTGATTCCAGACATCCCTACTGCTGAAATGGTACTGACAATGAGAGCACCTTTTAAAACAGCAATCTCCTACCCCTGGCTTTTCTGATTCACTATGAAATTAAATAATTCAGCTTTTAATATAGTGTGGTGCAAGGAGTCTTCCCCTTTCTGTCAAACCTAATATGTGCTACTAAAGGTTTTAGCTAACAATACAGATTAAAAAAAAAAAAAAGAAAAAAAAAAAAAGACAAGTTTGCACTCCAAGTGCCAGCAGATGGATGAGTTACCCTCTTGAGACAGGGACTAAATTACAGATGGTCATGGGGAGGTCAGGGAGAGGACCGTGCCTCGGCACTCAGCTGCCACTGCCGGGCCGCACCTCTGACTCCGCCGCTCCATAAACTCTGCCCTTGCAGCCAGCCGTGCCTCCTTCCCGCTGAGCTGAACTGTGCCTCCATTAAAACTACCCTTCCTCTCCTCCCAGGCCTTCCTCTGTAATTTTCTGCTCAAAGTCAAAGGAAATAACAAAGCCAGGGCTGCTCTGCAGCCTCCCCCAGGCATCGCTGCCCCCTCCATGACAGCTCTGTCTCCAGCCTTGCTGTCCCAGCAAAGCCAGGGACCTTCCCAGCTGACTTCTCCTCCCAGCTTGAAGGACTTCTCCCAAGTGGAAGCATCTGCAGGCAGGAACATACATTTGGGTTTTCATGACTTTCCTCTGACGTCCTGCCAGGGACTTTCAGGTTTACACAAAGAATAGCCACTACCACGGCCAGCAAAAAAAAAAAAGCTTTCGGCCAACTGAAAGAAATAATAATAGGTTAATTCTTTCATTTCCAGTCCTGAGGCAATATTCTCTCTCTTTCTCATGTTTTACTGGTCTTTTTTAACTGAGTTCTAGGGAAATGGGTGGAAGATGTGGAAATCCTATTGCAAAAGCACCTGCCTGCTCTTTTCCCCAGAGAGCCACACAGAGAACATTCTATTATTTAGTTAATTGCAAAGAAACAATTACAAAGGAACTTGGCAAACTCTCTCTAATCACAGCAAGACCCACTGCAGTCCAGTAAGTTCAGCAAATTAGCAAATAAGTGAACATAAAAAGGAAAGAATAACACAGCTCAAATTGCACTTTGTTCATTTGTTTTGTCACTCTTCGTTTCTATTTAATTATTTAAGGTATTTCTTCATAACATTCTGGTACATTTTGTATAATAATGAAGGTTTACTAGCATGGAAATGCAATACGTGGCTATTAAATATCTACCAAGAGAGGGAAGAAAACTGCCAATTCTCTGAGTAGATTATAGAGAGCCTGTTCAGGAAAAATTTCCAGGTTAGATAAATAGAAGGTTCTGCCACAATTTGTGTAAGTTCCAAATAAGGATTATTGCTCAATAATGGCAATGCAAAGCAATGTTTGTGCAGAACGTTGTAACTTGTACTACAGGCACTCATGGTCAATCCCATTTATTAAAAACTCTTCTAATTTTCCATGCATGTACCTGGAGGCCATTCAAGCCTTTTTTTACGGCAGCACTGTAACCAAGTGACAGATTTTACAGGATTCCATCCCTAAAGTCAGAGCACAGCAGAGACTTTCAAGCTGTGTTACATTGCTGAGGCAGAGGCTCTGCTCTGCAGAGCTGATGAGCTGAGGAGGGGACAGGAATGACAACCAGGTGTGGGATTGTCTGGCTGATGGCCATGGACAGGATGTCCCTCCTGTCCCTCCTGCTCCTTCCCAGACCCTTTTGAGCATCAAGATTTTATGACACCTCAGTTCACACTAGCAGCAATAGAAGCCCCACGGGAGCTCATGTGGTATCCAGTGCTGTGTGTCTGTGAGGCAAAACCCTCCCCAAGAGAGGGGAGCTGGGACAGCCTGAGCAACACCTTGGGCTGGGACATTGGTTCAGACACAGCTCTGGTGAGGGGAACACCACAAACACTGTCCTGGAGAGCAGGGGGAGTCCACATGCTCAGGTTTGAAAAGGGAAATTGGGAGAGCCAGGCAGGGAGGGGCAAGGGGAGCAGGGTGCAACTTCATCAGTGAACCAGAGCAGAGTGAATTCCTGAGAACACAGCAACCCTCATTGCTCAGGGCTCTTCCTTGAGCACAGCAGAGTGGCCACTGAACACCACAGGTAACCCAAGTGCCAAACACACACCAAAACCAGGCCAGGCACTGGGAAGGGATGTCAGGGCTGCCTCCACCAGCACAGCAGCACTCCAGCAAACAGAAGGAAACATCAGAGCAACTCATGCAGCACCTGACCACCAACCATGCCTGGAAATCCTTCCCTAAAAACCTGGAGTCTAACGTGGAAATTTTGCTCTTTGCCCATTGAATGAAACTTTTTTTCTCCTTTTAAAAAGTTTGTATGAGGAAAGCAATTCATTAGCTGACAAACCTACCACAGAGAGATGCTGCAATGCTTGCAAGAGTCAAGGGCATTCCAACTTCAGCTGCAGACAAATTATGGCTTAATATAACTAAGTGTGAATGTTTAATTGCTTTCAACTGAATTCAAGACCAGCCTGCTCCAAGAAATAATACCAAATTTTTCCATTCATGCCTCATGGATTACCTCTGGTGTTTAAGATTTAAAACTGAAGTTTCTTGTAAGAAATCCAGAGAATATGCCAGTGGAGCTGAGAGAAAAGAATAAAAAATGTGAAATTTAATTAATAAAATCATGGAACAAAGACTGTCTCATCTTGTACTCTCATAGCTGTTGTAGTCCTACACCAAGGACTCTGCTTGACAGGAGGATGACTGCAGGATTCCCATGTTTTCACAGCAGGGACTTCTATTGCCATAAACCAGCAGAAGGCTTCTATAGGGAGTCCTTAAAGGCTTTTTCAGTGGACCTGGAAAAGAATGCACATGTCCCAGCTCCTTCCAGAGCTTCACACACAGCAACAATAAGCCAGGTGGGAGGATACACTGTCAGTAAACTGTTGAATTCTGTAGTCTCCTGCTCTCCCTCAGCTGCTCCCAGACCAGTTTTTTAAAGCAAAAACCCATCAGGTCTTTCAGTTCCACCAGGTTTTGGTCAGGGACACTGCTCATTCCTGATGGGAAAACCTTGAACCTGCACTAGAAGAAAGAAGAAATTTCACACCTTACATGTTTCAGTTATCTTGTTACTGTCCACTCAGGAAATCAGGGATAAAGGGTCAGCCCAGGTGCAAAGAGAAAACAGGAGAGTGCAGCAGAGGCCAGAGGGGCAATGAAAATAGAAGAGTAGCAGAAGAAACACATCAACATTCTGTTATAAACTTTATTTCAAAATTCAACAGTTGAAAGAAAATTCATTGCAATTGTTTTAGCTTTTCAAAGATCCCAAATAAATTATATAAAATACTTGCACAGTTCTAAATATTAAAAAGATCATAAAAATTAATGGTGCTCTCATATGCCAAGATTAATCCTTTTCCATTTTGACTACATTAGAAGTTGCCTGTGCAGGGATTATTTTTAGAGCTGTGCAGGAAACAATACAGTTTTCAGGTCTTGATGCCTCAGTAAAGATTTACAGGCAAAGGCACTTAAGGGCAAAAAGAGATCAAGAGAGATAACATCCCATTAAAGTCAGATCTCTGCACTCACACACAATCTCTAACTAACACTGCTGCAAACTGCAGATGGTTTTAAGGCAGAAACATTATTCCATATTGACAGGATGGAAAGTGTGCTTTTAGATTACACTGGATACAGGGGAGTTTCATTTTCATTCAAGGCCTTGACACCCCCACAAGGTTTCCAGGGCTTTCTACAGAGGTGTTTTTCAGAAACAGTGTGTTTGTACAGGACCTATCTTGGCAGATTTGAGCCTCACTCATTTCTACTGTCCTCAGCTCCCTGTTGAGGAAAACCAGCATTTATTAATAAAATAACTTTTTCCTCCCTCTTTGTGCCATATTTCTTCCCAGATTTATGGGTGCTGGCATTCAGATGGATAACCACAGAACCAAACCTGGTGTCAATCACTACTCCTTCCAACACATCCCATCAAGTGTACAACAGAACAACACCTAAGGCTGGTACTGTGCAGGCTTCCCTTCCTCCTGTACCACACCAAGCTCCTGACTGGAAGGTAATTATGTGTTCACTCCACAAGTAAGGGATGGGTTTGAAGGCCATCTCAATGTTAGTATCAGATCTTTAATAGCTGGGAGACAGCACTCCCAAATTTAGAAAGTTTTAGACACATTTTGATTCAGCCCAGAAAACACTTGTTCCTTTTCATCCTGGTTTCTGCCTGTGTCTGGGTCATTCCAAGCTCCTATCTCCCATTAATCCCAGAATTTGTCTATGGACAGTGCTGCTGCTGGCCACCTGCTCTGCTCAAACACAAACCCTTCTGCTCTGTATCAACTTCCTAATACTGTCATATTGCTCATTACAGCAGAGTAAAGTAAAAGAATGTTGTCTTTATTGCATTTGCTGCCCCAGTATCTCCCTATAGGATGACAGCCAGGCAGGTATTTGGTATCAGCCTTGGTCCTGACACATTACACACTCTGCCTTTAATGTGTCAGGCCTCATCTCTGGTTACTCTCTGGAGAGATCCATGACAGAGTCACAGTTACAGACCTGAAATATTATACACAGCAACTCAGTACAGCACTGCTTCCATTTAGCAAAATGACCCTTCTTCTTAATGTGACTTCCAGAAAAAGAAACATATCCCAGCTTCTACCAGGATTCTATCCCTTTTCTTTTATGTATATTTTTTTTATCCTTCCTGCAGATGACAGTCATGTGACCAAAGCACCAGCAGGAAAAATTTACCCAGTGGGAGTGCAAATGACATTCTTCAGACTGCTTTGGGTATGGAGAGCTCCCAAAACTGCCTTTGGAAATAGCACAGGCAGCATTTCCACCAAGGGGATTAAATGAAATCAGCTGCATTGTGCTGCAGCCATCCAGTTTCCTCTTTGGCTCTAAGTACTGGCACAAACTATGATAAGCCTCAGATAGTCTTCACTGAAATCACAGAACTGAGACAGCCCTGACTTATTGGTATTCTGAGAAACAGTGGTGACTGATTTTTAATTTAGAAAAGCTGATAAAAATCTTATATTTAAGAGTGTGCTTTCTGTTTACAGGAGACTTTATTACTCTTTGATGACAAAGAAACCATTAGTGTTTCCAGAAAACCTTCACCATGTGCTTGTAAAATTAATTTCCCCTTCCAATAAGTATCATGATTTATCTAGCTCACCTTAAAAAAAAACCCACACACATTTCAATGTCTTTGAAGGATGTTGGTGCAACAGTAGGAACTATCCAGTCCAAAAGTACAGTCTGCAGAGATCTGGAAAGACTCTCTCTGATGAAATCCTCAACAGCCCATCAGGCTGTTTTCTTTGGTCTTTCCATGGATAATTACACTGTGAGTGCTTTTTCTGGATGCAGTCTGATTTCTGTTATAATCCAACCTACCACTTCTGCTCCCAAACCAAAACAAACTGGCCCAATTAGATATGAGCAATGTAGTCAGGTGAGCATTCCAGACAGTTCTATCTCCCATGTCAAATATTTTTACACGTTAAGAGTTGACCCTGCAAAACAGACACAATTTGTGACTTTTTAAGCAGGAAAAACACTCACAGGGGCATCCCTTCAGAGCACACTGCTGCTAATACACACCTGCCCTGACAAATCCCAAAAGCTGATTATGTCATCAGACATTTCAACACAAAGCAGTACATGTCACCATACACACACAGGAAAAGGTCAATAAATAAGAAAGCCCAGCTGATACAGTGGGCCTAGAATAGTCCTATGGCAAAGAAATGGTTTTCTAAAAGCCTTTACAAGGTCTGCACAGACTGTAAATGTTCAATATAAAAATAAAAAGAAAGATATTAAAATATGATACAGTAAAAATTTTAAATAGTAAAGCACAGATAACAAATACCAGTTGTACCGCTTTCATACATGGGCTAAAAACTGGAGTTATGTCATTTACCACTTTCTGATTAAACAAACTATTTTATTGACCTGAAACAAAACTTTGTTTGGCATTAAATATCTTAAGGCTTTATTGCTTTCACTTAAATTTGGCAACTGAATTTATAATCCTCATTAAAAACAATGAAGTGTTTTGGTTGAGTTTATAAATCCAAACTCTCTGTGTACCAGGAGGGTAAGGTTAACAGTCAGTCAGTGGCTTTTAGCCATAAAGTCTGCAGAGAAAACATGTCAAAGAATTACTCATTTGTGGCTGAAATCATGTGAACTGTCATTAAAAAGGGGCTGATATTCCCCCTTTTTCCATCTCTGATATGACTGATCTTGGTACGAATAGTTTTGTTGGTGAACCAAGTAATTCCAGACCACCAGAGCCTGTCAGCAAACCTTAGAGGTGGGTGTGGCTTTTCTTCACCTGCAGCAAGGGAGGGACCACGACATCATCGGAGTCATCGGAGTGAGCCTCGTCCAGGGCCACACAGGGGGCAGAGCAGGACCTGCCTGAAAGGATTCCAGCAGACAAGCTCATCAACACACAGCACTGACCAAAACAAACCCTTGGGGCAAATATGCTATTCTCTGAGCCAGCAAATTTCCAAGTTTACCTGGAGTCATCCAGTTATGGATGGTGTGATCTCTTTGTGCATGGAGCTGTTTGTGCTCCTCTTTAGTGAGCCACAGTGCACAGCAAGGGTTGAGCTGACACACTGACCATGCATGAGCTCTCTTATTGCCTTTAAACCTTTGCAAGGGGTTACACACACCAAGTAAGGCCATTTGATACTGAAGCCATTGCAGGTCAAAACCAAATATTCATAAAATGGCCAGAAAAGGAGAAATTGACCCAAGCTTAAACTACACAGAGAGATCACAATGAGAACTTGACTCAGATATAGATGGAACAAAGGGAAATAGATGCAAAAAAAGGTAGAAGCTCTCAGTCACTGTCTTTAACCCTAATACATGTAAAACACCTAAAATATTGTTCACATGCTGTTCTACTGTAAGACAATAAAAACAGTGACCACACCATTGGGTTTCCCCTTTTTTAAAAAAAATTTGTTTCTTTGCTCTTTTCCTGGATGTGTTTCTATGCATCTCAACCATTCCAATGTTTGAAGAAGTGTTCAGGTTGTGAACAGATGCTCCTGATGATTCCAGTAAACACTGGAGAATCAGAGGCATAAAATGAGTATGTACAAAGTCCCTGACACAGGAAGAGCAGAACCAGCAGCTTATAACCCCTGTGCAAGAGATGTAGGAACTAAATGATGACTGCTATTAATACCTTCCAGCACAATATCCTCCCCTCAGCTATTAATACCTTCTAGCACAATATTCTTCCCTCAGCTCCACTTCTTTTTCAGTTTCAAACATAAATTCTCTGAAAAGACTCTCCCAGAGAAGAAAACAAATCAAGACAACCTGTGGTAGAAAGAGGAAACTGGCAAGAAGCCACAGTCTGAGGTTTTGACCTGAACTGGAGGGCACACAGAGAATATTATCCAGGGACAACAGACCTGCCACAGGGTTTGTAGTGAAATAAGAGATTCCTGACACAGGAAAAAAAAATTCTTGGTATGGAAGAGCAGGCAAACACAGAAAGTGGAACATGGAATAAAGAAAAGGGACCACAACTGGCCCAAGAATAGGAAAAGAGTGACAGAGCCTGTGAATGGCAAGGGCGATGCAGGGAGGCCATTATATTACATTGACCTCAGCCTAAAAAGTAAGGAAACACATGATTTTCTAGTTAAGTGAAAATCTTCTCTGCATCAGACAACAAATAATGTCAGAGTTTTTCAGGGAGATTTATGAGATAGTAGCACTGGTGATATGGAGGAGCAAAGGGATCTGCCAAAACCAGGCATGATAACCAGAAGAAGCAACTCTAAGAATAAACATATTATATATGAAATAGCTTAATATTATCCCAATCATGCTTGATTATATCCTGCTCCTGACATATGAGATTTTCTTGTCCTCATTTTCAGTTCGATATCAACTTTATCTTGGTGCTTGTGAAGGTTAAGCACTGCTATGAGTTAAGGGTTGTATGTAAACTCATTATGATTCTAAAAAAGCCTGAAATGAAGTTAACAGTTGCAGCCAGAGTGGCCAGTAATATACAAAGAGAAACACTGCCCTTAATCAAGATTGCTGTGCATGTACAGAACATATTCTTCCTTCCTGTCACTCCCTTGACAGAATAAAACAAAACACAACACCAAGTTTCACAGGCTGAATCGTTAATTTCTCTTTCATTTCATGGGAAACAGCAGGAATGGCTTTATAAAACCTCCAGGTCCTGAAGACAAGCAAAGCAGCACTGAATAATACACTTTTAAAAAAAATGTTTTCTATTCCTAGAAAATACAGAGATATCTAACCTGATGCAAACAATGAATTATAAGTCTGCAATGCCACACCAGGATTATATACATTCATTCTAGCAGATGTAGAAGGTGTTTTAAAACACATTTTCATCTTCCCCACTGTTCTTCAAATAATGCCAAAGGGGTAGTGAATTGAAATGATTTATTGCAAGACAGATATTGACTGAAAGCTTAAGATCATTTTAAGACCTAGAGGTCATGAAATGCAAGTCTGGACTTGGGACAAATGAAGAAAGAACTTGTTCAACAGCTGCATGATTTAAAGCTGTAAGAATTTGATTGCTTTTAAATCACTCAGCTGCTCAACAAGCTCCTTGTCTCACATCCTTCCCAGGCTGCAGGATGACCACTGAAATCCCAATTTACCATCAAACCCCAATTTTGCCAGTGGATTTTTCTATCAGTCATGAGCTCAGAATGGCAGGGGTGGATTTTTAGTTAACTTTAACTTAAGCTACATAAATCCACATGGCAAAAAACCAAACAGATCCTTGAGGGGTTGCATTTACACCAGGATGCTCTCCTTCCTTTAGGAGGCTTTTCCTAATTCATTTTTTGGGAGATTTTGGTTAAACACTTCCATGCAACAGGACCTCATACTTCTGAGAGCTCAGTGCCAGGCAGTTTTTTGGGCAGCTGTGCAGTTACAGAAGCACATCCCCAGTGTGCTCCCCCACAAACCACCTGGATATATTCTATCCTCATCCTAGAGCTTGAAAACATCTCCCACATTGATAAAATCAGCAGCAAACAAAACCTGCTCTGCTCCCAATCACTCCTTTTTGATATTCACCAGGAAAGGACTGCAAGGAAGAAAGTTTCAGAGCATGGTTTCCTCTGTCTCTCTTCCAGCATAAACTATCCCAGAACTTCTTCACTCATCAACTTGTCATCATAATCTGCAATAAAACTTAGCTTAGGAGACTTCATAGCTAGACAATGACTGTGCCCTTCTGGCACTCAAATGACTGTGCTCACTGGGCTTGCCTCATCTTACACTCCTCTGTGGGTCCTAGAAGGACTAAACATTTAAGGGATTCTTTCTCTTTGAGCAGAATTTTGCAACTGATTTCCCCTGGCTTTAGAGTGAGCACGCCAATAATGAACACTGCAGTAGAGCTCAGGCAAATCAAGGTGCTGCAGCACTATTTTTTTCCAGGATACTATCACCAGACATAATTAAAGTCACTCAAAACTCAAACATCTTCAGAAGCAAGTACTTCTTTCACAAAGCAGAACGTGCCTCTGAATATGGAACACAGTGAAGTTTCTTAAATGCATTTTCTTCCACTGAAGTGTTACCTCTGTTTTCACAAGCCCTGCAAATCTGGCTTATTCCCCACCTCCTATCTTAGAGAAACAGCCTCATTGCTTACAGCATTCTCTGTCTCTGAGCAAGCCTGCAGGGACTGAGAGCTTTTCATTGACAAAAAACTGAGCCAGTGTTTCTCAGGTCACACTCAAAGTTGTTCCTTTTCTCCCCAACTGGTCCATGAAAGCCTCAAATGTCCCACTCTGGACAGAACCAGCCCTTTTTGATTTAAATCCTTTGAAGCTGCATGTTTAAGGCTGTCTTATCTGCAGCATTGCTTTGTCTTTCTTACTCAATACTTCCAAAATCCTCCTAAAAGCTTCTTTGGCTTTAACTCCTTCTTCTCACAAACAGCAAGAAGGAATCCAAGAAGAAAACCAAAAGGCACAAGAGCCATAAAAGAGACAGATTTTCTCAGTTTGTATTACAGTAGTACTTGCTGGCAAGGTTATCCAGGACTTCATTTTTCCCCTCACTGCAGCAACTGAAGACTGCTGAAAACACCATGACCAAATGCACATGGCTGCCTAGGATGGCTCTTTTTAGCAGATGTCTGTCTGTCTTCTGCAGAAACTAAGTCAGGGTGGTGGAAATGCTCTCAGCTTGTCTATGGCTAAGGGCCCAAAATGTGATGGGAAGTACCACACTGCAGCTACAGGGCTGAAAAGGAAGCAGAGAGGCAATACAGGGGAACACCATGTTCCCTCAATAATTACCACTTACATCAGAGAGACATTCCAAGCCACAGCTGGGACAAACAGACAAAGCTCTGTGAAGAAGCTGGTGCTGAGACTGTCAGAGCTTCTATTTTTTATGTAGGGAACTGCACGTGCCAGTAGAAGCAACATGCCACCAAATGAAGCCACCCACAGGGAGTACAAGGCTGCACATGTGTGTGCACATGCAGATGTTCTCTATAAAACTGTGCAGGCACCCACTCAAAACACCCAGACTTTTGAACACAGGGGAGGGAGATTACCAGGAAGAGGAGATGAGGGGACTGGAGATCCCTGGAGTGCTGCTGAGCCCGGTCTCTTCTCTGAGCTGGGAACTGCAGGATCTGCTTTCTCACTGGGGGAACTGGGCACAGAGGGCCTGCAAAAAGACACACACAGAGCATGAGGCACAGAACAGTGTTTGCAGTCTCTCTGCACAGGCTGTGCTGAAAAGTTTCTTGTGTTGCTGCTCTATCACCTGCAGGAGTGAACCCAGACACTGAACAGAGGTGACAGCCATGCACCTCTCCTTGTAACCATGGCAGCTGACATTAAAAACTTTCAGAGCAGGAAACCCTGGAGAGAAAGGAAGTATTTTTCAAGACAGAGTCACCATAAACCTAAGCAGTAATCAAACCCCTGCACCCTGCCTGAGCTAAGTGACTTGATGGCATTCTAGCTTCTCCCTCTTCTTCCTCCACATAACCCTTCACCTGCACATGTCAGGGCTTCAGATTCACACATTAAGCAAATATAGCAGCAATCTGTGTGATAACAACAATAACCTGTCTGTTCCACAGAGGAATTATTTCACTTTACTTTCACTCACTGCTATGGAAGAGAACATGCAGCAGGGCATGGGAAGACTCCTGCTGCCACAAAGCTCCTTTTAGTTGCACATCTTTTGAATCTTCTCAGGAATTAGCTCTCCCTTGTCTTTTCTTATAACAATGGCCTTGTTCTCCCTCTCTGCCAAGAAGCCCACACTAAAAATCTATTAAAAAATACTCCTCTCCTGTAATTAAAATGATTTTGCTATTGCATGTTGCAGAAGTATCTACTCCTGGCTTACCTCTCCTGAAGGGATTCTGTATGTGCTAAGTGAGCCCTGAAAATGGACTGGATGAATGTCACAATCTCATCTCTCTCCTTGCAATCAGAAGAAAAGCTCGAGGAGTCTGACATGGAAGACAGGCAGGAGTTCTGCAAAGCAATCAGATTAAAGAAAACTGACCTTTTACAGATTGCACAGAAGCTCTACAGAACCTTTCACAATCTTCTTGATTGTGAAACTGGCAGTAGAACAAACATCCCCATCTTTTGGTCTGCAGGTTTTAAGGTTCTGTAAGACTAAATCAGCAGGAAATGCAAATCTGATCATCATGTAAGCTTTGAAGCATCAGCATTCAATTAATGAAAGAGCAGACACCTGCAAGGAAAGTTCATTTATTTTCCAGGAAGGAAACCTTTTGAAGATTAAGGAGGTAAGACAACCTTCATAATGGATTTATTTTCTACTTGTATCAAGGCAAGTATTCAGTCCTCCTACATTGGGCCAGTTTACCAGAATCAAAGAGCATGGAAAGTACAATCAGATGGACAACCTGGATGGAGAATTACAAATTAACTACATCCTGTTAAAGGTCCAAAGGATATTTATATAACCTGGCAAATGATTTACAGAAACCAAATGTTTAATTGGTAAGGAAATTTTTTCATATTCAGAACTGAATAATCTGGAGCAAACTGGACATGATAGAGGACACCAAGTCTTAGGTTGAGCATGCCTCACCAAGGCTCCTTTACTTTTCAATCCAATAAAAGATGTTTTCCAGATTCTTATTGCTGAACTTTGGTGAAAAAAAATTATCTATGACTCCAGTGATTGAGTAGTGAGCCCCCGAGAGCAGAAAAAGTTTTCAACAAACTCCAAATTAAAGAGTTAAAGAGGGTGCTATCTGAAGGGAGAACCAGGGGAAAAAAAAGTTACAGTGTTACAGACCACAAGGCTGAGAAGTTACAGCTTTACTTCTAAGAAAAAGTGTGAACTACAGAAAGTAAGAAGGGAAGCCAGGGAATGAGCTCAGTATCTTTCCAGAATTACAGTGGTGCTGCCAACCAGCCCATTAAAACAATCACCAGGTGATTCAACAAATTAAGCCTGGAAGTAAAGTCCTTTACAGGGCAAGATAAACACAGAGTTGATGCTGGGATCCCCATCTGTCCCCACAGTTACCTCGGTGTGAGACTTTGCATCAGGCACCCCAGCATCCAGCAGCACTTTCTGCCGAGATAAATGTCCCCTGAAGGCTGCCTGGAGCAGAACAACTGCCTGCCATGGAGAGAAGTGGCATTAGCTCCTCTGAAAGATAACCCCAGACTCTGCACCCCCAGGGGCAGCTCTGGGCTTTAAACTCCACCTGGGAGGTGCTCAGCACTGATCCTATCCAATGTAGTGAAGTCGGAGCTGCCAGCACCAGCCTGAGTTTCACCAACACAGCACCGTGCTCCCACTCCCATGTCAGATTCTGGGTACCCAGAGGGCTCTGAGATGCTCTGCTGCAATCAGAAACCCAACCAAGGCTGGCAGACCTTGTGGTGATTGCACTGAAGGCCAAGCCTTCCACTCCCCTCAGAGGTTTTACTGGATTATAATCAACAAAAAGCATTTAGAACAGCATGTTTGTGTCACATGGTCAGAATTAATTCTAATTTATGAACGTGGGATTTTTAGTGTTCTGGAAGAAACAAAGGTAAGATGCTACATTGTGCTATTTGAAAAAAACAGTTTAATTAAAACCCTTCTCCAAAACATTCATCAAGAAATGACTTTGTGTGACAAACTTTTCATTATCTTCATAATTCTCAGATATTTTTCCTTAGCAAAAGCTTCAAATCCTATTTCAAAGCTTTCTGAAGATTCATCATAATGAAAATTAAATCAGGATTAGAGTTATCACATTTAGAAAACTTTATTGTTTATAGGTATCAGATTTGGTTCAGAATTTTCAGAAGCTTTCACCTTGTAGAAGGTGCCAACTATGGAAAATTAGAGACCAAAAATTTAAGACCACTGACAAAATACACGAAACAAAATCAGGACATCAGAAGGAGAATTATAGCCAGCCTGAAGAACAAATATTGTCTTGGCTGTTTGCCCTTTGATACAAATCAAATCTGTTGTACTGTTTGGTTGGGTGTCATAAACACACTCACCTCATGCAGAGCAACTTCTTCTTTCTGAAATGAAAAATGCCCATGTTAATGCCACAAATATATGCAAGCTTTAGCTAATAAAAATTAGCCAAATTTTCCCAATAATTAAAAGACACAGAAAACATTTGTCCCAACCCCTGCCAAACTCAAACAACATAATCTTTCAAGATGTGTGGATAGATGCTAAAACAAGAGTAAGATTCAGAGGGGGGATAGCTGTTCCCTGATAGGAGAATTTCACCTTGGTTTTGTACATCTTCCAGTATCTCTGGATAATTCTGGCTGCTTGTTCTTTCCTGTGACTTTCTTTGTCTGTCACTGTGCAGACTGGAGGAGCCTGCAAAGGAGAATCTCTAAGTTAGCACAGTAAATCCAGAGCTGTGAGGGAACAGATTACAAATGACTCAGGAAAATCAGCACCAGAGCTCATCCTGCCTGCAGGGCAGAGGGAAGTTCAAGAGGAAACTCTTAATTCTGAACCCTGTTTGTGTTCAAACTCATCATGGAGACAACTCTGAGAGTGAAACACATCCCTGCCCCTCTCAGCCCTCAGCAGGGCATGGGAATGGAGAAGTTTCCATTTGCACACACTCCTATTTTTCTGTGCTTTGCTAACTCGTTGCTTTGTTACTCAGAAATGATTTGTGTGTTAGCAACAGACTGAGAACAAAAATCAGGTTATCTGATTCTGCAGTTCTTCTCCAGGAAAGACAAGTATTAATTAACCAGGGAGGTCTCTTGTGCCTCATCCTGGCAACTGTGGCCCCATAATCATCTCTTTAAGCTTACTGAGAGCTGGCCATTGTATGACACCAAGCTTGTGGAAGTTGGCATAAATCTAGTCTTCTATCTTAATGAAATTAATTAGAGGAAAAAGGAAGAAACCAAGAATAAAACAAGATCTTGTTCCAATAATTTCTCCCAAGGTGTGGTTGCATATTCCACCTCTCACCACTTGATCCTTTTGATCCCAAATTATCCCACCCTACTTGTCATACCTCACATGCCAAACAAAAGTTAACTGCAAGTTTAAAAGACTAATCTAATTTGTTGGTGTAAAATTTTAACTAGAGGAACAAGAGATTTTATAGGCTCTGAACAAACCTCTTGATTCTGTGAAAAGAATTTATTTATAACCTAAAACCGCCGAGCTCCAGGCTTAAGTTTAGCAAATGGATCATGTCATATTAAAAATGACAACCTACTATTAAAATGAGAAATTGGTAGGAACTTAGTGATAATTACAAATAATGGGAACATTTCAATAAATGGATGGTTACTGGCCAAGAATATATATAGTCTGCAGAGGGAAAAAGGAGCTGTTTGTTGGCTGTTTTTAAAGACTCCAGTTATTTGGTATTCAAAACATCCTCTAGCATCCATGAGCCTGTAACACACAGAAAAGAATCTACAGAATGGCACAGTATATCAGAAACCAGAACCCTTAAGCCACTGGACATTTTTATTAGTATTTTTTACTATGTGTATTTCAGGGTCTATTTATTTTTAAGTGCAAATCAAAACCCCAGTAACAATTTCCAAGCAATATTTAGTAAAATGAGATTAACATGGCCACAGTGCCTCTGAAAGCAGCTCTGTCAGTGCCCATCCATCTCTGCTGGCCAATTGCCTCACTGGGAAGAGGGACAGAAGATTACATAGATATCAAGCTCAGACATATTTTACAAAACCCCAAACTGATTCAAGAGCCACACTTAAGACTGTCCAGGATTAACAGAATATATGCACAAAGCTATTTATTAGGTAGAATGCATCAAGTCTAGGAAAACTTCACTTGAAAGTGAAGTTCACTTATGGACATCTTCCTTAATTCTTGAGTCAAATATTACATTCCACCAGCAGCAGAATTAAAACCCCCCTCAATTTCCATGATGATGAGTGCTCTACATCCTGTATATCTTCCCACAAAAAAGCACCTCATTTCCATCCTAATAGAAAAGCAAGTGAGTATATTTTCTGACTGGACAGCTCTTGTGCCCTAAGTGACCACCTGGCCAGCAGAAGAATCACTGAAAATGGATTTTTATCTTTTGCCAGTCTGCCAGGGAGCACATTTACCTGTGTCTCCATTCTTTATCTAACTGTCAACTCCTTCAAAACCTCCCTCCCTCTACAAAATCAGACTGAAATTAGGAAATGGCCTCAGATGCTGTAAGAAGATGAAAGTAACCACAATTTTTTTATTAAGTTTTAGGAAAAGCCCAAACATGTAAAAGTTTAAGACTTCTGCAATATTACACTGAGAAAGAAAAAAAGCAACAGCAATGCAGAGGATCACTAACAGAACAGCTTCAAAAAACTCCCCAAGCTGCAGTGTTAATTACTGACATAACTTATTTCCAACAAATATTGGGAGTTAACCATCATTATCTCTATGACAAGATTTAATGTATCTCTGAAAAAACACAAGTAGCAGCTCTTTTGAAATCTATATCAGACACATAGAAAAAAGAAAAACACAAACAAAAATGTGGCTGTACCTTACTAAGCTTTTCCACTGTATCTTCTCCAATCTGCCTTTTTTCCTCCTCCAGTTTTAACTCCAGTTTTCCTGCTTTCTGTGTTAGGTTCTGGATTTCCTCACTATGGTTGGAAAAGCAAAGAAATTTACAGCTTATAGAAATTTTCTGTTGACCCTGCTTTGAAAATACTGAACCTATCTCATAACACTTGGTTGCTTTGGGTTTGTTTTTTAAGGCCAAGGAGGGAAACTGCTCAGGATGATACCTGTTCTCACAGTAACAGACACAAAACATCAATTCTCAATCTGTGATAGCACAGCCTTATGTTAAAATTAAGAAGTCTCAAGGTTACCGTGTAGCCTTGATACTATAATAATGTATTTAGATCTGCTACAGTTTTGTATTTGTCAGTCAAAGTCCTTTCTCACAAAACAATATTGAAATCACTTTTTTGTGCCTCCCTTGCAGAGGATTCTCACTCACAGTTGTACAGAATACAAGGAGTAACGGGAGTGACACAGAGACAATGGTCTAGAAACACAGGCCAAGGTAAAGAGAGTACAACATTTTCATGCAGAAAAAATGTCTGAAACATAAAAGCTTTTTCCATTTATCTTATGAATTTTTATTATAATTTTAATCTTATTTTTACTATCCTACTTAATCTTCCACTTCCTCTAAGAGCACTCTAAAGTCTTCCCCTAGTAACTTACTCCATCTCTCCAAACACTTCTGCTTAAAAGAATCCCCAGCTTCTTTCAGCTCAGATGAACTCCTACAGAATTTGAGCCACTTCAAAAGAGATTTATACTTTAGGAGATTTGTTTTTGGGTTCAAAAAGGATCTATTAATACAAAATGCTTTACCTTAAAGTCTGCTCTTCTGTACTCTTTTCTTCCATCTTACTCTGCCACTTCTGCAGCTCCAGCTCCACTTCAGCCTTAGCCTGCAGTAACTGCTTGATATCTAATCTACAAAGGTACAGGGAAATCTCAGTGATACCTGAGACATTCATACTTCCACCAAGTAGTTATTTTTTCTTTAAACTTTTAAATCAATTGGGTTTCCTCAAATTTGTAAAGTAACTAAATGTTTAGTTTTTCCTTTTAAACAAAACTAAGTGCAAACACCCATTGCTGAGGAGCAAAGGCCTCCCCAGGTGCTCTCACTGTGCATTTTTGTTCAGAGGTGACACAGGAGGCAAAGTGTCACCAAGACACCTCCCTGTGGCATGTCCCTGCTCACAGTGCTCAGATGAAGCTGCCCCAAGGCCCTGACACACCGAACAGTCCAGGCAATACAAACTGCACATCAATCACTTATGGGGAGAACACAAGCCACAGAGCATCCCAGGGCAGAAGGCAGGTTTAAATGGAGAAAGTGAGAGATCAGGACAAAACATGTTAAAAAAAAAAAAAAACAAACAAAAAACCACATACAGAGTTTTACAGCACAATGCAAACAAGAAGTGCTGTATAAACATATAACCTCTCAAAGGGTTTTCAGTATGGCTGGCAGAAAAATAAACCTTGAAAAAATGTGCTAGAAACAATCAGAAATTCTCATTTTCCATCCTCTGGCTTTTCTTCTTCAATGTAATATTATGAAGCAAGTAGAACTAGAACAAAGCTTTTGAAATAAAAACTGAAGGGATTCTCAAAATGAATATTCTAGTTGAAAATGTGAATTACTTATTACATCATTTCATAACAGGAACAGAAATGATGAAACACTTCACACCTACAGAAGAACATCCCAGACAAGCCACACTTACTCTTTACTGAGCAGGAGGTTCTGAAGTGCCTGCCTGTCATCCTTCAGCTTCTTCACCAGCCTCTGGAGACGACAGCATTCCTCACCTAAATGTTGGGATGCTGGATGGTCCAGGTCCACAGAATGTGAGGATGACTCAGGAAGCACTTGTGATGCCCCACTATCACCTAAGGACACCCTGCTGCTCTCCATGGCACACACCTTCTAAGCAGGGTAAATTCACATGGAAAACACACACACACAAAAAGAAAGTTAAATTTAGTGTGAAATTACTTTATTTAGGCTGTGAGAAAAGATCTAATGGAGGTTAATTCTAAAATGTGCATCTACAGCTAACAAGTGTGAGAGAAGAAAACAGGGAGGGAGGGCTCATGCTACAGGCAGCAGTGTATGAGGCAGAAGGCACAAGGCTGAGACACCACTGAAGGACAAGGCAGTGGTTCTGCATTTTCTGCTCCCAGACAGGTAAAAAAGCCACTTAACTATGACCACTTACTTTTTCTAGATCCAAAATCTTCCTCACCAGCCTCTGTCTGCTCCACTCACTGTAATCTAAATACAATAACAAAGCTTTAAACATGTAACTACATCCATAGGGCAACATTGTTCTTGCTTTTTGAAACTTCTGGCCATATCAAAATACCATTTAAAGATGTCTGAAAGCCAACTTTAAACATCTATCAATGAAAAAATGAGAATGGGCATAAAATATCTGACTTCTAAACCAATTAGCTCAGAAATCAATATAAGGGACTCATGTTCACCAGTTTTCAGCTATTGAAAAGTTTCCTCTATCAATTCCAGTTTAGAATTCTCAGGGACAATAAGGGAAGAAACACAGATCTGACTGGAGAAATCAGAGAATCCTGAAAGAAGGTTCTCATTCCAACTTTGCCACTCCTGAATCTTCACTTTTGTAATAAATCCCTTATTTCTCCCTTTGTAGGGTCCTGCTGCCACACCTCTTTTGGCTGTACCCAAACCCCTTGGCCCAGGCTCGGTGATTTCCCAGCACACACTTTTTGTTTTACTGTGAGGAGGGGAAGTGCTCAGCACGTGATCCAGGTCCTCCTTCAGCCTGCGGTTCTCAGCCTGCATTTCCCTGATGTTCCTGGAGAGCCTCAGCACTGCAGCATTCAGGGCCTTCAGCCGTTTCTGGGTGTCTCTGCCCTCTGCACTTGGAAAAGGGATCAAAACCAGAAAGTTAACTTAAAAGCAGAGAACAAAGAAGCAGCATTAAAAGGAGTGGAGCAGCTCCACTATTCCAGTCAGATCGCTGAGTTGACGGCCTCAGTTCCCCCATAATAACATTTCTCAATGTTTTTTTTTTACTTGGGGAGTTACCTCTTCTTCTCTGAAAAAGCATGCAAAGATCATCTTGCTCAACACTTCCACAATTGTTTTGTGTCAAAAAATTTGAAACATTGAAAATTCATTTATTACTTTTACTTCCTCCCCCACTCTTTCCATTTATGCACAAACAAAGGCACTTGTATGAATGTTATTTATCTTATTTTCTGTTTGTTTTGTTAACCAACCTTATAATGTTTTACCAGCACTCTGTGAACCTCTGATTTAAAAAATGCTTCAGTAAACTGTGAGACTCCTCCAAAAAACTGTCCAGCACAGAGAACCAACCTGCAGGCTCTGAATGGCTTTTGTTCACTAACAAACATTGAAACTGGGGGAGAGAGGGAGGGATAGACAGAGATGGAATAACTCTCAAACAAATCCAACACCCAAGTGTATTTTCAGATAACTGGAAATGGTGCTCTACTGTAAAAGAAATTATCCTTGTGTCTATAAACCCCAGAGAGATCTGAAACAGATTTGAAGAATACAGCTAATATGGAAATGAAAAGCATCAGAAATGGGGAAGTGTGTTAAAACAACTTTAAATATACTACAGGGATTTTAAATTTTTTTTCTAATAAAGGGGAGAAGAAATCTGAGCTTCTAGTTGTGCAAAGTTGTAACATTTGTTCACAAAACAGACTTTTAGTGAGATGAAATAGATTTGCTTTATTGCTATGAAAAAATTCCCAAAATCTTACTTCTGGAAATAAAGGCCTGAAGTAACTGATGGAGTTGGTTTTGCACAAATGCCACTGCCAGTGACAACTACAGAACAGTCTGTGAAGGAATCTTACATCCCATCCACTGGAATAATCACAAGGTAAAAGGGGAGACAGCCCACAGTTAGCATATCAGAGTGAAAAGGCTGAATTTTCAGCTGATCTCCTTTTTAGAAATTCAAAGGAAATGAAGAAAAAAACAAACAAAATAAGACTGTCCAGATGTCATGGATGACTATCCCCACAGCTGTCCCAGGCAGGAGGGAAAACTAAGAGTAAAAACCAAAACACAACACACCATCAAAATGGGGCTAGTGACAGGAATGATAGAAATCAGAACCAGACCACTCAGTGACATTATTTTAGGCTCATCTAAACCTAAATAAAAAAATAGATTTCAGTCCATTTTGAGAGCTTAGAAAGTCAGTTTCTAGCTACAACTGGATACTACAGCTTCACATACAAATAATCAGCCTTCAGCATTAACACTGAAAAAAGCCAAATGCCATTCACATCAGCCAGAACTAATGGAGACAAGCATCATGAAAGAAATACTCTCAAACAGCTCTTTCAATATGCCAGAGTCCTGACCTTCAGCATGATTTATTATTTCAGTGCTCAGCCTCTCCAGCAGAGACTGGCAGTCCTGTAATGGAGAGAGACTGCCCTGACCACCACTTTTTGAAGCTATGAATAACTGAGGACAAGGAAGAGACCTGTGACTAATTTTCACCTGTAAATAAATGAGGTGTGATGGCTTAGAGCCTTGAGAGAGTGGTCACTGCAAGCCTGAGCCAAAAGATTTTTATTTTTAAAAAAGTGACAAAACAAATTGCAGTTTTCAATCCACAAGTGACAGTGAGTTAGGGAACACAAGCAGTATAAATAATGACCCTAAGGAGTTCTCACATGTTTCTATCAATCTAAATAATTACACTCAATGTTAAGACAGTTGTCTGTACCTCACACTAAGAGGTCAAGTATATTTTGAAGTGGTGTAGTAACAAATTTTACTGTCCTACAAGACACTCTTACCCTTTTTTCAGCTCAAATGACACTCACTTGCAGTGATGCTTTTAATTTGCTCTCTTAGTGGAGTTTTGTCTTCTGCCTTTGTGCTTGGACTTTAATTGCCTCTATAAGCTGTTCACCCTCATGCCCACACTTGCACACCAGTGACAAGCACTAGTACAAGCTTCTCTGACACAATTTACTCATCTGTGTCTCTGCACCAAAGGAAAATATTGTTTACTCCAAGAACATTTTCTTTGCAGCACACACTCTAGAGCAAGATGCAGAACTGACTCAAGTGTGAAATGCCAAACATCCAGGGAGTTTGTTTCAATTACCAGCAATGCCAGAATAGGTGTGATTATGAGGGAAGATGTAACAGAGATAAATTTTCAGTGCTATCCTGTACTTTTTAAATAGCTCTGGTGTTTTTCCAGATCCACAAAATGATCTATCTACAAGCAAAAAATGTGACTAAGACATATTTCAAGGCTGTGAAGCCAACTAAAGCAGTACCAAAAAAGCAAATCCAGCAATCTAAAAAACCTGTTCCCATGTAGTAGTTTTCCATCAGTTAAAGTAGGACTCCAGTGATGTGTGAAACACACAAACATTTTTATCAGAAGAATTAAACATACTTTTTCCTCATGGTCTCAGACTTGGCCAGGAGGAGCTGGAGGCGATGGACCTGTGAAAAACAGATTCCATTAAGGAACATTAGCAATGTCAGCTTCCACAGCAACACATCTGTTCATTAGGTGAAAATCAGAACAAGACTCTCTGGGTAGTGGCAAAGCTAATGATGCCATCACTGAAGATCAGGCTACTGTTAAATTTGCTTCCATCTCAACATCACACTTATGGATGTACAGTGGGTTCTTGACTTGCCCTTTTTCATTAACACACTTAACATATTGAAAAAAACATTTTTCCAGTACATACAGCTGGAGCTGTGAGAATAACTATGAAAACCTGCTACCAATGACAGGTGCTGTTAAGGTACAAGAAACTTATCTTAAACATTCCTTTTGCACTTTGACTCAACAACTGCCCAGCTTCCTGTCCTGCATGCACCCTGCAGGACCTGCCAGACATACCTCTTCATAGTAGGTTTCCATGGCTAACCTCACTTCTTCCAAACTACTGGTCCTCATGTCTGCCTGGGATTCACTGAGAATAGAATAATACAAAAAAAAGAACCCAGTCAGATCAGCAAAGACACTGCAAGCTGGTGGTTCATAATTTTTGGCTTATAATTGCCAATATGTTCTTGAGAGTTTATTAAAATGTCTTAAGGAATAGAATGCAAATGAAAAATAACATGGATTTCCAATTCTCTCTATTAGCTCATCCAATACAAGCCTCTACCCCCTGCTCCCTCAAAGTCATACTTAACACTGCTGTCTTTCTCCTTGCACTGCTCTTCAAGCTTGACAATCTTCTGCTTTAATCCAGTAACCACCTACAGAAAGAACAAAGAGCTCGTGAGTCCTTGAATGATCTGTCTCTTCACAGGTGGTCTATTCCTGTCTGCCCTGTCTTTATACATTGTACCCAATCAGATATACTTATTTCTACATATTTCAGTACTTAGTAAATCATACACATCTGCAACCCTGTGAAAAAGAGAACACTGATGAAATCAGATGCTTGATTTCATAATGAGTTTAACAATTTGGATATACAGCTATGAAATAAAGCAACATTGCCCACTACCTTGCCAACATCAAATACTGCCTAAACAGACTCAAGACAATGACAAAGAAAGCTCCCCAAAATAATGTTAATTCTAGATTTTTGTTAGTTCTAGATCTTTGACTCCTTACCTGCTAACAGAGATACAGGTTATGTGAATCCCTAACTGATTATTCTTTCTGACCTAATTTAATTTTTACTAGTGTTTCACCTTAGCAAGAGGAAAAAGCACAAATGAAAGCAGGAAGTGATGAAGACACTCTTACCCATCCATTATCAGTCTTCTTTTCTGACCAAGCTCGTGCCAGCTCAGAGCCCTGCAACAGAAAAAGCAAGTGGCCAACTCTGCTGCTTTATTCTACTGCTGGCTCTTCCCACAGAATTTTCCAACCTGCTCAACTCCACAGTCCAACAGCTGCAATTCTGAACTCCCTATGCCCACAGCTTTCTATTAGCACATTTCTCCCAAGACATAGTTTTGCACAGAGTGACAGCCACAAGAAATTCAGTAAGATTCAAGTCTGACCACAACCACAAATGCTTCTTGTCAGTGCCTGACAAGGCTGCTCCTCTGCCTCCTGGTCAGGTCTCAGGACTGCATGCACCCATCACTCTGCAAGAGGTTAACTCCCTTCTACTCTCAGGAAAAATATTCAGAAAGTGGGCTCCTAATTAGACAGCATTTTTATTTTACCTTCAGAAATTAAAAGTATTTGTGCTAAATCTGTAGTGCATGGCATCATCTTCCTTTGAACTGAACTGGACTACTGCTAATCTGAGATGCACAGACCAGAAATCCCTTTACACCACCTCTCATATTCCAGCTCATCACTCCTAGGAGTCAGCACACCACAAACTCCTACTCTTTTGCCCCACTTCTATCCCCACAAGAAATCCCCACCCTGGAAGGATCCAGCAGTTGCTCAATCTGTTTGTCCTTTCTATTGTTCTCCTCTTCCAGGCGACGGAGCTTGGTCTTCATTCTGTCTCCCTCATTCTTCTGAGCTTGTATTGTCTAAAAGGGGGAAGAGGAATCATTTCAGAAATAGGAAAATGCAGAGTTTTCACATGGAAACACATTTTGATGTCAAAACCAATCCAATTACGATGGTAAAGGTGATATGGAAGAAGAGGACAAAACAGCCAAAACACAAAACCATCACACTGGACCAGGGCAGACACCAGGACAGGACAGCTTAGGGAGGAGACAGAGGGAAGATAAAAGGAGAAGGTCTTACAGAAAGGCAGCCTTACACCAACAATCAACCACAGCCAAGCATTTGTCTACAGGTAACCCCAGAGTTCAACAAGCCCAGTCCTGACCCTTCATACAGTGCACCAACCTCTAGAGAAAACTCTAACCCTACCACAACAGTGAATTTGTCTTAGATAGACACAAGTTTTAGTTTAGCCCTACATTACAAATGCAAAAAAATGTGGTGGATATCCCAAGTTGTAGAAACTGAAGTATTCTGGATCATTAAGGCCAGGACAGGTACAGGATGGAGCAATGCCATGACTTTTTCTGTAGTATCAGAGAAACTGTACCTTTTTCAGTTCTATAATTTCATCATACATATCTTCCTTCTCTTTGTAGTCAGGAGTTCCAGGAATGTAGCCTACAGAAAGGGGTATGTAAAATAAGTAGATCCAAAAGAGGTATTTTTAATATTTTTAACTAACCAGAAACCTTGCAGATAAAGAGAAATATCTAGAACAGCACCAAAGTGGAAACTAGGTTTTTCTCCTTTCCTCGAAGAAGCAAAATCAACAAGGAAATTAATTTTAGAAATGGAGGTGAAATGGAAGTGTTACTGTAGGAAACTTCTGCCAGATTTTGCAGCCAACTTTTTCCTAATTACTTCTCTGCTGCTATATTAAAATACCCATCTCAAGAAAGATACAAACTTCACAGACGACTGCAATCTTCTCATCCCAATAAATCCATTATTTACAAAAGGTTTCTAAAAGATGTCTAGAATGCATTTTTCTATTTATGTTTAACATGCACAAATATATCATCCTGTAAAGTTGCCAGAAACTGTGTATCGCCAGTAAATGTATAGGTGTCATTTTAAATGGAAGTGGAATTTTAAAGTTTACAGTTCTCCTTTAAGAAAAGCAGAACAAAACTTTGAAAGTTTGCTCTTCTCATAAAACTCATTTGATTTTAATGTCACAACCACATGATAAAACACTTTCTAGAGAAGAAGTAAAAGGAGTCAATTACACAGAATTTCAGGCAAGCAGATGGTTTCTATCAATGGTTCCTAAACTATGTTTTGAAGTCACAATAAATTGTCTACAGCTGTCCCATTGAACCATATTATATTTGCAACGTTTTCAGCTGCAAATGCATGGCAATTCGCAAAAGTTTTGAAAGCTAATAGTGATTCATTGCTCAAAAAAAAAAATTGGAAATCCCTGCCTTAACAAATTTAGGAATCTCAAAAAGTATCTCATGGATCATATTTTCACACATGTATTTTAGTATACTAAAATGGCTCTTGCTTTTCTTAAGCAATGTGTGTTTTTAGAGGGGAAAAAAAAATAATTCACTTTTATCTACCACACCATTATAGAACTTACCATTACTGGAAGAACGAGCATGTTTTGGCTTTTTCATTCCTAGAGCTTCCTTCAAATATTCTGGAGTGCTACTGGAAATGTTACCTCGCACATGCCCCGTGTCAGCATCTGATTTCAGAGCATGGCTCATTCCTGCCAAGAGAAATGGAACAAAAATGCAAAAATCAGGCATAATTGTGAATTAAATTTGTGGAATTATTCTGAACAAATGCAACATGGAAAGCTCCAGATGCTGTTAATTATTCCCTCTATAAATGCCAACGCTCAAGATCAGATAAATCCAACCACCCAAATAAATAACAGTGAAATTAACTCCTGTGTAACCTTTAATCAAATACAAATCTATTTTTTAATAGTTTATATGTTAAGCTGTCCACAACAATGAATTTTATCCATAAATGCAAACAACATTTCTATACTAATACCTTGTTTCAGAAATCCCAGCCACATCTGCCTTGGGTTTTCAACAGTTGCATTCTCAAAACAAGCACTGCCTGCTCCCTGCAGAGATCTCCAAGCTGCAGCTTTTTTAGGATACAGTTGTGTGCTTGAGCTGTAGGGAGACTCTGCAGCAAAAGAAAATATCTCAGTGCTGCCTTCAAAAGCTCAAGGTTACTAAAATTCTTGTTGTCTTGTTCTTCAAAGTTTCCAGACTCAATCCTATTACTTGTAAAAATAAAATTTAACAGCATATTCCAGACTGGCTTATACAGAGCAATGGGACAGTCATATAAAAAAAAAACAAAACCACAAAGCCCCAAAAACTCCACCATAAATAAAGAAATACAATTCCAAAAAAATGAAAAGGCTTAGAAAAAGCAGAGTGACAGTAGTATGACTCAACACATGTGGAAATATTTATGTGTACAGTTTGGATAGGCATCCTTAAGATACCTGCACATGTTGCTATTAACAACACTTTAGGGTAAAGCCTTCTTTGAAACACTCACTAAAAGCCAATGAAGCAAGGTAAATGGAAAAGTACAACAAAAAACCATAAACCCCAGAAAAAAAGGACAAACCCAATATTAGAACTGCAGATCTAATAATAATAACAACATTGTACTGTGAAAAAAAATGAAACAACCCATCACAACAAATGAAACAGAGAACCACTAAATCTACACACAGAGATCTATGACTGGATGGTAGAGAGCTCCAGTAATTCCAGAGTCTCTCTACACAACAAGTATCAGCATTTCTCCAAAAAGACAAGAAGAAAAACAAATTCAGAATGGTTGCCATCAGAAGGCATAACATGAGAAAAAATTAGATTATGCTGGAGAATCAAGAAATACAACCAACCCATAAATGTCAATATTTCAGTCTATAGAAGCTGGACTTCACAGGTTACAGAAGAGATCTCAAACAGGTGTGCTCTGCACAAAGCAGTGAACAATTCTGAAGAGAATAACAAGATGTTGTCTCAGATAAAGCTCCCAGTTCCTGTATCCCACAAACATACCCAGTTTTGCAATCACAGACTAAAAAGCTTTGGAACACTTACTTGGTGACTTTGGAGGTTTGTGAAAAATCTTCTTCTTTAACTTCTGAAAGAGAAATGGAATTTTTTTTCTGTATTGAAAATACTCAGCTCTTAAGATATCATCATATAATCTCAAAATTGCCTTCAATCTCCCATTTTCTATGAAGATCTTTTTTTCTAATAAGACAAAACCTTTTCTAGAGAGAAGAAAAATAGTAGCATTAAGCATATGCAGATTTGGGCACAGCAATGGTGATCAGAATTAAGGTGGTGCCAAGTGAAGTCTGATGATACAGATAAACTGTCAATTCTTGCTCAGAACATGAGACCTTTCCCATCAATATTAAATATGAGTAGCAGAAAATTCAAGATGATCCCAGAGTAGAGGCTGATCTGTAGAACCCTTTAGCTAAAGGAGTTATTCAATCCTATTAAAACTCTGTAAAAGGATTACTTAAGCCCACAACTTGATAGAACAGCAAAATAAAGCCAAATATCATTTGCAGCCCCAGTGCTGAGAATCTGGAAGGCAGAATTACATCTGAAATTAGAGATTTGTGACAAGCCCACTGCAGTGCCACTGGTCACTCTCCTCTCTGAGGGGTGCTTGGTGAGCAGGAGGCAGCACACAGATGAGCAGGAGCTCCAGAGGGGTTTTGGGGCATTAATCCAAACTCACCAGGGCTGTTTCTGACTGGCAGGTTACCACAGACAGGCTGTCATCTCCCTGCAAACACAGACAGGACATTTCCTACTGAACAACTGCTTGCAATACACATCCAAAAAACTTGTACAGTTCTACAAAGCTGGAAAGCTAAAAATTCAAACAGTAAACACTGTGACCAAAGCCTTCCATTGCATTGCTAAAATGTCAATTGTTTAAGACAAAAATAAGCCATTTTTCAAAACCACTAAAGCCACTGAAAGATGGTGGGGCTCTTGCTGCAAAAGCCAGCATCATTTGCTCTATACTATAAATAAATATATATATACTATATATACTATATATACTATATATATATACATATATATATATACTATACTATAAATAGTTTTGGGATATTGTGAAAGTCACTTCAGCAATGAACCATCACAGAATGCTTTGGGTTGGAAGGGACCTTAAAGATCATCCAGGTTCAACCCCTGTGCCATGAGGGACACTTTGAGGGCACTTGAGTCACAGAGACCTGACACTGCAGTGCACAGCATTGCACCAGCTGAATCTTCATGGCTCTGCAGGAATTTCTCCACCATTTAGGCTGCAACTCACCCAGCTCTTCCCTTCCTCCCTCACCTGTGCTACCCCTGCTATGCTATGGGATTGTTCAGCTCCTGTACCGAAGTGGAGAAGTGCTCAGGCCAAGGGAAGAGACCTCAAATGCAAGAAAGATGACAAGTTTCCCTCCCTCTCAAATGCAAGCATATCCACAGCTGAAGGAAAAATTCCACTTAGCTTCCAAATTATCTGAATGCTGCCCACACAGAAAGACCTTTTCCACTTGCTGCTGCCTCTGAGGCACTCAGCACCAAGCTTTGGACAGATGCTGATCTGTGCCTGTAAGAGGCAGGAGAGGGGATGAAGTATTTTTGGAAACCCTGTCTGGCAGAAGAGGAGCAAGGAGAGCAGGTTAAAGAGCCTGCCATG